>NC_138778.1:228275488-228585249 GCF_965119305.1 Pelophylax lessonae | reverse complement strand
CTCACCATCCATGCCCACCTGGTTTTATTACATATATTGATGTTAAAACACAAGACAAACATGATGCAATGTGGTAACATAATTTAATGTTAATAGCAACAAAGGAGGTTAAACAAAAATACATGACATTACGCCAGGTGGGGCCTAGGAAGCTCCTGTTGGGCGGAGATCACTCTGCCTGACAGGGAAGTTACGGTGTTAGTATTGTGCGGGCCGGGTGGAGGACCGTACTCTGCAAACTCATACCGTTCCGCAAATATAACCTTGTGTATCGGTGACCGACAGCTGTATACAGTGTCTGGCCCCTACAGCCCTGAGTGCGGCCATTTTACCCGGCATCAGAGCGGCCCAGGGGGCAATTGCCACCCTGCCCCCCTTCCTAGTCCTCCCCTGGTGGCACGCCCTGTCAATCTCCACTGAATTTGTGGCAGATAGGCACAAAATGTCCCGGAATATGCCTAGTACAGTGGGGATAATTTCCCTAGGTGCAGTCGCTTCAGGTAGCCCCCTAATACGGATATTGGCTCTGCGGTTTTCATCGTCGTCTAATTGGCACAGTAAGGTGTCCATTCCGTTGGTCCTGCTTCATGCACTTTTCTTTAAGTTGTGAAAGGGCGGGTAGTGTTTCCTAAAATTTCTGTTCAAGACAGTGGCGTAGCGTGGGGGGTGCAGGGGGGGCTGGCCGCACCGGGCGCAACATCTGGGGGGGCGCATTCCTGCAGTGTCACTCTGACACAGTATCGCACGCTGTCTGTGGTTGCCGCCATGTTTAGGCTGGGAGATGTCCAGCGGGCGCCATATGGATTAAAATGGCGGGGCGGAGCTGGACTGTGCCTCACCTGTCCATTGGCTTAGGGTGGAGTGGCGCTGTGGCTCATGTGGAAATGTTGCAAGCCAAGCCCCGCCTGTGCCGCCTCTCCTCACAATCGGCCGCATGTTCAGAAGAGCTCAGTCAGCTCAGCGAGTGAATCAGCAGCCTGGCACTGTCACAGAGTCAGTAATCATTCATCTATCTATCTTTCCCTGTTGTCGTGACCCTCAGCCAGCCGTTGTGAGAGGTGAGACCGTTGGGGGGGAGAAGCCTGGACTGGAGAACACTGAGTGCAGACTGGCAGGCATCGAGGTAAGAGGAAGGGGGGAGGGGAGCAGCCTGGACTGGAGTGGAGAGCCCTCACTATGTATAAAGTAGTGCAGTGGGCAGTGTAGTGCAGTGTAGTGGGAAGTGTAGTGCAGTGGACAGTGTAGTGTAGTGGGCAGTGTGGTGTAGTGGGCAGTGTAGTGTAGTGTAGTGGGCAGTGTAGTGGACAGTGTAGTGTATTGGGCAGTGTAGTGTATTGGACAGTGAAGTGAAGTGTAGTGCAGTGGGCAGCGTATTGTAGTGTAGTGGGCAGTGTAGTGGACAGTGTAGTGTAGTGGACAGTGTAGTGTAGTGGACAGTGTAGTGTAGTATAGTGGGCAGTGTAGTGGGCAGTGTAGTGTAGTGGGTAGTGCAGTGGGCAGTGTAGTGTAGTGGATAGTGTAGTGTAGTGGGCAGGTAGGAATCAGGTAGGTCAGTGTAAGGGTCAGTATTGTGGACAGGTAGGTCAGTATAGAGGTCAGTATAGGAATCAGGTAGGTTAGCGTAGTGGACAGGTAGGTCAGTATAGGAATCAGGCTGGTCAGTACTATTGTAGGAAGAGACTAAGGGAGTGCTAAAAGTCCGCAGGTTAGGGGGCGCAAATTACTTGCTTTGCCCCGGGCGCTGACAACCCATGCTACGCCACTGGTTCAAGAGACTCCAATCTGTTGCCCAGCTGTGATGTGTCTGCTTTACGCTGTTCTATGTCTTGTTTAAATGCTTTTTCCACCCTGTTAGCAAATCGCTGCAGGTCGTCTTTAGTGGGGAGAGACCATATATGCTGCTTAAGGTCTATACCCTATAATGTCCGACATGTCTGATTCTATATCCTGGGAAATGTTGGAGCAAGGGGACAAAGGGGGGGCCAAGTCACTCACCCATTTAGGGGAGGAGATGGGAAATGCAGCAATCTGTTGAAGCGGCTGGGTAGCTGCTGCGTGTGTCCTGTCTGCTCCCCGCTCTGGCGCCATCTTGGCTGTGCTTCCATTCAAATGTCCCGCTGGCCTCAGGGAAGGATTCTATGCCTTCTCGGAAGGGTGTTACGGTCCTGCGGGGTTGGGAGGAGGCTCTCCTATGCCGGGACATTGCCTGTGTGCCCGAAAAAGCTGTTCTGGCCCCCGGAAAGTGCTCGGCAGACAGGTGTGGAAGTGGAGCTCCGGCGTCCTGCTGCCTCACTCCTCCATATCCAGGCCACGCCCCAAGGCCAAGACCATTTTAAATCTACTGCCTAGCAGCACAGGGAATCAATTTCAGAGGATTCTCCAGAGGAATCCCCAAAATATATCTCAGGTCTTGGGGAAGCCTTACTAAAGCCAGTTTATTAGAAGGCCATGGCAAAGTTGCTCACTACATTGGTGGTCAGATTTCCACCCTTAAAGTTAGCTAACTGGTGTCATGATGCTGACTTTGTCAAATGACATCAGGCATCATCAAATGGGAGGTCAATCAGCCACAGCTAAATGAACACCTGGAGGAACCCTGGTTGAAAATGGGTGATGTAGAACCAAAGCTATCCAGCTCCTTTTCTAGATCCATATAACGTAATGCAGAGCTGGTTGGTGTCAAGGTCTTACCTTGTCTTCATGTTGGCAGCCATCTCGGACATGTGCAGACTGCTGTCTTTAGTAAACTCTGTTTGCATCATCACTTGCCTGCTGCCTGGGCGCCGCTCAGTGATGATGTTGCACACCTGACTATATATATAGATATAGATATAGATATCACTTGTTGGCTTGCATTCCTTTGCCCTTGTGTTTGTGCTCCAAGGTGCATCACTGCTTGCAGTCTTCTGTTGTCTGTGTTCCTTCGTGCGTGACCTGACTTGGCTGACAACTTTCCTGGCTCTCGATTCCGCATCGGCAATTGGCAGACTACCCACCTCTGGGCTCGACCTCGGCTTGGATGACTACCCGCTTCTATACTCGATCCTGGCTTGGATGACTACCCGCTCTGGTCTTGATCCCGGCTGTTCCTGATTTTGATTCTCCCTCTTGCTGTGTGTTTATTGTGGTTATTCCAATAATCTGCTTTATTTTACTCGTGTGGCCTGGTTTCCTGGCACCCTGACAGTACACAAGGGCCATGAATCCTGATGATGCAGGTGTTCCTACGCACCCCATGCTGGTTACCAGGCTCGATCAACAAGATCACCTTTTGGGTCGCTCTGCTCAGGCATTGCAGACGTTGCTTGAGCGCACAGCACACCTTGCTTCTGGTGCTTCTAGGTTGGTGGTTCCTCCTGCTGCTGCTCCTTTTGCTGCTCCTGCTATTGCAGCTGGAATTGTTGTTACCAGAGGGATGACTGGTTCAGCCCCCCTACCGCAGCACTATGTTGTGAACTGAGTTAGTGTCGTGGCTTCCTAAACCAGGTGGGCATTTATTTTGAGATGGTTCCTCAGGCGTTTCCCTCTGACAGGTCCAAGGTGGGCTTCCTAATCTCGTTTCTCTCGGACAAGGCCTTGGCCTGGGCAAATCCCTTATGGGAGAACGATAATCCTGTGATACTCAATTACCCGGGTTTTGTTGCCTCCTTCCGTAGAGTATTCGTTGTGCCTGCTCGCTCTGCCTCTGCTGCTAAGCTTCTCTTGTCCATTCAACAGGGTATACGAACCATTGCTGAGTATGCCATCGGATTTCGTACCAAAGGTGGGCTGGAATAATGAGGCTCTGGTGGCTGTCTTCTCTCAACGTCTCTCTGATGCATTGAAGGACGAGATTGTGGCCAAGGATTTTCCTGACGAGCTTGGGGCTCTAATTTCTTTCCTGATTTTGATCAATATCAGGCTCAAGGAGAGACCATCGTTTAAGTAGCGCCTGCGGAGGCCTCCTACCAGATTGGCTTCTACGTTTTTTTCCCCACCCATTCCTCCCTCACCTCCCATGCCTCCTAGGGATGGTGCGTCTGGCTGTGAAACCTCACAGCCGGGGGTTCATTCGCCTTTCCGAGGCTGAGGGGGCCTTTAGGTGGAGGGAGGGCCTGTGCCTGTATTGCGACCTTAGTGGGCATTTCCTGAAATCTTGTCCTACCCATCTGGGAAATTCTCGCACCTAAGGTCCTGTTGGGGGAAGATCTTAGGTAGAATTTCCTCATCCCCAGTTTCCCGTAAAGATAAACTGCTAATCACTATTGTCCTCTCTTGGGCAGCAGGTTCGGTGGTTATTCAGGCATTGGTAGACTCCGATGCTGGCGGTTACTTTATTGACAGTACATTTGCTGCTGCAAATTCCATACCCTTGCAGCCCCGTGTTTCTCCTCTAGTCATCGAGGTGATTGATGCCAGACCCCTGAAACCGGCACAGGTTACCCACGAGACTGTTCCGGTTGACATGGCGATAGGGGCTGTTCACAGGGAGTCATCCTCTTTGCAGGTTATATCACCCCCACACTACTCTGTTGTTTTGGGGTACCCCTGGCTTCAGAAACACAATCTGACCTTTGATTGGCAGTCGGTCGAGATCCTCTCTTGATCTCCACAGTGTGGCGCTGTTTGTATCCATGGGCCTGTTAAGGTATTTTGTACCTCCTCAGATTCAGTGTTGCCTACTGAATATCATGAGTATCAAAATGTATTTGACAAGGTGCACGCTGGTACTCTTCCCCCTCATTATCTGTACAATTGTACCATAGACTTTGCAACCTGGTGCCATTACCCCTCGTGGCAGGGTTTATCCTCTCTCGGTTGCAGAGAATAAGGCCATGAAGGAGTAAGTGGCGGATGAGCTTGCCCGGGGGCACATTCACTAATTCTTCTCCAGCGGGTGCCGGTTTTTTCTTCGTAAAGAAAAAGGGGGGTGAGTTGAGACCTTGCATTGATTATAGGGGCCTCAATCGCATCACGGTCAAGAATGCATACCTGATTCTGTTGATTACTGAATTATTTGTCCGCCTCAAGGGAGCTACGGTCTTTACCAAGCTTGACCAAACGGGCCGCGTATAACCTCTTAAGGATCAAGGAGGGTGATGAGTGGAAGACTGCGTTTAATACCAGAACCGGTCATTACGAATATCTAGTGATATCTTTGGCTTGTGCAATGCGCCCGCTGTCATCCAGGAGTTCATCAATGATGTCTTTCGTGATATGTTGCAGCAATGCCTGATAGTCTATTTGGATTACATCTTGATTTACTCCATTGAATCACACTACCTGGATGTCAGACGGGTGCTGCAACAGTTACGTGAGAATGGGCTTTTCTGCAAGCTTGAGAATTGTGAACTCCACCTGTCTTAGGTTGCCATCTTGGGCTACATAATTTCTGCTGAAGGGTTCTCCTTGGACCCCTAGAAGGTTTCGTCTGTTCTACAATGGCCTCACCCTAATGGTCTCTGTTCCATTCAGCGTTTCCTTTGGTTTGCCAACTACTATCGGAAATTTATCAGGAACTTTTCCTCTTTGACCAAACCTGACCAAACCTATCTCAGATCTGACCAAGAAGGGAAGCGATACCCACAATTGGACGCTTGCTGCCATCCAAGCTTTCGAGGCCCTGAAGTCTGCTTTCGCTTTGGCTCTCATTCTGTCTCATCCCAACCCTGGTTTGCCCTTTGTCCTAGAGGTGGATGCGTCTGAGATGGGAGTAGGCGCCCTCCTGTCTCAGCGTCGGACACCTGATGTTTTGCCTTTTAGTTATACTTTGAAGTTGAAAGCTGGCAGGGACAAGCTAAAACTTTCTAGAAATAATTGATGAATATCTCCATGAAATAATTGATTGTTTTTATGTTTTCATTGAGATTTTTCTATCCACAATCAAGATCAATCAATATGTGTGTAGTTATCAATACTGACCAGCAGAGGGAGATCTAGACCAGGCTTACATTACTACACACGGAAGGACTGGCCATTCTTCGCATACACAGCAAGTATTCCCTAATTACAGTCTGCTCATATATTCACACTACTGTCCTGTCTTCATTTTCCCTGGGTACTCTAGGTATGTGAGGGTCAGTCCCTGGGTACTCCAGGTATGTGAGGGTCAGTCCCTGGGTAGTCCAGGTATGTGGGGGTCAGTCCCTGGGTACTCCAGGTATGTGAGGGTCAGTCCCTGGGTACTCCAGGTATGTGAGGGTCAGTCTCTGGGTACTCCAGGTATGTGAGGGTCAGTCCCTGGGTACTCCAGGTATGCGAGGGTCAGTCCCTGGGTACTCCAGGTATGTGAGGGTCAGTCTCTGGGTACTCCAGGTATGTGAGGGTCAGTCTCTGGATACTCCAGGTATGTGAGGGTCAGTCTCTGGTTACTCCAGGTATGTGAGGGTCAGTCCCTGGGTACTCCAGCTATGTGAGGGTCAGTCCCTGGGCACTCCAGGTATGTGAGGGTCAGTCCCTGGGTATTCCAGCTATGTGAGGGTCAGTCCCTCGGCCCTCCAACTATGTGAGGGTCAGTCCCTGGGCACTCCAGGTATGTGAGGGTCAATCCCTGGGCACTCTAGGTATGTGAAGGTCAGTCCCTGGGCACTGCAGCTATGTGAGGGTCAGTCCCTTAGCTCTCCAGCTATGTGAGGGTCAGTCCCTGGGCACTCCAGGTATGTGGGGGTCAGTGCCCAGGCACTCCAGGTATGTGAGGGTCAGTCCCTGGGTACTCCAGGTATGTGGGGGTCAGTCCCTGGGTACTCCAGGTATGTGAGGGTCAGTCCCTGGGTACTCCAGGTATGTGAGGGTCAGTCCCTGGGTACTCCAGGTATGTGAGGGTCAGTGCCCAGGTACTCCAGGTATGTGAGGGTCAGTCCCTGGGTACTCCAGGTATGTGGGGTCAGTCCCTGGGCACTCTAGGTATGTGAAGGTCAGTCCCTGGGCACTCTAGGTATGTGAAGGTCAGTCCCTGGGCACTCCAGCTATGTGAGGGTCAGTCCCTGAGTTCTCCAGCTATGTGAGGGTCAGTCCCTGGGCACTCCAGCTATGTGAGGGTCAGTGCCCAGGTACTCCAGGTATGTGGGGGTCAGTCCCTGGGTACTCCAGGTATGTGAGGGTCAGTCCCTGGGTAGTCCAGGTATGTCAGGGTCAGTCCCTGGGTACTCCAGGTATGTGAGGGTCAGTCTCTGGATACTCCAGGTATGTGAGGGTCAGTCTCTGGATACTCCAGGTATGTGAGGGTCAGTCTCTGGATATTCCAGGTATGTGAGGGTCAGTCTCTGGATACTCCAGGTATGTGAGGGTCAGTCTCTGGATACTCCAGGTATGTGAGGGTCAGTCCCTGGGTACTCCAGGTATGTGAGGGTCAGTCCCTGGGTACTCCAGGTATGTGAGGGTCAGTCCCTGGGTAGTCCAGGTATGTCAGGGTCAGTCCCTGGGTACTCCAGGTATGTGAGGGTCAGTCTCTGGATACTCCAGGTATGTGAGGGTCAGTCTCTGGATACTCCAGGTATGTGAGGGTCAGTCTCTGGATACTCCAGGTATGTGAGGGTCAGTCTCTGGATATTCCAGGTATGTGAGGGTCAGTCTCTGGATACTCCAGGTATGTGAGGGTCAGTCTCTGGATACTCCAGGTATGTGAGGGTCAGTCTCTGGATACTCCAGGTATGTGAGGGTCAGTCTCTGGATACTCCAGGTATGTGAGGGTCAGTCTCTGGATACTCCAGGTATGTGAGGGTCAGTCTCTGGATACTCCAGGTATGTGAGGGTCAGTCTCTGGATACTCCAGGTATGTGAGGGTCAGTCTCTGGATACTCCAGGTATGTGAGGGTCAGTCTCTGGATATTCCAGGTATGTGAGGGTCAGTCTCTGGATACTCCAGGTATGTGAGGGTCAGTCTCTGGATACTCCAGGTATGTGAGGGTCAGTCTCTGGATACTCCAGGTATGTGAGGGTCAGTCTCTGGATATTCCAGGTATGTGAGGGTCAGTCTCTGGATACTCCAGGTATGTGAGGGTCAGTCTCTGGATACTCCAGGTATGTGAGGGTCAGTCTCTGGATACTCCAGGTATGTGAGGGTCAGTCTCTGGATACTCCAGGTATGTGAGGGTCAGTCTCTGGATACTCCAGGTATGTGAGGGTCAGTCTCTGGATACTCCAGGTATGTGAGGGTCAGTCCCTGGGTACTCCAGGTACATTATATTACCAAAAGTATTGGGACACCTGCCTTTTCACGCAGATGAACTTTAATCCCAATCTTAGTCCGTAGGGTTCAATGTTTAGTTGGTCCACCCTTTGCAGCTATAACAGCTTCAACTCTTCTGAGAAGGCTGTCCACAAGGGTTAGGAGTGTGTTTATGGGGTTGTTTGACCATTCTTCCAGCAGCGCATTTGTAAGGTCAGGCACTGATGTTGGACGAGAAGGCCTGACTCGCAGTCTCCACTCTAATTCACCCTAAAGGTGTTCTATCGAGGTTAAGGTCAGGGCTCTGTGCAGGCCAGTCAAGTTCCTCAAACCCAAACTCGCTCATCCATGTCTTTTTGGACCTTGCTTTATGCACTGGTGTGCAGTCATGTTGGAAGAGGAAGGGGCCATCCCCAAACTCTTCCCACAAAGTTGGGAGCATGAAATTGTCCAAAATGTCTTGGCATGCTGACACCTTAAAAGTTCCCTTCACTATAACTAAGGGGTCGCTCCCAACCCCTGAAAAACAACCCCACACCATAATCCCCCCTCCACCAAATTATTTGGACCAGTGCACAAAGCAAGGCCAATAAAGACATGGATGAGCGAGTTTGGGGTGGAGGAACTTGACTGGCCTGCACAGAGTCATAAACTCATCCCAATAGAACACCTTTGGGTGAATTGGAGTGGACACTGTGAGCCAGGGCTTCTCTCCAACATCAGTTCCTGACCACACAAATGCCCTTCTGGAAGAATGGTCAAACATTCCCATAGACACACTCCTAAACCTTGTGGACAGCTTTCCCAGAAGAGTTGAAGCTGTTATAGCTGCAACGGGTGGGCCAACTCAATATTGAACCCTACGGACTAAGACTGGGATGCCATTAAGGTTCATGTGTGTGGAAAGGCAGGTGTCCCAATACTTTTGGTAATATAGTGTGTTTGGAGGTCAGTCCCCGAATACTCCAGGTGTGTGAGTATAAGTCCCCAGGTACTCTCGGTATGTGAGGGTCAGTCCCCGAATACTCCAAGTATGTGAGGATCAGTTCTTGGGAGCAGTTATTGGAGGAGTTGAGTACTTTTGTCTTCTTGTATCTCTCTGAATGTTTTCCTCTCTCACTGTCAAGGTGTTTTCCACAGAGCAGTCTCTCCTGCTGGATGGTTTTGGCTTTATTCCCTTCAATCTCCAGAGACAGCAGTGTGTGAGGACCACCTAGGAGGTCAGCAGTATCTGAGGGGCTATAACTGTCTTATCTGTTTCCAGAAATCCTTTCAACCAACCACTTCCCGCAATCCTCCAGTTCCCCCATGTACAACATAAAATGTCCTCCATATTTCAATGAGTTTCTGACACCCGCAATCCTCCAGATGCCCCATGTACACCATAAAATGTCCTCCATATTTCAATGAGTTTCTGACACCCGCAATCCTCCAGCAGGGCCATCTTACCGAATGGGCACGCTGGGCAGTTGCCCAGGGGCCCCACTTGCCTGGGGGGCCCCACTTGCCCAGTGACCCAGCCAAGCATTAGTCCTGATTCCCGTGTGCATCCCTCCGGCAAACTTAGCAGGTGGCAAGCGCATGTCGGCCCTGTGCTGCTGTCAGGCCACTTGGGCCATGAAGGGGGAGCCCGCAACTGCCTCCACGGGTACAGGCACACACAGGACAGTCAAGTCTGACTCCCGTCCATGTGTGTGTTCACCGGACCCAGCCGCCGAACTTGGGAGCTGTCATTAGCCTGGCACTGCTGTACCAATAAATATCACCTTATCGATAATTTGCATTTTTATTCTGGTGGGTGATTGTGTAGGCGGGGCCCCAGTGCACTGCATTGCCCGGGGGCCTATAATGCTCTTAAGATGCCGCTGTTCTCCAGATGCCCTATGTACACCATAAAATGTCCTCCATATTTCAATGAGTTTCTGACACCTGCAATCCTCCAGTTCCCCCATGTCCCCCCATAAAATGTCCTCCATATTTCAATGAGTTTCTGACACCTGCAATCCTCCAGTTCCCCCATGTCCCCCCATAAAATGTCCTCCATATTTCAATGTGTTTCTGACACCTTTGGGCGAAAGCTCTCTTCCATAAAAGAGGAACCCGTTGGCGAGGTCATATCATTTATTTCTCCATCCCTTTTCCATATCCTGAAATAAAAAAAAAAAAAAAAAAACATTGAAACCTAAAAGCATGTCTACCTTTTCCTATTTACAGGTGTGAATTTAGTTGATGGAGAATATTAGTGGTTATGGGCTGCATGTTGCTTCAGTGTTGGCTGGTCACGGGGTCTCAGCAGGTGGTGGGTTCACAATACAACGTGTCTAAACTGAGTTCAAGATTCCCATAGTGGTGAGGAGCCAGGCAGCCTTGGGGCAAGTGTTCCAACGTGTCTCTTTTCTTCCCACAGCTGTCAGATGTTTGGCTGGGTATTGCGGTGATGGATCCCCATCAGCAGCTTTGACCTGCCAGTCCTTGGAACCTCCTAGCTGGAGGGTTATAAGCAGGAGGGTGTTGGATAGAGAAATATCTGTCTCACCTGAGCTGGGCCTGGAGCCATAGGACAGAGCTTCTGTGTAGGCCGTCCAGGGTCATAGAGCACCTGTGTTTTGACCTTACCACATATCTTCCCAGACTGCCATTTTACAGGAGGGGCCCAGATACACCCTTCAGATGGGAATCTCTGAGACCTTCCAGCCTCTTTATATTGTACCGGTCCTCAATAACAGGGACTAGGAACCAGGCCTCAGTCTGGAGTCTTATTTCTGGTGCTGTCCTAAATTCATTCCCCTTGTGTTTAGTAGAATGGATGATGATATTAAAGAGTGACTCTCCTGTTAATCTGGCATAATGTCTATTTTTTTATTTTTGCACTTGTACATTTATTTTCCTTCTGAAAGAGGAGGAGGACCCTTATGATTGAGAAGTAGCTCAGTGGATATTGGCTCATGGTAAAGGCCCAGGGGTTCTACAGTGATTCAGTTATGAATCTGTCTGTTCAGTCCTGAAGTAGGGCACCTCCATGGCTGAGACATAACAGTAAGTGACCATAAAAAAGACCTGAGTTTGAATCCTTTAGCTTCAGGACCCTCTTTAACGTGCGACAAAAGGGGCAGCTGACCCTGGTCCAGTCATTTTTGCGGGTCCCAAAGCAGCTGCCCCTTGAGCCCACACTAGTGGCTGAACTACCAGAGTCATAAGCTGTGCCTTTGTGTCGCCACTGTGATCACGGGATAAGTGTCTCTGCAGACACGGGGTGGGAGCTGGAGAGACCTAGACAAGGAGGGGGAACCGAGTTGACAATTAAGTGCCACTGATGATCTTTACCATCTCCACCCAGCACTGCCACTGAACCCAATCCTCCCACCACCACTGCCTTTGATTCCATCAACCCCGCAGCACTGCCACTGATCACACCCCCCCCCCCCTTACCCCCAGCATTGCCATTGATTTCACCCCCCCCCCCCAGCACTGCCACTGATTTCATCTCCCCCCAGCACTGCCACCCATCTCATCCCTCCCCAACACTGCCACTGATTCCATTAACCTCCCAGAACTGTCACTCAAGAAAATGTTTGCCCAGTGTCCAATCAATATTAAAGACGGCCCTGTTTAGCTGGCTGCTTTGGTTCCTTTACCACCTGGCTCTGTGTTAGCCTCACCCTATAGATGTGGCTAACTGGACAAGTGGTGCTGTTATACCTGTGAGATATGTGTCTATAATATATAAAATAGGGGTTGTGTTTTTCTAAGTGTTGCTGTCTTACTGGTGCTCCAGTAAGACAGCCCATGTCAGAACTGGGAACTGAACCCAAAACCTCCGCTGCTTCCAGCAGTCACTCTACTTGCTGAGTCACCTGAGATGCTGGACAGCTCCCTGTCTGACCCTTTGGACTTTCTTGCCTTGCGTCTTGTTTCTGGTGAACCTTGAACTCTTTGCTCCTCCCATGAACTTCCTTATTTAAGCCACGTCTCTGCACTTCCTGTGTGCCAGATTATTGTGTTCTCTCCAGCCGATATCTTGCTCCTCTGCTTACCTGCAGCTGTACTTATCGTCTCTACCACTACGACCTTGTTCCTCGACTATGCTTCTGCTTCATCCCAACTTGCAACTACTTGTTACCGACCTTTGGCTTGTTTACTGACTACGCTTCTGCTCGATCTCTACCTGTTATATCTGCGCATGGACCCCGGCTTTTTCACCTTCTGGGGGGCCATCCTGGTACCAACAGGCAGCAACACCCATCTCCACTATCAGAAGCTCTGGCGAATACCAGTTAGTGCGTACACCCGCACCTCGGGTGAGCCCATTTTTTGCGATTCGGCACTGCGTTACTTTAACTGACTTTTGCACAGTCGTGCGACGCTGTACCCAAAAATTGATGTCCTTTTTTTCCCACAAATAGAGCTTTCTTTTGGTGGTATTTGATCACCTGTGCAATTTTTATTTTTTGCGCTATAAACAAAAAAAGAGCTACAATTCTGATTTTAAAAAAACAATATTTTTCACATTCTGGTATATAACATTCCCAATAAACAAAAAATGAAGACCCCGTTCAGACAGGGGCGACACGACTTGATGGGGCGACCTGTGAAGTCGCGGTGGCGCGACTTGCACGGACTTCATATCATTGAAGTCAATGCAAGTCGCCTCCAGGTCGCCCCAAAGTAGCACAGGACCCTTTTTCTAAGTCGGAGCGACTTGTGTCGCTCCTATTAGAACGGGTCCTGTGCTAATCAATGGCGAGCGACCCACCGCGACTTGTCAGGCGACCAAGTCGCCTGACAAGTCGCGCTAGTGTGAATGGGGACTAAGAATCAAAATTTTTTTATCCTTTTAGGCCAATTTGTATTCTGCCACATATTTTTGGTAAAAAAAAAATCCCAATAAGTGTATTTTGATCGGTGTGCACAAGTTATCGCATCTACAAACTAGGGGAAATATTTATGTCATTTTTATTTGTTTAATTTATTTAATAGTAATGGCAGCAATCAGCAATTTTGACTGCGACATTGCGGCAGACAGATAGGACCCCTAACTGACATTTTTTACTCTTTTGTGGGGACCAGTGACATTACTACAGTAATCAGTGCTATAAATATGCACTGTTACTATACTAATGCCACTGGCAGGGAAGGGGTTAACACCAGGGCGCGCAAAGGGTTAAATGTGTCCCTAGGGGATGCTTTCTAACTGTGTGTGTGTGGGGGGGGGGGTGGGCTTATGGAATGAAAACAGAGACCTGTGTTCCTAAATAGAAGGATCCCTGCTTTCATTACTGACAGAACAGAGATCTGCTGTGTTTACAATGACAGACCACCGTTCTGTCTCTATGGGGAGCGATTGTGGCCGCTGGACCCGAAGATCAGCTTCCCCTCTGGCGAATGAGCACTCCCGCGAAGTGACCTATGGGTACATCGTTTTGCGGAAACCTGCCGACCTGCCGCAGTATATGTACAGCGGCTGGTCAGCAAGTGGTTACACATGGGGCACAGCGGGGGTGTAGTTTCTGCAGACACGAGCATCTTCTATTTCCATAGAGGGGGAGGGGTGAGCACTCAAATAGTCATTTTGAGGGTCATTTTAAACCTTTATTTATTTTTTCCCATTTTCCATTTGTTTTCCAATGTGCTAATTGCTCATTTCTGCCCTCAAAGCATTCCATAGTTTGTGAAATGATGAAGGCCCCGCCCAGTCACACCTCTCATACACCTGGATGGGAAACACCCATTTTTTCAAGCGTTTTTTTTTCTTTGCCCAACAAGCACAGAGCAGTCTATTGATTTCATTGGGCTGCCCTATGCGTAACAAACATGGCAAAGTAGCGAATAGCATATTCCAGTTAGTTTGTTCTTTTTTTGCCACATTTGTTGCGTATTTTTGCTTGTTGCAAAGCATGCATTAGCTTCTGGCATTCGGGGCGCCATTTACAATAAATAGCGCTACCAGCGTTACGCACATTTTTTTGCATGTTCCGGGTTTGTGTGGAAACGTGCATTTATGTGCGCATTACCTGAACGCGCAAATGTGAACGCAGACTAACTGATATGGTGAAAGTTTGTCACAGCGGCATGCGGTGTTCCACCATGTAGTTCTTTTTCATTCCCATTGTTCCCTGTTCCAATTTTCACCAAGTATGGGGCATGAGTAATTGTACATACAGAGCAGGAGATCTATGGATGGGGGGAGTGATTGTACATACAGAGCAGGAGATCTATGGACGGGGGGAGTGATTGTACATACAGAGCAGGAGATCTATGGACGGGAGGAGTGATTGTACATACAGAGCAGGAGATCTATGGACGGGGGGAGTGATTGTACATACAGAGCAGGAGATCTATGGACGGGGGGAGTGATTGTACATACAGAGCAGGAGATCTGTGGACGGGGGGAGTGATTGTACATACAGAGCAGGAGATCTATGGACGGGGGGAGTGATTGTACATACAGAGCAGGAGATCTATGGACAGGGGGAGTGATTGTACATACAGAGCAGGAGATCTATGGACGGGGGGAGTGATTGTACATACAGAGCAGGAGATCTATGGACGGGGGGAGTGATTGTACATACAGAGCAGGAGATCTATGGACGGGGAGAGTGATTGTACATACAGAGCAGGAGATCTATGGACGGGGGGGAGTGATTGTACATACAGAGCAGGAGATCTATGGACGGGGGGAGTGATTGTACATACAGAGCAGGAGATCTATGGACGGGGGGAATGATTGTACATACAGAGCAGGAGATCTATGGACGGGGGGAGTAATTGTACATACAGAGCAGGAGATCTATGGATGGGGTGAGTGATTGTACATACAGAGCAGGAGATCTATGGACGGGGGGAATGATTGTACATACAGAGCAGGAGATCTATGGACGGGGGCAGTGATTGTACATATAGAGCAGGAGATCTATGGATGGGAGGAGTGATTGTACATACAGAGCAGGAGATCTATGGTCGGGGGGAGTGATTGTACATACAGAGCAGGAGATCTATGGATGGGGGGAGTGATTGTACATACAGAGCAGGAGATCTATGGATGGGGGGAGTGATTGTACATACAGAGCAGGAGATCTATGGACGGGGGGGAGTGATTGTACATACAGAGCAGGAGATCTATGGACGGGGGGGAGTGATTGTACATACAGAGCAGGAGATCTATGGACAGGGGGAGTGATTGTACATACAGAGCAGGAGATCTTTGGACGGGGGGAGTGATTGTACATACAGAGCAGGAGATCTATGGACGGGGGGAGTGATTGTACATACAGAGCAGGAGATCTATGGACGGGGGGAGTGATTGCACATACAGAGCAGGAGATCTATGGATGGGGGGAGCCAGCTAGCAGTACCCACAGCACAGTACCAGCCTGAGCCAGCAGTACCAGCCTGAGCCAACAGTACCAGCCAGCAGTATCCGCATCAGTATCAGCCTGAGCCAGCAGTACCCACAGCAGTACCAGCCAACAGTACCCACAGCAGTACCAGCCAGCAGTTCCCACAGCACAGTACGTGCCAGTAGTACCAGCTAGCATTACCCACAGCTGTACCAGCCAGCAGTACCCACAGCACAGAACCAGCCAACAGTACCAGCCTGAGCCAGCAGTACCCACAGTAGTATCAGCCAGCAGTACCCACAGCAGTACCAGCCAACATTTCCCACCAGCAGTACCAGTCAGCAGTATGCACAGCAGTACCAGTCAGCAGTACCAGCCAGTATTTCCCGCCAGCAGTATCTGCCAGCAGTAGCAGCCAGCTGTGCCCACCAGCAGTACCAGCCAGCAGTACCCACCAGCAGTTCTTTTCAAAACTTAGCACGGTAAAGAGTCGACTGCGCTCCAGAGTGACCGACGCAAACCTGGAAAACCAGTTGCAAGTAGCAATATCATCAATACCAGCTAACATCACACACCTTTACCAAAGAGAAGCAGTTGCAGCCATCACATTAGGGGTGAGTTAATTCAACGTTTGACCAAATATAACAGGCTCATTTATAAGTTGATAATTTTGTACGGCCCCCGAATGATGTTATAAATATCCAAATGGCCTTTGGCAGAAAAAAGGTTCCCCACACCTGCAGTAGATCAATAGAACATATAACTGGAAGCAGGGCCTAGACAAGGGGGGAGAAGGGTCACATGACCCGAGCACTATGCTCGGGGGCAGGGCACAGGTGACAGCTGCAGGCCCCCGCTCCTATCACCTCCCCCACAACACTACAGTAGAGGAATTATATCATACTCCTCCGCCCCTCCCCTAACTATTCTGCTCCACCCACTCCTCAGTCTCAATTCTCCTATCTTCTTTCATATGCCGAGAGATTAGAGGAGACTCCTCCCACATAAAGTCCCTGGCTCCACCTCCTGCACAGGCTCATAGGTTCATAGAGCCTTCACTTACATGGTGGGTCACCACAATTCCTGGTCCAGTGAGCAGCAGTCATTGGTTGCTAGGGATGCCAGCGTCCCTAGCAACCAATGACTTCACATGCGTGCTGTGTGCCCTGCAGTACATTTCTCCTGCTAATGCCTACCTCCTTCCTGCCAGGCTATAGGAACTCCTCCTACAGGTACACTGAGCAATGTGATGGGGCAACTGATCTATGGGGGTACTCAGATGGGGGCAACTAACCATCGGGACACTGTGATGGGGGCAACTCATCTATGGGGATACTCTAATGGGCAGCAACTAATCTACAGGGACACTATGATGAGGCAACTAATCAATGGGGACCCTGTGATGGGGGCAACTGATATATGAAGATATTCTGATTGGGGTTTTGGATTTCTAGGGGTACTTTGATGGGGAAACCTGATGTAGGGGGGCACTGTTATGGGGAAACCTGATGTAAGAGGGCACTGTTATGTTAGTAGAATGGATGATGATATTAAAGAGTGACTCTCCTGTTAATCTGGCATAATGTCTATTTTTTTATTTTTGCACTTGTACATTTATTTCTCTTCTGAAAGAGGAGGAGGACCCTTATGATTGAGAAGTAGCTCAGTGGATATTGGCTCATGGTAAAGGCCCAGGGGTTCTACAGTGATTCAGTTATGAATCTGTCTGTTCAGTCCTGAAGTAGGGCACCTCCATGGCTGAGACATAACAGTAAGTGACCATAAAAAAGACCTGAGTTTGAATCCTTTAGCTTCAGGACCCTCTTTAACGTGCGACAAAAGGGGCAGCTGACCCTGGTCCAGTCATTTTTGCGGGTCCCAAAGCAGCTGCCCCTTGAGCCCACACTAGTGGCTGAACTACCAGAGTCATAAGCTGTGCCTTTGTGTCGCCACTGTGATCACGGGATAAGTGTCTCTGCAGACACGGGGTGGGAGCTGGAGAGACCTAGACAAGGAGGGGGAACCGAGTTGACAATTAAGTGCCACTGATGATCTTTACCATCTCCACCCAGCACTGCCACTGAACCCAATCCTCCCACCACCACTGCCTTTGATTCCATCAACCCCGCAGCACTGCCACTGATCACACTCCCCCCCCCCCCTTACCCCCAGCATTGCCATTGATTTCACCCCCCCCCCCCCCCAGCACTGCCACTGATTTCATCTCCCCCCAGCACTGCCACCCATCTCATCCCTCCCCAACACTGCCACTGATTCCATTAACCTCCCAGAACTGTCACTCAAGAAAATGTTTGCCCAGTGTCCAATCAATATTAAAGACGGCCCTGTTTAGCTGGCTGCTTTGGTTCCTTTACCACCTGGCTCTGTGTTAGCCTCACCCTATAGATGTGGCTAACTGGACAAGTGGTGCTGTTATACCTGTGAGATATGTGTCTATAATATATAAAATAGGGGTTGTGTTTTTCTAAGTGTTGCTGTCTTACTGGTGCTCCAGTAAGACAGCCCATGTCAGAACTGGGAACTGAACCCAAAACCTCCGCTGCTTCCAGCAGTCACTCTACTTGCTGAGTCACCTGAGATGCTGGACAGCTCCCTGTCTGACCCTTTGGACTTTCTTGCCTTGCGTCTTGTTTCTGGTGAACCTTGAACTCTTTGCTCCTCCCATGAACTTCCTTATTTAAGCCACGTCTCTGCACTTCCTGTGTGCCAGATTATTGTGTTCTCTCCAGCCGATATCTTGCTCCTCTGCTTACCTGCAGCTGTACTTATCGTCTCTACCACTACGACCTTGTTCCTCGACTATGCTTCTGCTTCATCCCAACTTGCAACTACTTGTTACCGACCTTTGGCTTGTTTACTGACTACGCTTCTGCTCGATCTCTACCTGTTATATCTGCGCATGGACCCCGGCTTTTTCACCTTCTGGGGGGCCATCCTGGTACCAACAGGCAGCAACACCCATCTCCACTATCAGAAGCTCTGGCGAATACCAGTTAGTGCGTACACCCGCACCTCGGGTGAGCCCATTTTTTGCGATTCGGCACTGCGTTACTTTAACTGACTTTTGCACAGTCGTGCGACGCTGTACCCAAAAATTGATGTCCTTTTTTTCCCACAAATAGAGCTTTCTTTTGGTGGTATTTGATCACCTGTGCAATTTTTATTTTTTGCGCTATAAACAAAAAAAGAGCTACAATTCTGATTTTAAAAAAACAATATTTTTCACATTCTGGTATATAACATTCCCAATAAACAAAAAATGAAGACCCCGTTCAGACAGGGGCGACACGACTTGATGGGGCGACCTGTGAAGTCGCGGTGGCGCGACTTGCACGGACTTCATATAATTGTAGTCAATGCAAGTCGCCTCCAGGTCGCCCCAAAGTAGCACAGGACCCTTTTTCTAAGTCAGAGCGACTTGTGTCACTCCTATTAGAACGGGTCCTGTGCTAATCAATGGCGAGCGACCCACCGCGACTTGTCAGGCGACCAAGTCGCCTGACAAGTCGCGCTAGTGTGAATGGGGACTAAGAATCAAAATTTTTTTATCCTTTTAGGCCAATTTGTATTCTGCCACATATTTTTGGTAAAAAAAAAATCCCAATAAGTGTATTTTGATCGGTGTGCACAAGTTATCGCATCTACAAACTAGGGGAAATATTTATGTCATTTTTATTTGTTTAATTTATTTAATAGTAATGGCGGCAATCAGCAATTTTGACTGCGACATTGCGGCAGACAGATAGGACCCCTAACTGACATTTTTTACTCTTTTGGGGGGACCAGTGACATTACTACAGTAATCAGTGCTATAAATATGCACTGTTACTATACTAATGACACTGGCAGGGAAGGGGTTAACACCAGGGGCGAGTAAAGGGTTAAATGTGTCCCTAGGGGATGCTTTTTAACTGTGTGGGGGAGGGGTGGGCTTATGGAATGAACACAGAGACCTGTGTTCCTAAATAGAAGGATCCCTGCATTCATTACTGACAGAACAGAGATCTGCTGTGTTTACAATGACAGACCACCGTTCTGTCTCTATGGGGAGCGATTGCGGGTGCCCGGCGGCAATTGTGGTCGCTGGACCCGAAGATCAGCTTCCCCTCTGGCGAATGAGCACTCCCGCGAAGTGACCTATGGGTACATCGTTTTGCGGAAACCTGCCGACCTGCCGCAGTATATGTACAGCGGCTGGTCAGCAAGTGGTTACACATGGGGCACAGCGGGGGTGTAGTTTCTGCAGACACGAGCATCTTCTATTTCCATAGAGGGGGAGGGGTGAGCACTCAAATAGTCATTTTGAGGGTCATTTTAAACCTTTATTTATTTTTTCCCATTTTCCATTTGTTTTCCAATGTGCTAATTGCTCATTTCTTGCCTCAAAGCATTCCATAGTTTGTGAAATGATGAAGGCCCCGCCCAGTCACACCTCTCATACACCTGGATGGGAAACACCCATTTTTTCAAGCGTTTTTTTTTCTTTGCCCAACAAGCACAGAGCAGTCTATTGATTTCATTGGGCTGCCCTATGCGTAACAAACATGGCAAAGTAGCGAATAGCATATTCCAGTTAGTTTGTTCTTTTTTTGCCACATTTGTTGCGTATTTTTGCTTGTTGCAAAGCATGCATTAGCTTCTGGCATTCGGGGCGCCATTTACAATAAAAAGTGCTACCAGCGTTACGCACATTTTTTTGCATGTTCCGGGTTTGTGTGGAAACGTGCATTTATGTGCGCATTAACCGAACGCGCAAATGTGAACGCAGACTAACTGATATGGTGAAAGTTTGTCACAGCGGCATGCGGTGTTCCACCATGTAGTTCTTTTTCATTCCCATTGTTCCCTGTTCCAATTTTCACCAAGTATGGGGCATGAGTAATTGTACATACAGAGCAGGAGATCTATGGACGGGGGGAGTGATTGTACATACAGAGCAGGAGATCTATGGACGGGGGGAGTGATTGTACATACAGAGCAGGAGATCTATGGACGGGGGGAGTAATTGTACATACAGAGCAGGAGATCTATGGACGGGGGGAGTGATTGTACATACAGAGCAGGAGATCTATGGATGGGGGGAGTGATTGTACATACAGAGCAGGAGATCTATGGACGGGGGGAGTGATTGTACATACAGAGCAGGAGATCTATGGACGGGGGGAGTGATTGCACATACAGAGCAGGAGATCTATGGACGGGGGGAGTAATTGTACATACAGAGCAGGAGATCTATGGACGGGGGGAGTGATTGTACATACAGAGCAGGAGATCTATGGACGGGGGGAGTGATTGTACATACAGAGCAGGAGATCTATGGACGGGGAGAGTGATTGTACATACAGAGCAGGAGATCTATGGATGGGGGGAGTGATTGTACATACAGAGCAGGAGATCTATGGACGGGGAGAGTGATTGTACATACAGAGCAGGAGATCTATGGACGGGGGGAGTGATTGTACATACAGAGCAGGAGATCTATGGACGGGGGGAGTGATTGTACATACAGAGCAGGAGATCTATGGATGGGGGGAGTGATTGTACATACAGAGCAGATCATCTATGGATGGGGGGAGTGATTGTACATACAGAGCAGGAGATCTATGGACGGGGGGAGTGATTGTACATACAGAGCAGGAGATCTATGGATGGGGGGAGTGATTGTACATACAGAGCAGGAGATCTATGGACGGGGGGAGTGATTGTACATACAGAGCAGGAGATCTATGGACGGGGGGAATGATTGTACATACAGAGCAGGAGATCTATGGACGGGAGGAGTGATTGTACATACAGAGCAGGAGATCTATGGACGGGAGGAGTGATTGTACATACAGAGCAGGGGACATACAGAGCAGGAGATCTATGGACGGGGTGAGTGATTGTACATACAGAGCAGGAGATCTATGGACGGGGGAGTGATTGTACATACAGAGCAGGAGATCTATGGACGGGGTGAGTGATTGTACCTGCAACATCATTTGGTCTGGCCCCCGTGCCTCTGAATCTGTGTCTATCTCAGCTGAGCTGTCAGAATGGAGCCTATGCTTCCTGTATAGTTCCGGCTCCGTACTGACAGTCTGAGTGAGTCATCAGCGGAGTGATATCAAATACACTCCGCCTGTGAGGAGACTGACCGAAATACAGGAAGCATCTTCCTCCAGCGCGGCGCCGCTCCTGAGTCTCTAGCCAGCATTTCCCATCAGCAGTATCCAGAGCAATACCAGCCAGCACTACCAGCCTGAGCCAGCAGTACCCACAGCAGTACCAGCCTGAGCCAGCAGTACCAGCTATCAGTACCCACAGCACAGTACCAGCCTGAGCCAGCAGTACCCACAGCAGTACCAGCCTGAGCCAGCAGTAACAGCCAACAGTACCCACAGCAGTACCAGCCTTCAGTATCCACAGCAGTGCCAGCTAGCAGTACCCACAGCACAGTACCAGCCTGAGCCAGCAGTACCAGCCTGAGCCAACAGTACCAGCCAGCAGTATCCGCATCAGTACCAGCCTGAGCCAGCAGTACCCACAGCAGTACCAGCCAACAGTACCCACAGCAGTACCAGCCAGCAGTTCCCACAGCACAGTACGTGCCAGTAGTACCAGCTAGCAGTACCCACAGCTGTACCAGCCAGCAGTACCCACAGCACAGAACCAGCCAACAGTACCAGCCTGAGTCAGCAGTACCCACAGTAGTATCAGCCAGCAGTACCCACAGCAGTACCAGCCAACATTTCCCACCAGCAGTACCAGTCAGCAGTATGCACAGCAGTACCAGTCAGCAGTACCAGCCAGTATTTACCGCCAGCAGTACCTGCCAGCAGTAGCAGCCAGCTGTGCCCACCAGCAGTACCAGCCAGCAGTACCCACCAGCAGTTCTTTTCAAAACTTAGCACCGTAAAGAGTCGACTGCACTCCAGAGTGACCGACACAAACCTGGAAAACCAGTTGCAAGTAGCAATATCATCAATACCAGCTAACACCACACACCTCACCAAAGAGAAGCAGTTACAGCCATCACATTAGGGGTGAGTTAATTCAACGTTTGACCAAATATAACAGGCTCATTTATAAGTTGATAATTTTGTACATACAGAGCAGGAGATCTATGGACGGGGGGGAGTGATTGTACATACAGAGCAGGAGATCTATGGACGGGGAGAGTGATTGTACATACAGAGCAGGAGATCTATGGATGGGGGGAGTGATTGTACATACAGAGCAGGAGATCTATGGACGGGGGGAGTGATTGTACATACAGAGCAGGAGATCTATGGACGGGGGGAGTGATTGTACATACAGAGCAGGAGATCTATGGACGGGGGGAGTGATTGTACATACAGAGCAGGAGATCTATGGACGGGGGGAGTGATTGTACATACAGAGCAGGAGATCTATGGACGGGGGGAGTGATTGTACATACAGAGCAGATCATCTATGGATGGGGGGAGTGATTGTACATACAGAGCAGGAGATCTATGGATGGGGGGAGTGATTGTACATACAGAGCAGGAGATCTATGGATGGGGGGAGTGATTGTACATACAGAGCAGGAGATCTATGGATGGGGGGAGTGATTGTACATACAGAGCAGGAGATCTATGGATGGGGGGAGTGATTGTACATACAGAGCAGGAGATCTATGGACGGGGGGAGTGATTGTACATACAGAGCAGGAGATCTATGGACGGGGGGAGTGATTGTACATACAGAGCAGAAGATCTATGGACGGGGGGAGTGATTGTACATACAGAGCAGGAGATCTATGGACGGGGGGAGTGATTGTACATACAGAGCAGATCATCTATGGATGGGGGGAGTGATTGTACATACAGAGCAGATCATCTATGGATGGGGGGAGTGATTGTACATACAGAGCAGGAGATCTATGGATGGGGGGAGTGATTGTACATACAGAGCAGGAGATCTATGGATGGGGGGAGTGATTGTACATACAGAGCAGGAGATCTATGGACGGGGGGAGTGATTGTACATACAGAGCAGGAGATCTATGGATGGGGGGAGTGATTGTACATACAGAGCAGAAGATCTATGGACGGGGGGAGTGATTGTACATACAGAGCAGGAGATCTATGGACGGGGGGAGTGATTGTACATACAGAGCAGGAGATCTATGGACGGGGGGAGTGATTGTACATACAGAGCAGGAGATCTATGGACGGGGGGAGTGATTGCACATACAGAGCAGGAAATCTATAGACGGGGGGAGTGATTGTACATACAGAGCAGGAAATCTATAGACGGGGGGAGTGATTGTACATACAGAGCAGGAGATCTATGGACGGGGGGAGTGATTGTACATACAGAGCAGAAGATCTATGGACGGGAGGAGTGATTGTACATACAGAGCAGGAGATCTATGGACGGGGGGAGTTATTGTACATACAGAGCAGGAGATCTATGGACGGGGTGAGTGATTGTACATACAGAGCAGGAGATCTATGGACGGGGGGAGTGATTGTACATACAGAGCAGGAGATCTATGGACGGGGTGAGTGATTGTACCTGCAACATCATTTGGTCTGGCCCCCGTGCCTCTGAATCTGTGTCTATCTCAGCTGAGCTGTCAGAATGGAGCCTATGCTTCCTGTATAGTTCCGGCTCCGTACTGACAGTCTGAGTGAGTCATCAGCGGAGTGATATCAAATACACTCCGCCTGTGAGGAGACTGACCGAAATACAGGAAGCATCTTCCTCCAGCGCTGCGCCGCTCCTGAGTCTCTATCCAGCATTTCCCATCAGCAGTATCCAGAGCAATACCAGCCAGCACTACCAGCCTGAGCCAGCAGTACCCACAGCAGTACCAGCCTGAGCCAGCAGTACCAGCTATCAGTACCCACAGCACAGTACCAGCCTGAGCCAGCAGTACCCACAGCAGTACCAGCCTGAGCCAGCAGTAACAGCCAACAGTACCCACAGCAGTACCAGCCTTCAGTATCCACAGCAGTGCCAGCTAGCAGTACCCACAGCACAGTACCAGCCTGAGCCAGCAGTACCAGCCTGAGCCAACAGTACCAGCCAGCAGTATCCGCATCAGTACCAGCCTGAGCCAGCAGTACCCACAGCAGTACCAGCCAACAGTACCCACAGCAGTACCAGCCAGCAGTTCCCACAGCACAGTACGTGCCAGTAGTACCAGCTAGCAGTACCCACAGCTGTACCAGCCAGCAGTACCCACAGCACAGAACCAGCCAACAGTACCAGCCTGAGCCAGCAGTACCCACAGTAGTATCAGCCAGCAGTACCCACAGCAGTACCAGCCAACATTTCCCACCAGCAGTACCAGTCAGCAGTATGCACAGCAGTACCAGTCAGCAGTACCAGCCAGTATTTACCGCCAGCAGTACCTGCCAGCAGTAGCAGCCAGCTGTGCCCACCAGCAGTACCAGCCAGCAGTACCCACCAGCAGTTCTTTTCAAAACTTAGTACCGTAAAGAGTCGACTGCGCTCCAGACTGACCGACGCAAACCTGGAAAACCAGTTGCAAGTAGCAATATCATCAATACCAGCTAACATCGCACACCTCACCAAAGAGAAGCAGTTACAGCCATCACATTAGGGGTGAGTTAATTCAACGTTTGACCAAATATAACAGGCTCATTTATAAGTTGATAATTTTGTACGGCCCCCGAATGATGTTATAAATATCCAAATGGCCTTTGGCAGAAAAAAGGTTCCCCACACCTGCAGTAGATCAATAGAGCATATAACTGGAAGCAGGGCCTAGACAAGGGGGGAGACGGGTCACATGACCCGTGCACTATGCTCGGGGGCAGGGCACAGGTGACAGCTGCAGGCCCCCGCTCCTATCACCTCCCCCACAACACTACAGTAGAGGAATTATATCATACTCCTCCACCCCTTCCCTAACTATTCTGCTCCACCCACTTCTCAATCTCAATTCTCCTATCTTCTTTCATATGCCGAGAGATTAGAGGAGACTCCTCCCACATAAAGTCCCTGGCTCCACCTCCTGCACAGGCTCATAGGTTCATAGAGCCTTCACTTACATGGTGGGTCGCCACAATTCCTGGTCCAGTGAGCAGCAGTCATTGGTTGCTAGGGATGCCAGCGTCCCTAGCAACCAATGACTTCACATGCGTGCTGTGTGCCCTGCAGTACATTTCTCCTGCTAATGCCTACCTCCTTCCTGCCAGGCTATAGGAACTCCTCCTACAGGTACACTGAGCACTGTGATGGGGCAACTGATCTATGGGGGTACTCAGATGGGGGCAACTAACCATCGGGACACTGTGATGGGGGCAACTCATCTATGGGGATACTCTAATGGGCAGCAACTAATCATCAGGGACACTATGATGAGGCAACTAATCAATGGGGACCCTGTGATGGGGGCAACTGATATATGAAGATATTCTGATTGGGGTTTTGGATTTCTAGGGGTACTTTGATGGGGAAACCTGATGTGGGGGGGCACTGTTATGGGGAAACCTGATGTAAGAGGGCACTGTTATGGGGAAACCTGATGTAAGGGGCCACTGTTATGAGAACACCTAATGTAGGGGGGCAATGTTATGGGAACACCTGATGTAAGAGGGCACTGTTATGGGAACACCTGATGTAAGAGGGCACTATTATGGGAACACCTGATGTTAGGGGGCACTGTTATGGGGACACCTGATGTAAGGGGGCACTGTTATGGGAACACCTGATGTAAGGGGGCACTGATATGGGAACAGCTGATGTAAAAGGGCACTGTTATGGGAACACCTGATGTAAGAGGGCACTGTTATGGGGACACCTGATGTAAGAGGGCACTGTTATGGGGACACCTGATGTAAGAGGGCACTGTTATGGGGACACCTGATGTAAGGGGGCACTGTTATGGGAACACCTGATGTAAGAGGGCACTGTTATGGGAACACCTAATGTAAGGGGGCACTGTTATGGGAACACCTGATATAAGAGGGCACTGTTATGGGGACACCTGATGTAAGGGGGCACTGTTATGGGGACACCTGATGTAAGGGGGCACTGTTATGGGAACACCTGATGTAAGGGGGCACTGTTATGGGAACACCTGATGTAAGAAGGCACTGTTGTGGGAACACCTAATGTAAGGGGGCACTGTTATGGGAGCACCTAATGTAAGGGGGCACTGTTATGGGAACACCTGATGTTAGGGGGCACTGTTATGGGGGCACCTAATGTAAGGGGGCACTGTTATGGGAACACCTGATGTAAGGGGGCACTGTTATGGGAACACCTGATGTAAGGGGGCACTGTTATGGGAACACCTAATGTAAGGGGGCACTGTTATGGAAACACCTGATGTAAGGGGGCACTGTTATGTGGACACCTGATGTAAGGGGGCACTGTTATGGGGACACCTAATGTAAGGGGGCACTGTTATGGGAACACCTGATGTAAGGGGGCACTGTTATGGGAACACCTAATGTAAGGGGGCACTGTTATGGGAACACCTGATGTTAGGGGGCACTGTTATGGGAACACCTAATGTAAGGGGGCACTGTTATGGAAACACCTGATGTAAGGGGGCACTGTTATGTGGACACCTGATGTAAGGGGGCACTGTTATGGGGACACCTAATGTAAGGGGGCACTGTTATGGGAACACCTAATGTAGCAACTAATCATCAGGGACACTATGATGAGGCAACTAATCAATGGGGACCCTGTGATGGGGGCAACTGATATATGAAGATATTCTGATTGGGGTTTTGGATTTCTAGGGGTACTTTGATGGGGAAACCTGATGTAGGGGGGGCACTGTTATGGGGAAACCTGATGTAAGAGGGCACTGTTATGGGGAAACCTGATGTAAGGGGCCACTGTTATGAGAACACCTAATGTAGGGGGGCAATGTTATGGGAACACCTGATGTAAGAGGGCACTGTTATGGGAACACCTGATGTAAGAGGGCACTGTTATGGGAACACCTGATGTTAGGGGGCACTGTTATGGGGACACCTGATGTAAGGGGGCACTGTTATGGGAACACCTGATGTAAGGGGGCACTGATATGGGAACAGCTGATGTAAAAGGGCACTGTTATGGGAACACCTGATGTAAGAGGGCACTGTTATGGGGACACCTGATGTAAGAGGGCACTGTTATGGGGACACCTGATGTAAGAGGGCACTGTTATGGGGACACCTGATGTAAGGGGGCACTGTTATGGGAACACCTGATGTAAGAGGGCACTGTTATGGGAACACCTAATGTAAGGGGGCACTGTTATGGGAACACCTGATATAAGGGGGCACTGTTATGGGGACACCTGATGTAAGGGGGCACTGTTATGGGGACACCTGATGTAAGGGGGCACTGTTATGGGAACACCTGATGTAAGGGGGCACTGTTATGGGAACACCTGATGTAAGAAGGCACTGTTGTGGGAACACCTAATGTAAGGGGGCACTGTTATGGGAGCACCTAATGTAAGGGGGCACTGTTATGGGAACACCTGATGTTAAGGGGCACTGTTATGGGGGCACCTAATGTAAGGGGGCACTGTTATGGGAACACCTGATGTAAGGGGGCACTGTTATGGGAACACCTGATGTAAGGGGGCACTGTTATGGGAACACCTAATGTAAGGGGGCACTGTTATGGAAACACCTGATGTAAGGGGGCACTGTTATGTGGACACCTGATGTAAGGGGGCACTGTTATGGGGACACCTAATGTAAGGGGGCACTGTTATGGGAACACCTGATGTAAGGGGGCACTGTTATGGGAACACCTAATGTAAGGGGGCACTGTTATGGGAACACCTGATGTTAGGGGGCACTGTTATGGGAACACCTAATGTAAGGGGGCACTGTTATGGAAACACCTGATGTAAGGGGGCACTGTTATGTGGACACCTGATGTAAGGGGGCACTGTTATGGGGACACCTAATGTAAGGGGGCACTGTTATGGGAACACCTAATGTAAGGGGGCACTGTTATGGGAACACCTGATGTAAGGGGACACCGTATATAAAGGGGTACCTTAATTGGGGTAGCTGATCTAAGGTAATATTCTGATGGGGGCACCTGATATGTGGTGGCTACTGATATATGAAGGTACTCTGATTGGGGTTCCTGATTTATGGGGTACTCTCATGGAGACACCTGATGTAAAGTGGTTCTTTTTTCTTTCACTTGAAATATGGATGTGATTGGCCTACTTTAATGTTTTATTACAGAGTTATTTCTTTGTCTTCCATCTTGTTTCTGGTAAAGATAGTTGTTTGTGGAAGGGCAGAATAAAAGGGCACAGCCAGTGAAGGTGGAAGAATAGGAATGATCACAGGAAGGAGAAGAGGAGCGCTCAAAAGGCAGAATCCGGGGGTCAGAGAAGACCGGTCACCATGAACAGATCCAAGGCCAAGACACCACTGGAAGCTCTGAGGATCAGAAGTAATCAGCTGCCCCGGTCGGAGGTAAAGTCTAATCTATTAACAATGTCTTCGCTACAAGTCACCCCGCCCCCAGTATCTGCTGATACCCCAGACTACCCCCCAATTTGGTCCATTTACACTTCACTTCATTCTCCAGTATATTTGGACAATATCACCGGTCATCCTCCATTCTACCAATACTCCAGGCCACCTTCTGGCCCAGTCTGCAAATACTACAGATCACCAGTTGTCAGGACCATCTATAGGGGTACAGGCAGTACTTCCCATATGAGATTTCTATCAAAGATTTTATTCTTTACAAATGAAAGATCTCTTTTCTATTTTTATAAAGATTTCTCTGATTTTTAGAACCTGAAAAGTCCTGAAGTATTACATAGTAGTTCTGATTCTTCAAAAAGCTGCTGACCCTGAGAACAGCATAGAAAGCAAACGGCGGGGAATAATGGGGAATGTATTCAGCATGGAATCCAGGGACAAATCTTCACCAATAGGCCACACCTTCAGGATAAACCTTGATTGGGTGAGAGCCGCATACTTTACCATTGTGTCATTCCTCATCCACTCATCTCATTCCTGTCTTTCCCACCATCATGTGCATTAGAACATCACTAAAGAACATCTAAACCCCAACACGAAAATGTAATACACTACAGCTGAGCAGTCCTTAGATATGGTGGTTGCATTTGTTTTCTTTTTCCTTTGATTTCACCTTTCTGTCAGTAACTCACTTCCTGTCCTAGGGTGACAACACTCACTGTACTGAATCTATGGAGAAGCTGTGTTGTCACCCCAGGACAGGAAGTGTGTTAGGGCTACAGAATACTTCCCCCTGTCTATACCATAGTGAGGTGATGTTTTGTAGTGCACATAGAGAACTGGGAACAATGCCGACTGAAAACAGTCCAGAGGCAATGAGACCAGAAAGTTATCAGCTCTTTATATTTACTGCAGAACCAAAACTTACATTTTTGCACCTATAGAATGGATATAACAATACGGAATGTTCATTCATACACTATCCTACCAAAAGTATTGGGACGCCTGCTCTTTGCAGCTATAACAGCTTCAACTCTTCTAGGAAGGCCGTCCACAAGGTTTAGGAGTGTCTATGGGAATGTTTGACCATTCTTCCAGAGGCGCATTTGTGAGGTCAGGCACTGATGTTGGACGAGAAAGCCTGGCTCGCAGTCTCCGCTCTAATTTATTCCAGAGGTCAGGACTCTGTGCAGACCAGTCAAGTTCCTTCACCCCAAACGCACTCATCCATGTCTTTATGGACCTTACTTTATTCACTGGTCCAAATTTTTTGGTGGAGGGGGGATTATGCTGTGGCTTTTTTTTTTCCTCAGGGGTTGGGCTTGGCCCCTTAGTTCCAGTGAAGGGAACTCTTAAGGCGTCAGCATACCAAGACATTTTAGACACTTTTTTATGCTCCCAGTTTTGTGCGAACAGTTTGGGGATGACCCTTCCTGTACCAGTGCACAAAGCAAGGTCCATAAAGACATGAATGAGCGAGTTTGGGGGGAAGGAACTTGACTGGCCTGCACAGAGTCCGGATCTCAACCCGATAGAACACCATTGGGATGAATTAGAGCGCAGACTGCGAGCCAGGCCTTCTCGTCCAACATCAGTGCCTGACCACACAAGTGCGCTTCTGAAAGAATGGTGAAACATTCCCATAGACACACTCCTAAACCTTGTGGACAGCCTTCCCAGAAGAGTTGAAGCTGTTATAGCTGCAAAGGGTGGGGCCAACTCAATACTGAACCCTACGGACTAAGACTGGGATGCCATTAAAGTATATGTGCGTGTAAAGGCAGGTGTCCCAATACTTTTGGCAGGATCGTGTGTGTGTGTGTGTGTGTGTGTGTGTATATAGATATATACACACACTCTCTATACCATCATGTACATCAACATCCATAAACCTCTCTTATATACCATCCTATTCATCCATACACCTCTCATATCATCCTGTAAATCCATATACCATCCATATACCATGTCATAAGTAATTTGTCTTCTTCTCTGATGTGTGCTGATCAGGCTGTACTGATGGGCAGCACTGATTGGCACTGATCAGGCTGCACTGATTAGCACTGATGGGGCTGCACTGATAATCAGGGCACTGACCTTGATTCTCAGTGTAAACAATGTACTTACAGCCTTGCTGGTTATCAGGTCTCCTTTCCTAACACAGACACAGCGCGTGAGCAAAGGAGAGCTGATAACCGGTAAATCTGTTTAGGTGTAATCAGCTGTGATTGGACATAACAGTTCCCATGGTAAAGGGCCGCTGTGATTGGCCCTTTACCCTGATCTGGGATTAGCTGTGTCCAAAGGAAACAGCAGTTGCACAGCGTGCCTGATACAGTGATACATGCCCCAGAGGGCAGGGTTCTGGGATGACATCCATGGACCCCCTCAAAGAACCGGACATCTGTGCCATAGCCGTCTTTTGGCTGTAGCGCGGTCAGCAAGTGCTTAAACTAGATGGGCCTGTTTCTTTTTCCAAACTTTCCAAACTATGTAACAAAGCAGTTTTTGTTTTTCCCCGTTTGTACCGTTGTCACCCTGTGGACAGGGAAGTCTTAGATGAACATTTCATTGTAAATGGATGGTTAGTGAGACATAAAAGCTGAAATCCCATCTCCAGCTAAAACTTTTAGCCCTCATTTTTGTATTTTAATGTAAGAGAAATTGAATAGGAATTACAAACTACAGTCTTCCCCAGTCACCTTGGTAAATGTCTTAAAATACATATAATTGCCCAAAAACATAGACATCAAATAAATGTTAAAATGATAACCAATAAATTTAATAATAACAGTGATGATAATAACAATCAATAAAAATGGAATAAATTGTAATCAATACCATTGCTAAAGAAATAGAATAGAAATATTGTGTTGAAAACAAAACCGCAAATAAACTTCCCTATTTATGTTGTGTTTTTTGAAAGGTTCCTCAACAACCAACCATAATCCAGCATCTTTCGAAAGACTTTACCTCCCACCAGTGGGAGGGGGGCGCTCTACACGCCCCTAAACCGGAGCGGGCAGAATGGTGTATATGTACTTGATTTTGCCCGCACGTGCTGCCCAGCCGCAGAAACATGTACTGTGATTGGTCAGCAAGTGGTTAAAACAGTCAATGTTGATTGAGAGAGTGAAGTTCCACTTTAATGTTTTTCTGTTGCCGGAGTTGCACCCCCTCTGATCAATTTATTACCAGCTACAAGACTGGATTCACAGCTGTTTATTCTGGAGCATTGTGTTCAATTGAACAGACTGCCAACACACCTGAAGAGACAAAAAATCAGAGTCGCCATTTCTCCCGACTTCTGAGTGCAACACGCTGCTCTGCAATGCATGTGTGTCAGAGGTGCGTGGGGTTAATGTGTTGGGTTACCATAGACAATGGATGGCACTCCAACATGCTAACGCATGGAACGTGTCCACCTACATTGCAGTAATGCACATTACCACAACACTAAAATGTGATTGGGTGCTTAACCTCTTGCCGACCGCCCACCACATTATTACTGTGGCAGGGCGGCTCGGCTGCGCAAAATCACCTAGATCTACGTGATTTTGTGCACGAGGTCTCAGTGGCGCGTACGTGCCACCGTAGCTGTGCTCCCGCTGTGTTTAGACACAGGGACGTGGGAGGAACGGGGGCGATTGCCGCCGGCCTCTCGCAATCACTGACAGAAAAGCCGCCTGCTTATGTAAACAAAGCAGGAGAGTCTTCTGTCAGACAGGCAGGGAGAGATCAGGAGTTTCAGCTAAGCTGACCGATCTCTCCGTGCCTGTCACAGAACCCTTCCCCCACACAGTTAGTAATCACATTTAGGCATACATTAACCCCTTTGATCACCCCCAGTGTTAACCCCTTCACTGCCAGTGTCATTTATACAGTAACAGTGCATATTATTTAGCACTGATTACTGTATTAATGTCACTGGTCCCCAAAAAGTGTCAAAAATGTCAGGGGCCCAATTTTTTAGCTGTAATGTTGCAGTTCCGCTAGAAAACACTGATCGCCGCCATTACTAATAAGAACAAAAAAATAAATAAAAATTCCAAAAATCTATCCCATAGTTTGTAAACGCTATAACTTTTGCGCAAACCAATTAAAATACACTTTTTGGGATTTTTTTTTACCAAAAATATTTAGCAGAATACAAATTGGCCTAAACTGATAAAAAAAATTGATTTTTTAAATTGTTTTTTATTGGGAATGTTTTATAGCAGAAAGTAAAAAATATGGCTTTTTTTTTTTCCAAAATTGTCGCTCTTTTCTTGTTTAAAGCGCAAAATCTTAAAACCGCAGAGGTGATCAAATACCACCAAAAGAAAGCTCTATTTGTGGGAAAAAAGGACATCATTTTTATTTGGGTACAGCATTGCACAACCGCGCAATTTTTTGTTAAAGTAACGCAGTGTCGAATCGAAAAAAATGGCCTGGTCATTGAGGGGGTAAAACCTTCCAGGGCTGAAGTGATTAAAGTAAAGTGCGCATGGGCAGCCAGCCAGCAAAATAAGAAAAAGTCTAAAATGTTTCAGCAATTTTTATTGGATTTATGTTGGCTACATTTGCAAATATATGTGAAGCCGCACTGCCGCGTCAAGGCCCCTCTGCAAAGTGCGGTCCCTAACTCTACTCTATTGTCATTTCCAAATTGTGGCATACAAATTTAAAAAAAACATTCTGAGTCTAAACTAGTTCAATAATTTAATTCAAAACAGAGGTTTTGGTTACATATATTTGCAATCATATATGAAATTATCTTCCATTACAGGATGTTCCAAACCTGTCTGAGAAAAATACCAGCCTCCAACCTCCCCTTATAGCCGGTCCAACACACACCTAAAAAAAATACCGGCCTCCAACCTCCCCTCATAGCCGGTTCAACACACACCTAAAAAAAATACCGGCCTCCAACCTCCCCTCATAGCCGGTCCAACACACACCTGGAAAAAAGTACCGGCCTCCAACCTCCCCTTATTGCCGGTCCAACACACACCTGTAAAAAAAAGAAGTACCGGCCTCCAACCTCCCCTTATAGCCGGTCCAACACACACCTAAAAAAAATACCGGCCTCCAACCTCCCCTTATAGCCGGTCCAACACACACCTGAAAAAAGGTACCGGCCTCCAACCTCCCCTTATAGCCGGTCCAACACACACCTAAAAAAAATACCGGCCTCCAACCTCCCCTTATAGCCGGTCCAACACACACCTAAAAAAAAATACCGGCCTCCAACCTCCCCTCATAGCCGGTCCAACACACACCTGAAAAAATACCGGCCTCCAACCTCCCCTCATAGCCGGTCCAACACACACCTGGAAAAAAGTACCGGCCTCCAACCTCCCCTTATAGCCCGTCCAACACACACCTGAAAAAAAAGTACCAGCCTCCAACCTCCCCTCATAGCCGGTCCAACACACGCCTAAAAAAAATACCGGCCTCCAACCTCCCCTCATATCCGGTCCATCACACGTCTGCAATAATAAAACATACCCCACAGCCCACCACAAAACACACAGCACACCACTAAACTAACCACACAGCACACCACTAAACTAAACACACAGCACACCACTAAACTAACCACACAGCACACCACTAAACTAAACACACAGCACACCACTAAACTTATACACACAAACACACACCACACACACACACACACACACACACACACATTTTCTATAGCGGTCTCCATGTTTTGAGCCAGATTATTCTGTCACAATCACGGGTCAGGCTCCGAGACCAGTAGCTATAGCAGTAGTTGGACTCCTACCCACCAGCAGGATAGGTATAGAAGCAGGTCACCCTGGCAGATGACATGGGTTCACCTGAGGTGCGGAGTCTAAGTACTAACTGGTGTTCACCAGAGCTCCTGATGATGGAGATGGCTTTTGCTGCATTTTAGTACCAGGTCGCTGTCCTCAGGATTGCCCCACCAGAAGGTGAGCAAGCCGGGGTCCATTAGCATATATAGCATATTTAGAAGGTGATGATCAAAAAGAGCTGTAGTTGGTAAACAAGCTCAGCGAGAATAGTCATTTGCCAGACACAACAAAGGTCCCAGGTTCAAGTTCAGGCCCTGACACCTAGTTTAAAATTTCTTCCAATGTTTTGGCCATCTTTACTCCCAAAAAAGCTGCACCCCTCCCATTTAAGTGCATTCCATCAATGCCATAGAGATGGTAATTGACTGAAAAGTCAGCCCAGTTCTCCATGAAGCCAAACCCCTCCTCCCTGCACCAGTTCCTCAGCCACTTATTAAGCTCCTTAAGCTCCTGCTGCCTCTCTGGTGTGGTTCGAGGTACAGGCAGTATTTCTGAAAATACTGCCTTGGAGATCCTTTTCTTCAATATAGCTCCTAAGTCCCTGAAATCACTTTTTATGGCGTTCCATCTTCCATTACCTTTTTCATTAGTACCAATATGTACCATGACAGCTGGGTCCTCCCCAGCCCCATCCAACAATCTGTCCATGCAGTCTACAATGTCCCGAACTCGAGAGCCTGGTAAACAACATACTGTTCGGCGATAACGGTCATTGTGACAGATTGCCCTCTCTGTTCCTCTAATAATTGAATCCCCTACCACCAGTATTTGCCTATTCTTTCCTGTATCCTTGCCCCCATCTTCACTGGAGGAGTTCTTCCCAAGGTTCCTCTGGAATTTTGGTGGAGTCTCAACTTGAAGTTCTTCCAGCTTTTTGGTCATTTTCTCTCCCAATAGAGCAGCACCCTGCTCATTTAAGTGCAGTCCATCCCTGGTATAGAGCCAGTAACGGTATGAAAAGTCAGCCCAGTTTTCCAGAAATCCAAATCCTTCCTTCCTGCACCAGTTCTTCAGCCACTTGTTAAGTGCGCCAAGCTCTTGCTGCCTCTCTGGTGTGGCTCCAGGTACCGGCAGCATTTCTGAAAATACTGCCTTGGAGGTCCTTTTTTTCAATATAGTCCCTAAGTCTCTGAAATCATTTTGTAGGGCATTCCATCTTCCTCTAACATTGTCGTTAGTACCAATATGTACCATGACAGCTGGGTCCTCCCCAGCCCCATCCAACAATCTGTCCATGCAATCTACAATGTCCCGAACCTGAGCGCCCGGTAAACAACATACTGTTCGGCGATAGCGGTCTTTGTGACAGACTGCCCTCTCTATCCTTCTAATGATTGAGTCCCCTACCACAAGTATCTGCCGATCCTTTTTTGTAACCCTGGCCCCAACTTCACTGGAGGAGATGTTCCCCTGGCATTTTGGTGAAGTCTCAACATGAACATCACATTCTGGTGGAGTTGCAATGTGAATGTCGGAGGCAGGTGGAGTCGCAATGTGAACATCGCATTGTGGTAGAGTTTCAGTGTGAATGTCACATTCTGCCGGAGTCTCAACGGGAATGTCACATTCTTCCGGGGTCTCATTGGGAATGTTGCATTTTGCTGGAGTCTCATTGGGAATGTCGCATTCTGCTGGAGTCTCATTGGGAATGTCGCATTCTGCTGGAGTCTCATTGGCAAAATCGCATTCTGCTGGAGTCTCAACGGAATCCTCACATTCTGTCGGTGTCTCAACGGGATCCTCACATTCTGTCGGCGTCTCAACAGGATCCTCACATTCTGTCGGCGTCTCAACAGGAACATCACAATTTGTGGTAGTCTCAGTGGGAACTTCACATTCTTCCAGAGTTTTAATGGGAACTTCACATTCTGACGGTGTCTGATTAGGAATGGTGCATTCTTCTGGAGTCTTAGTGGTAATGTCACATACTGCTGAAGTCTCAACGGGATCCTCACATACTGCTGGAGTCCTAGTGGGAACGTCACAATCTGCTGGAGTGTCAGCAGGAACGTCACATTCTGCCAGAGCCTCCGGGGGACCATTATATTCTGGAGAAGTATCAACGTGAACAACACATTTTGGTGAATTCAAAATTTTTTCCAACTTTTTGGCCATTTTCTTTCCTAACAGGGCTGCACCCTGCTCATTTAAGTGAAATCCATCCCTGCTGTAGAGCAGGTAATTAATTGAAAAGTCAGTCCAGTTCTTCATGAAGCCAAAACCCTCCTTCTTGCACCAGTTCTTCAGCCACCTGTTAAGCTCCCTAAGCTCCTGCTGCCTCCTTGTTGTGGCTCGAGGTACAGGCAGTATTTCTGAAAATACTGCCTTGGAGGTCCTTTTCTTCAATATAGCCCCTAAGGCCCTAAAATCATTTTGTAGGACGCTCCATCTTCTTCTAATGTTGTCGTTGGTGCCAATATGTATCATGACAGCTGGGTCCTCCCCAGCCCCATCCAATAATTTGTCCATCTGTTCTGCAATGTCCCGAACCCGTGCACCCAGGAAATAACATACTGTTCGTTGATTATGGTCTTTCTGACAGATTGTCCTCTCTGTCCCTTTAATAACTGAATCTCCTACCACCAGTATCTGCCTATCCTTTTCTGTAAGCTTGCCCCCATCTTCACTGGGGGAGGTGATCTCATGGCTCCCCCGGTATTTTGGAGGTTTCTCAACATGATCGTCACATTGTGCTACAGACTCAACGTGAACATCACATTCTGATGGTGTTTCAAAGTGAATGTCACATTCTGGTGAAGTTTCAATGTGAACATGACATTCTGGTGGATTATTTTCGTGAACATCACATTCTTCCGGAGCGTCAGTGGGAACATCACATTCTTCCGAAGTGTATGTGGGAACATCACATTCTGCCGGAGTCTCAGCGGGAACTTCACATTCTGGTGGAATACCATTGTGAACGTCACATTCTGGAGATATCTCAGTGTAAATGTCACATTGTTTTGGAGTCTCAATGTGGACATCACATTCTTCTGGAGTATAAGTGGCAACATCACATTCTTCCGAAGTGTATGCAGGAACTTCACATTCTGCCGGTGTCTCAGCGGGAACAACAAATTCTGCCCAAGTCTCAGCTGGAACATCACATTCTGGAGGAGACTCGTTGTGATGGCGAAATTCTGGAGAAATCTCAATCTGAACATCACATTCTTGAGAAGTCTCATTCTGAACATCACAATCTAGAGGAGTACTATTGTGAATTTCACATTCTGGAGCTGTCTCAATGTCAATGTCATATTGTGTTGAAGTTTCAACATGAACATCTCTTTCTTCTGGAGTCTCGGGAACGTCACATTCTGTTGAAGTCACAACAGGAATGTCACATTCTGCCTGAGTCTCAGTGGGAATGCCACATTCTGCTGAAGTCTCAACAGGAACATCACATTCTTCTGGCATCTCAATGTGTACATCACATTTTGGTTGGCTGTCAATGTGGATGTCACGGTGTTGCTCAATGGGGCAGGCCTGCTGCATGAGCTCTGTCTGCAAAAAAATTCCGCCTTCATCTGCAATAGAAAAGAAGAATCAGATTTAGCACCATCATCTACATTTCATATATAGTTTCTTCATACAACATCAAATTATACAGAGAAAAATTCAGTGCCAGGAACAATAAATAAACCCAAAATGACAGGGACACAGGGATGAGTATTGTTAGCCTTCGTATAAAAATGCTGGTTGCCTGGCAGTTATGCCAACCCACTAAATACCAGTGACGCAGGAAGCTGGTAACAAGTATTTTTGAGTGGGCGGGTCACAAAAGAACTTACAACAGGAGGTATTGGTGTCACTTGCTTGGCTTTGCATTGTGGCAGGGGTTTGTGAATAATCATACACGCTAAGCAGAGGCTTTGTTAACTGTCAGTTTTGCCCAGAAAGCTTGTCATTTATCAGCCCTGAGATCAGACAGGACACGGGTCACTCGCTAAGGGGGTCATACACCAGCCTGGCACCAGCTGATATGTTTGCATTGGCCGGGAGAGAAAAAAGTGACTAATGTAGTAGGGATATTAATGTATGGTTTTATGTTAGTTATGCTTAACCCCCCCCCCCCTTTGACAGAGTCTTTACCCCGGTAGGGAGAGGGCAGGAGGGACCAGCCAATCACAGGACTGATTCTGTCATATGAGGGGCATTTTATGAAATCGGTGGGCCTGTGTGCAAAATTATAGGTTGGGCTGGCTGCTTAACCACTTACCGCAAAGTGACGTAGGGCTACGTCGGCAAACTTTGTGGTAGTATACCGAGATGATGCCTCTAGCTAGAGACACCATCCCGGTACCGTGGTTTAGAGCCAACGGTCGGCTTTCCGTCGGTAATGACCGATGCGGCTCAGGAGCCGCTCGATCATTACCCGGGTGAGCGGGAGGGGACGTCCCCCCCCTCCTGCCGCCTTCCGTGACTTTTACCGGGGCTCCCGTCCCACCGGGAGCCCTGAGCACCCAGCCGGCACGTCCGCCGGTTGGATGGAGTCCCGATCAATGCCGGAAACGGCTTCGATCAGATCTCCGATGACGTAACCCGGAGGCGGCGTCCATGACGTCACTTCCGAGTTACTGTGCTGTTTTCGGCGTTTTACATACATGGAAGTGTAGTGGAGGGGTTTGGGGTCTTTTAGACCCTCGATCCCTCCATAAAGAGTACCTGTCACTGCATATTGGTGTCACAAGGGATGTTTACATTGCTTGTGACAGCAATAAAAGTGATCAGATTTTTTTTTTTTTTAAAAAACCTGTGATAAAGTAGAAAAAAAATAAATAAATAGGAAAAAAAATGTTGTCCGCCCCCGTCACCGTCAGCTCGCGCACAAAAAAAAAACGTATACGGAAGTCGAGCCGTGAATGAAATCGCTGTTCAAACCACACATGTGAGATATCGCCGTGATCGCCAGAGCGTGGGCAATAATTAAAAAAAAAGAGCTACACTCTAACTCTAAACTGGTAACCGTTAAAAAAATTGAAAGCGTCGCCTATTGAGATCTCTATTGACCGAAGTTTGTCGCCATCCCACGGGGGGGGGGGGGGCGCAATTTTAAACCGTAACATGTTGGGTATCTATTTACTCGGCGTGACATCATCTTTCACAATATATAAAAAATGAGCTAACTTTACTGTTTAGTATTTTTTAAATGCAGTGAAATGTGATTTTTCAAAATTTTTCCAAAAAAATGGCGTTTTAAAGACCGCTGCGCAAATACCGCATGACAAAACATATTGCAATGACCGACATTTTATTCTCCAGAGTCTTTGCTAAAAAAATATATATAATGTTTGGGGGTTCTAAGTAGTTTTCTATGAAAAAATACTGGTTTTAACTTGTAAACAAAAAGTGTCAGAAATAGGGCTGGGGCTTAAGTGGTTAATTAAAAAAAAAAGTGGTGTTGTTAGTGTGGCACAGTGAAGGTTAAGCATGGTGTTCATTGTGCCAGGGGTGTTGCTAGGATTGTAAGGGACCTGGGGCACACCAAGTAGAAGAATAGTGCAGTTCACGTAGCATGCCATGGTGAACAATGGGTGTGGCCTAATTATGTTAATGGTGGGTGGGGCTTAAAGGGGTGGTTAAACAAAACAGAACATGCAAAAGTCGCACAGAGATATACAGTATCTCACGAAAGTGAGTACACCCCTCACATTTTTTGTAAATATTTTATTCTATCTTTTCATGTGACAACACTGAAGAAATGACACTTTGCTACAATGTAAAGTAGTGAGTGTACAGCTTGTATAACAGTGTAAATTTACTGTCCCCTCAAAATAACTCAACACACAGCCATTAGGCCCATTTTACACAGGCGGACCGTTCTGATCCGCCTGTCCATTTTTTTGGCGGGATGGGCACATTTTATGCTAAGGGTCACGCTGATGAGCAAATTTTATGCTAAGGCTCAGGCTGATGGGCAAATTTGATGTTAAAGGGCACTCTAATGGGCATATTTTATGTTAAGAGCAGCGCTGATGGACACATTTTGTTTTGCCCATCAGCAGAGTGCCCCTTAATATAAAATGTGCCCATCAGAGTGCCCCTAACATAAAATGTGCCCATCAGTGTCCCCCTTTTTATGGTAAGGGTCACACTGATGGGCAAATTTTATGATAAGGGACATGCTGATGGGCACATTTTATGTTAAGGGATACTCTAATGGGCATATTTTATGTTAAGAGCCACGCTGATGGACATATTTTGTTTTGCCCATCAGCAGCGTGCCCCCTAACATAAAATGTGCCCATCAGAGTGCCCCCTAACATAAAATGTGCCCATCAGAGTGCCCCCTAACATAAAATGTGCCCATCAGCGTGCTCCTTATTTTATGTTAAGGGTCACACTGATGGGCACATTTTATGTTAAGGGTCACACTGATGGGCACATTTTATGTTAAGAGCAATGCTGATGGACAATGTTTTGTTTGCCCATTTTTTTGAGTCATAGCACAGACTTGAGATCCTCGGCCCAAAGCAAATTTTAGCGACCGGACCTCCTTGAATTTTAATTCATTACCCCTGGCCTAGGCCATCATTATGTAGAGCAACAACTCTTTTTTTTCAGTTCTTTGCCATGAGGTGCCATGTTGAACTTCCAGTGACCAGTATGAGAGAGTGAGAGCGATAACACCAAATTTAACACACCTGGTCCCCATTCACACCTGAGACCTTGTAAAACTAACGAGTCACATGACACCGGGGAGGGAAAATGGCTAATTGGGCCCAATTTGGACATTGTCACTTAGGGGTGTACTCACTTTTGTTGCCAGTGGTTTAGACATTAATGGCTGTGTGTTGAGTTATTTTGAGGGGACAGCAAATTTACACTGTTATACAAGCTGTACACTCACTACTTTACATCGTAGCAAAGTCTCATTTCTTCAGTGTTGTCACATGAAAAGATAGAATAAAATATTTACAAAAATGTGAGGGGTGTACTTACTTTTGTGAGATACTGTATAAACCTCAGCACAATTATTAAAAAAAAAAAAAGATAAAACTCTTCCATTGTGTCTGATTTTGTGAAAATAAATGGAGAGCTGACACTTCATCTGAGCCGACCATAAAGGATTATTTCACCTTTTAGCTAAGAATAATAAATGGTAATTTTTTAGCAGCTAAGAAATCGTACATTTACTTTTTTTTGTTTTAGGATCCTGTAAAGCATTGCACTGAGATTAGCAGATCCCGGGTACCATGCCGCTCTCCTTCACACTGACAGTTTAAAAAAAAAAAATCGGTTGGCAGCTAACAGGTGAGGAGAGAGAGTTGGGGGGGGAGGGGAGAATTGGCCCCCTGTATACAGCTCCAAGATTTACAGTTTATTTCTCTTGATCTAAAAATCTGCAGATTCCTGTTTACAAGACAAAAGCCAGCAATATCCATGGCAATCCCTATACATGTGTACATATGGGGGGGGGGGGGGGGTGACCTGTCATCAATGTCCATGGCAATCCCTATACATGTGTACATATGGGGGGGGAGGGGGGACCTGTCATCAATGGGGTGGAAGGATCCAATGAAAGGCTGTCAGTTATTTTGTATCTATTAATATCCACAACACTTACCAATCCCGGTGTCGGTATTTCGGGGCGGTCCATTGGCTTTACGGCCGGAACCAATACATCTAAGAACGGCTCTGACGCAGCCGCGCACAAAAGCCCTCCCCCTCTTCATTTTGGGGGGTTTCTTGGTTGGGGTATCTGCAGGATGGTCACTGATACCTCCTTCCATGGGGGGTTTCTCTTTGGTGTTTTTCAGAGAAAAAAGCTGTTTACATTTAAATTGGTTCATTATTAAGAATAATGAAACGCGCTTTAAACGTACAACGATGAAATCGCAATGAAATTGAATTCAAATGAAATCAAATCCAATGAAATCGTAAGAAATATCTCAGCAGAGATAAAGACAGGTCTTCACTGGTCAGCGTCAACACTTGTCTCACTGATCAGCCGCTCCTGCGCCTCCTTATATAGGCTCAGCCTCCTCTGGCTCCTCCCACTGGTCATGTGACTTTTTTTAAAAACAATCTCCCGATGACTCAGCAAAAAAAATAACTGACGATTTTTCTTAAAGGAGCCTCGTCCTTGTTTGTGAGCTGTGTGAATTCAGGCTGTAGGCTCAGTATACGGATCTAATAGGGATACGGCTCCGGTAATAACCGGTTTTTCTGGAAGTGACAGTTATTTTCACTGACATTTAACCCTTACAGTCCCATGGCTGAAATAAAGATCTGTATTCCTATGATAAGACGGTGAATGGAGTCTTATAAATCCTCCCAGAGATCAAATCTTCCCATTTATTTCATCATTCTTACAAAACAATTATTTTTACATTTTTAACCCTTTACCTGCCAAACCAAATTTTTTTTCCTTTCAGCTTTTAACCCTTTCACTACCAAACTATATACTTCATTTTTTTTTTAAACCTTTAACTGTAAAACCAATGTTTTCCCCCTTTTATATATTAACCCTTCCACTGCCCCACACACTTTAACCCTTTCACTGCCAACTCTTTTTTTTTTTTTTCTTCATTTCTTGCCTTAATGTTAAAATATAAATAAATAAAAATGTTTTTAGTTTTAGTTTTGGATGGAGTGGAGAGGGATTAGAACACCTGATAGGTTTTTATCGCTGTGTGAGCCCCCTTTAGGGATATTCACCCTCTTTGTGTTTCATGTTTACCATTATCACCAAAAGTGAAAGAAAATTCCAATATTTGGGTTGTCACCAGAAGCAGAATTAGAGGGGAAATCTTCCAATGGGGACACCCTGGGATTATTTCACTTTGGAGGGATTTCTCTAACTTCTGTTTTTGGCTATGGGACAGGAAATGAAGGGAAATCTCCCCAATGGGGACACAGATGGCAAAGAAAACCTGACAGAGGTTCTATCCCTCCCTTACTGTATTGTAAATGGGAAGAAAATTTTGTTCTATTTTAACTTTTATCTTGTATGTGGGGGGTGATGGGGAGTCTGAAAGACGGTGCAGCATATTACACATGGGGCTCAGCGGGGGTGTAGTGTCTGCAGACACGAGCAACTGCTACTTTCAGAGAGGGGGAGGGTAGAGCACTCATTCATTTTAAGGGTCATTTTAACCCTTTCACTGTTGTACATTTATTTATGTATTTCTGCCTTCAAAGCATTCCATAGTTTGTGAAGTGATGAAGGCCCCGCCCAGTCACACCTCTGACATACACCTGGATGGTAAACGCCTATTTTTTTTCAAGCCTTTTTTTTTTTTACCCAACAAGCACAGAGCAGTCCAATGATTTCAATGGGTTTCCCCTATGTGTGACAAACATGGCAAAGTAGTGCATGGCGTGTTCCGGCTCGCTCCTTTTATTGGTCTCGCTCTAACGTCCGCGGTGATACCTCACATGTGTGGTTCGAATACAGTTTACATATCTGTGCGCGACTTGCATATGCGTTCTCTTCTGTGCGCAACCACTGAGGGATCGGGGCACTAAAGGGTTTTTTTTTCTTATCTATTTTTTTTTTTTTTTACACTGTCCCTTTCATTTTTATCACTTTTATTCCTATTAGAAGGCATGTAGATATCCCTTGTAATAGAACATAAGGATAAGGATGACCGGTCCTCTTTTTGGAGAGATCTAGGGTCAAAAAGACCCCAAATCTCTCCTTTACTTTTAAGCACTTCACCCAAATGTACGCCCCGTACATCCTCGGGTGTCAGTGGTAATACCGGGATGGTGGGTCCATATCATTGTTTGCAGCCAGCGAATTCTCTACAAGGTTGAAGTGATGTGAGGGGCCAATTAGCCACTCGATCCTCAATCACTTCTGTGGGTGGCAGAATGGGTTATCACCCCCCTCCCCCGCCCCCGCTTCTCCAGTCTCATTGTGGAGGCCCGGGAGCGATGCATCTCTCTGTAACTCTGGAAAACGGGAGCCTCGAGCATTCATTACTTCCCGGCTCCGCCCCCTTTGTTTACCTGTCCACCAGTGACCAGAGAAGCAGCCGATCTGACCAATCCCAGTCTGATCTGCTGCATGGGGAGCAGGGGGGGGGGTTGCCAGAGGAGAGATTTGGGGTCTAATAGACCCCAACTCTCTCCATAAAGAGGACCTGTCCCAACCCATGCTGTCACAAGAGATGTTGTTCATCCCTTGTGATAGCAATAAAGTTATTATCAAAAAAAGGGTAAAACATTTTTTTTTTAATAAAATAAATAAATATGGACGGGGGGAGTGATTGTACATACAGAGCAGGAGATCTATGGACGGGGGGAGTGATTGTACATACAGAGCAGAAGATCTATGGACGGGGGGGAGTGATTGTACATACAGAGCAGGAGATCTATGGACGGGGGGAGTGATTGTACATACAGAGCAGGAGATCTATGGACGGGGGGAGTGATTGTACATACAGAGCAGGAGATCTATGGACGGGGGGGGGGAGTGATTGTACATACAGAGCAGGAGATCTATGGACAGGGGGGGGGAGTGATTGTACATACAGAGCAGGAGATCTATGGACGGGGGGAGTGATTGTACATACAGAGCAGGAGATCTATGGACGGGGGGAGTAATTGTACATACAGAGCAGGAGATCTATGGACGGGGGGAGTGATTGTACATACAGAGCAGGAGATCTATGGACGGGGGGAGTGATTGTACATACAGAGCAGGAGATCTATGGATGGGGGGAGTGATTGTACATACAGAGCAGGGGATCTATGGACGGGGGGAGTGATTGTACATACAGGGCAGGAGATCTATGGATGGGGGGAGTGATTGTACATACAGAGCAGGAGATCTATGGATGGGGGGGGGGGTGATTGTACATACAGAGCAGGGGATCTATGGACGGGGGCAGTGATTGTACATACAGAGCAGGAGATCTATGGATGGGGGGGGTGATTGTACATACAGAGCAGGGGATCTATGGACAGGGGGAGTGATTGTACATACAGAGAAGGAGATCTATGCATGGGGGGAGTGATTGTACATACAGAGCAGGAGATCTATGGATGAGGGGAGTGATTGTACATACAGAGCAGGAGATCTATGGACGGGGGGAGTGATTGTACATACAGAGCAGGAGATCTATGGACGGGGGGAGTGATTGTACATATAGAGCAGGGGATCTATGGACGGGGTGAAGTTATGTTCAGTAGATCAATAAAGCATACAGCTGCAAGAAAAAGTATGTGAACCCTTTGGATTGATATGGATTTCTGCACAAATTGGTCATAAAATGTGATCTGATCATCATCTAAGTCACAACAATAGACAATCACAGTCTGCTTAAACTAATAACACACAAAGAATGAAATGTTGCCATGTTTTTATTGAACACACCATGTAAACATTCAGAGTGCAGGTGAATAAAGTATGTGAACCCTTGGATTTAATAACTGGTTGAACCTCCTTTGGCAGCAATAACTTCAACCAAACGTTTCCTGTAGTTGCAGATCAGACGTGCACAACGGTCAGGAGTAATTCTTCACCATTCCTCTTTACAGAACTGTTTGAGTTCAGCAATATTCTTGGGATGTCTGGTGTGAATCGCTTTCTTGAGGTCATGCCACAGCATCTCAATCGGGTTGAGGTCAGGACTCTGACTGGGCCACTTCAGAAGGCGTATTTTCTTCTGTTTAAGCCATTCTGTTGTTGATTTACTTCTATGCTTTGGGTCATTGTCCTGTTGCAACACCCATCTTCTGTTGAGCTTCAGCTGGTAGACAGACGGCCTTAAGTTCTCCTGCAAAATGTCTTGATAAACTTGGGAATTCATTTTTCCTTCGATGATAGCAATCCATCCAGGCCCTGACGCAGCAAAGCAGCCCCAAACCATGATGCCCCCACCACCACCACACTTCACAGTTCAGATGAGGTTTTGATGTTGGTGTGCTGTGCCTCTTTTTCGGCCACACATAGTGTTGTGTGTTTTTTCCAAACAACTCAACTTTGGTTTCATCTGTCCACAGAATATTTTGCCAGTACTGCTGTGGAACATCCAGGTGCTCTGTGCAAACTGTAGATGTCTTACCGTGGACTGATGAGCAGCAAGGCTTTTGGAGATACTTTTATAACCCTTTCCAGCTTTATGCAAGTCAACAAGTCTTAATCATAGGTCTTCTGAGAGCTCTTTTGTGTGAGGCATCATTCACATCAGGCAATACTTATGAAAAGCAAACCCAGAACTGGTGTGTGTGTTTTTATAGGGCAGGGCAGCTGTAACCAACACCTCCAATCTCATCTCATTGACTGGACTCCAGTTGGCTGACATCTCACTCCAATTAGCTCTTGGAGATGTCATTAGTCTAGAGGTTCACATACTTTTTCCACCTGCACTGTGAATGTTTACATGGTGTGTTCAATAAAAACATGGCGGCAACATTTCATTCTTTGTGTGTTATTAGTTTAACCACTTAAGCCCCGGAAGATTTTACCCCCTTCCTGACCAGGCCCTATTTTGCGATTCGGCACTGCTTGAGTTTAACGGACAATTACGCAAAATGAAATTGACGTCCTTTTTTTCCCCACAAACAGAGCTTTCTTTTGGTGGTATTTGATCACCTGTGCAATTTTTTGATCATGCGCTATAAACAAAAAAAGATCGTCAATTTTGCAAAAATAACAATATTTTTCAAATTTTTTTATATGAAATCCCCCCCAAAAAAATGTAAAAAATCTAATTTTTTTAACATTTTAGGCCAATTTGTTTTCTGCTACCTATGTTTGGTAAAAAAATCGCAAAAAGCGTATTTTGATTGGTTTGCGCAAAAGTTATTGCGTTTACTAACAAAGGGAAAGATTTTTGTCATTTTTGTTGTTTTTTTTTTTTTTATCGGCGGCGGCGATCTGCGATTTTTTTTTGCGGGACTGCGACATTGCGACGGACAGATCGGACCCTTGACTGACATTTTTGACACTTTTGGGGGTACCAGTTACATTACTACAGTAATCAGTGCTATAAATATGCACTGTTACTGTAAAAATGACATTGGCAGGGAAGGGGTTAACTTTATTTGAGAAGGAGAGGTTAAGTGTGTCCCTAGGGGTATGATTCTAACTGTGATTGGATGTGGCTTTACATGTAACAGCAGAGATCTACAGTCCTACATAGCATGACCATATGATCTCTGCTGTTACACAGGGGAGAATGACAGGCGGCTTTGTTTACATTAGCCGCCTGCCTTTCTCCCTGTGTAACCGACGATCGTGAGTGAGCGGCGGACTTCGGGTCCACCGCCCTCTCGCGCGGAGGGGTCCGTGAGCGAGCGGGAGTACGCCTCCGGCGGCGTGCGCTCGCTCCATAGAGCCTTACAGGCTAGTGACGTACCCCTACGTCACTTTTCCTGGGAGGGGCTGACTGCCGCTGTATATAGTCGTGCGGCAGTCGGCAAGTGGTTAAGCAGACTGTGATTGTCTATTGCTGTGACTTAGATGATGATCAGATCACATTTTATGACCAATTTGTGCAGAAAGCAATATCATTCCAAAGGGTTCACATACTTTTTCTTGCAGCTGCATAACTAGAAGCAGGGCCAAGACAAGGGGGGGTGGAAGAAGGGTCACATGACCCGGGCACTATGCTCGGGGGCAGGGCACAGGTGACAGCTGCAGGCTCCCGCTCCTATCACCTCCCCCACAACACTACAGTAGAGGAATTACATCACAATCCTCAGCCCCTCCCCTAACTATTCTGCTCCACCCACTCCTCAGTCTGAATTCTCCTATTTTCTTTCATAGGCCGAGAGATTAGAGGAGTTTCCTCCGACATAAAGTCCCTGGCTCCACCTCCTGCACAGGCTCATAGGTTTGTAGCGCTATTTAGATCACTCTTGGCGGCTACTGGGGTATGATGACGCCACCTGTGTAGTATTTAGGAGCAGAGTATATAATCTGTGTGATCAGGACAGGATTTATAGTAAGTGCCAGTGCCTCCACTCAATCAGGGCTTGTGATTAGCAAGTGAAATCCCAATTGAGAAAACATATCCATATAGACAGTAATCCACACAGCAGAGTGTTTAAATGTCTATGTATTGAAGAAATAACATTCAGTGAGCCATACAGCATAAGATATTCTCCTCAGGAACATGAAATCATCAGCAGTGTCTCTGTGTGTCTCAGTGAGGGGATGTTACAACACTTACAAGTCTGTTCTCCAGCAGGAACATGTCTGTCTCCTCATGTCTCTCTTCTTCACAGTCTTACCCATCAAACCTTGCTCTGCCCTTTTTGATGACCTCATCCTTCTTGCAGAGATAAAGAGCACACCGTTGCCATATTGAAAAAGGGCAAAACAAACACTGCATAACAGGAATACGCATTTGAAAGATGGGCAAAGAAATTATCACATCACTACATTCTCCCCCTGCTGAAAATCCTTCCGACCCGGCAAGGATATACACATAAAATAACAACAAAAATTAACATCGTTGTCGCCTTCTGCAGACCACTTCTCCAGAAGCAATCTATTACAGAGCTTAGCTGCAAAGAAAGTATGGTTAGTAACAAATAGGCATCATGCTAACCAGTCTAGAATGAGCTGCAATCATGTCCGTCAGAACATGAGGTTGTACATAGTTCTGCACAGCATAGCAGGGTCTTCCCAAAGTGTCATAAGTAAACACCGGTGGAGGACGTCGAACACGATCTCCTCTCCTCAACCCCTCAGGCATAAATCCAGAGAACTCTGGGACAGCATTAGTGGGGAAACTTGGTGCTCCAACCATGCCTGGAACTGTAGGCACAACATTTTGGGCTGTTGGTTCAAAAGCCGGAGTAGCTGGGTTCAAACCTCCCCTCTGAGGAAGGCCCCCATCAGTACTAGGTGAAGGAACCTGTGCAGGAGACTCTAGTGGAGGTGTAAACCAGTCACTGTCATCACTCTGGTCTCCACTGTTGGCACAGGGCACATCATTAGAATCTGTAGCAATGTCAGATTGTGGCTCCTCATCAACAGTAGCAACTTGTGGTACCGGAAGCAAATGATTCCTATGCCAGGCTTTGATCCGACCCTCGGGTCCTCGAATCCTGTATACTGGAATCCTAGGCAGTTTTTCTACAACTTCAAACAACTCATTTCTCCAGCGATCAGCTAACTTATGTTTGGCTGAGGGTCCCAAATTGCGGAGAAACACTTTATCACCAAGTTGTAAGTCTTTGTAACGAACTTTGGAATCAAAACGCCTTTTATTGGCAGCATTTAATTTTGCAGCATTTTCCTCAGCCATCTGATAGGCCTCTTTCAAACTCTGCTTAAGTCGTGCCACATACTGATAGTGATTCCTCTGTTCCATTCCATCAGTAGACACGCCCAACTGAATGTCAATAGGGAGACGGGCTTCTCTCCCAAACATAAGAAAATAAGGAGAAAAGCCAGTGGATTCATGTCTGGTGCAATTGTAGGCATGTACCATAGCTCCCACATGTCGGCTCCAGGTCTGCTTAGCACCATTAGGGAGGGTACCCAACATGTTCAACAAGGTACGATTGAAACGTTCAGGGAGAGCATCACCCTCTGGATGATAAGGGGTGGTGCGGCTCTTGTTGATGTTAAGCAATGTTAACAGCTCTTTAATTAGGCGACTTTCAAAGTCCCGCCCCTGGTCAGAGTGAAGTCGATTTGGCAATCCATAGTGAACAAAAAACTTCTCCCACAGCACTTTGGCTACAGTTACTGCTTTCTGATCTTTAGTGGGATAGGCTTGAGCATAGCGAGTATAGTGATCAGTCACAATCAAAATATTTCCCACACCACTGCTGTCATTGTCAATAGACAAAAAGTCCATGCACACTAAATCCATGGGACCAGAACTTTTCAAGTGTTCCATAGGAGCAGCTCGAGTAGGCAGAGTTTTCCGTTGCAGACATCTCACACAACGGCGGCAATAGTCCACAACAGCTTCCCTCATCCGTGGCCAAAAGAATCGGTCTTGGATTAATCCATAGGTTTTTTCAACCCCTAGATGCCCATGTTGATCATGCAAACTTCTCAAAACAGAGTTTCTATAGACTTGAGGGAGCACTAGCTGTCTCCTTCCAGGATGATCATGAAATAAATGTACCCTGTATAAAAGTCCATCAATTATTTTGAGCTTCTCCCATTCCTTAAGATAGTAGGTACTCTGCTCAGGTAGGTATTTTCTCATGTAGGTAGGATCTTTCCGGAAAACAGACTCTCTGACATGTCTGATTATTGGATCTCTTTTTTGTAGAAGGATCATGTCTTTCTTTTGCAGCTGGATGTTTTCTGGCACCCCTAAGGCAGTGGGGCAGCAATACATGTTTGGAATACACTCTTCACCAGCTCCCAGGGAATCAATAGCTCGTAGGTCAGAGAAAACAATATTGTCTCCTTGTACAGCAGCTGTAGCACAATAGGCAGCCACAATAGGCCCAGGTACTTCCTCCCAGTCACTTTCTTCCAAGTTCATGGGTAATCCAGGGCGCCTAGAAAGAGCATCAGCCCCAATATTCTTGGGACCCGGCTTGTACTTGAGAGTGAATTGATAATTAGACAACGCAGCAAGCCACCTATGACCAGTGGCATCTAGCTTAGCTGTAGTCAAAACATAAGTGAGGGGGTTGTTGTCGGTTCTCACCTCAAACTGAGTTCCATACAAGTAGTCATGCAGTTTTTCAACAATAGCCCACTTCAGGGCAAGAAATTCCAGTTTATGAACAGGATAATTCTTTTCTGCTGGGCTTAGACTGCGACTGATATAAGCAACAGGCCTTAGTCCTCCTGGGTACTCTTGATGTAAGACTCCTCCCAATCCATCATAGCTGGCATCCACATGCAGAATGTATGGCTTTTGTGGGTCTGCATAAGCCAACACTGGTGCTTCTGTAAGACTTTTCTTAAGCTGTAGAAAAGCTTCCTCACAAGCAGAAGTCCATCTCTCACTGAAATGGGTTTTGCGGTTTGTGTCCATGCCAGGGGTTTCTTTGAGCAAGTCATTAAGAGGCCGAGCAGTCTTGGAATAGCCCCTAATGAATCGACGATAATAGCCACAAAATCCCAAGAAGGACCTCAGTTCTGTCAGATTTGTGGGACGGGGCCAGGTAACCACAGCCTCCACCTTAGCAGGATCAGTTGCTACCCCTTCTGCAGATACGATGTGACCCACAAAGTTTACTGAAGAACGAGCAAACTTACATTTGTCCAGTGAAAGTTTCAGACCTTCCTTCCTCAAACGATCTAACACTTTAAACAGTCTCTGGTCATGCTCCTCCAGAGTGGAGCCAAAGACAATTATGTCATCAAGGTAGACGATACATTGAGTGGGGCAAAGGTCTCCCAGGGTCCGATCCATTAGACGTTGAAAGGTTGCAGGTGCACCACTAATGCCCTGAGGCATGCGAACAAACTGGAAAAACCCCAGGGGGCAAATAAAAGCCGTCTTTTCTTGATCTTCATCACTCATTGGGACCTGGTAATAACCAGATCTTAAGTCCATTACTGTGAACCATTTACTGCCTTGCAGGGCATCAAGAGCTTCCTCAATGCGAGGTAGCGTGTATTGATCTGGGACTGTTCGCCGATTTAGAGTCCTGTAGTCAACACATATTCGCACTCCACCATTTTTCTTTCTGACTATCACTATTGGGGATGCATACGGGCTTTTAGACTCAGCAATGATGTTTTCATCTTTCATTTTGTGCAAGCACTCTCGAACATCATCCAGATCTTTAAGAGGTATGCGCCTGGATCTTTCTCTAAATGGGGTGCTATCTGTTAGGCGAATACTGTGCTGAATACTTTTTGCACACCCAACATCCATGTCATCGGTAGAGAAAACATCATTGTATTCCATTAGCTGCTCTCCTAGTGCTTGTCGGTGCTCTGCAGGACTATCAGCATCATTCATGTGAAAGTCTAATTTGGTTTCTTTCTCCTTGACTTTAGCAGTGTAGGAGCTAATGGTTTCCGCTGGGTAACAATAGGCTACCTCTTTCCAGGCTGGTATTATAACTGGGTGTGTGGTAATGTTCCGGACAGTAACAACATCCATTCTTGGACATTTTACACGATAGTCTTTCCTTTCTGGTACTATCTCCCAGCCATTCTTTGCAGCCTCTTTTGTATCAGTCTCTAGCAAAAAGAAACTACCATTTGCACTTGGTGAAATTTCCACATAAACCCGCAACACTCTCACTCCCCCTGCTGGAAGCTCTATGGGACGCCATGGATTTCCCACACACCCTCCAGGAAGATCAGGAGCAAAAGTTTGGCAGATATTTTGAAGTTCTGGAGCAACAGGCAGTGAAGGTAGGGGAGTTCCTCGTTGGGGCTGAAGAAACCGAATGAAAGCAGCCTCAACAGCTTCAACATTGGAACCCACAATCATAGGAGCATACTCATTACCCCCAGGTGGAGGGCTCACATAAGCAATAACTTTAAGTGGGGGATCCTCCTCAGCTATCACGCCAGGAATGCGAAGCTCAACTTCTAGGCAACCATCCATAAAAACAGGATTTTCTCCCACACCATAAACAGGCAAAGTGTCCATGGGTTGCAAAGGGAGGTGGTTTAAGTGTTGCTGATAGAAGGGCCTGTATATGATTGTCAGCTGAGAACCAGTATCAAACAGAGCAGTAGTGGGTATATCATTAACAAACAAATTGAAAGTACATCTGCGGCCTACCCCAGGTAGCTTGGTAAACGTTTGTTTTCTTGATCTTCCATGTTTTCTTTGGTACATATGTCCAGCTTTACTGTGAATTTCAGAACTGTCAGCAAGCAGTGGACACTGACGAACTGTGTGGCCTGCTTGTCCACAGCGGAAACATTTAATGTGGAAGAGAGGCTTATCACTGGAGGTTTTATCAGCAGATAGAGCTCTAGGCTGTGGGAGTCTACTCACTTCTTTGTTCTTAGCAACAGTCTCATTTGTGGGCTCCACCCCAGCATTCTGTTTAACTTTGCTCTTGGAAGGGGTACTAAAACTAATATAAGACTCCTGTCTCTTTACTTCAGTCATAATTTCAGTGAAAGTAAAGTTCCTCTGTCTCAAAACCACTCTTAGAACTGGTGATATTGGGTGATGTGGCAGTAACCCCTTTATTATTTGAGCAGTCCTTAATCTGTCAACATCTGTAGGAGAGATGACCTTGTCAGTGAGCAATCTCCCCAGTAGTACTTCTAGCCTCCTCACAAACACAGAAACATCCTCTCCCTCTTTATGCTTTGTCTGTTTAAAATCAGCAAGCATCTGATCAGGGTCACGGTGCAGTCCATAAGCATCTGTCAAAATATCAATATATTCTTGAGCACTGGTACTCACATGAGTCTCCTTGTAAGCTCTGATGATAATGGATGCTGGTGGTCTTAAACTTTCCATGATGCGCTGTTTTTTCTTTTCCTCTGAGCAGGTCCATTCCTCTATCACTTGCTGTGCAAAATCTCTCCACACCTCAAAGCTTTCTTCTCCAACAGGGACAGGTAGCAATCCTGAAAAAGCCTTTAATTTGCGATAAGAATCAGCATGTAAATTCTGGGCAATGACTTCAGTGACTTTTAGCAGAAGATGCTCAATATCTGTTTCCTGCTTAACAGCCGCAGCAGACAACATTACAGTTTCTCCTGATGCAGCAGTTGTATTCAATGGTTCACACTTATCAGGCAGTGCTGGTAACTTCCGCCTTACTGGAGGTGAACTTACTGGAAATACTACAGCACAACCAATTTCTTCAGCCCCTTTCGGATATATACAAAAGGGCCCTTTAACTGGATTTAAATCCACCTCACTGAGACAGAGATAATGGGTATACAGTTCATAACTCTCATCTTCCTCTCTTTTATCCACAGGAGCGGCATACTGCAAGGTTTCATTTGCTTTTAGCGCCTCCTGCAGTTTGTGGATACTCACACGAATAGGTACATATGAAATAGCAAATGTCCTTTTAGGTGGCAGTCCCTCTTCCAGGGCCCACTGCCTCACAGCTTCTGTAGATAACAATGACATGGTCGTTCCTTAATGTCCTGATCCAAGATTTGTATCTCAGCAGTGCCTCCAAATGTAGCGCTATTTAGATCACTCTTGGCGGCTACTGGGGTATGATGACGCCACCTGTGTAGTATTTAGGAGCAGAGTATATAATCTGTGTGATCAGGACAGGATTTATAGTAAGTGCCAGTGCCTCCACTCAATCAGGGCTTGTGATTAGCAAGTGAAATCCCAATTGAGAAAACATATCCATATAGACAGTAATCCACACAGCAGAGTGTTTAAATGTCTATGTATTGAAGAAATAACATTCAGTGAGCCATACAGCATAAGATATTCTCCTCAGGAACATGAAATCATCAGCAGTGTCTCTGTGTGTCTCAGTGAGGGGATGTTACAACACTTACAAGTCTGTTCTCCAGCAGGAACATGTCTGTCTCCTCATGTCTCTCTTCTTCACAGTCTTACCCATCAAACCTTGCTCTGCCCTTTTTGATGACCTCATCCTTCTTGCAGAGATAAAGAGCACACCGTTGCCATATTGAAAAAGGGCAAAACAAACACTGCATAACAGGAATACGCATTTGAAAGATGGGCAAAGAAATTATCACATCACTACAGGTTCATAGAGCCTTCACTAACATGGTGGGTCCCCACAAGTCCTGGTCCAGTTAGCAGCAGTCATTGGTTGCTAGGGACGGCGGCATCCCAAGCAACCAATGACTTTACATGCATGCTGTGTGCCCTGCAGCACATTTCTCCTGCTAGTTCCTACCTCCTTCCTGCCAGGCTATAGGGACTTCTCCTTCAGGTACACTGAGCACTGTGATGGGGCAACTGATCTATGGGGGTACTCGGATGGGGGCAACTAACCATCGGGACTCTGTGACGGGGGGCAACTAATCTATGGGGGTACTCTGATGGGGGGCAACTGATCTATAGGGACACTGTGATGAGGCAACTAAGCATGTCATAATGTGGGAAACTTTGATGGGGCATTATGATAGGGCAACTGATCCATGGGGACACTGTGATGGGGGCAACTACTCTATGGGGGCAATGTGATTGGGGTAACTAATCTATGGGGAAACTGTGAGGGGGCAACTAATCTATATATGTACTCTGATGGGGCAACAAATTGATGGGGGTACTGTGATAGGGGCAACTGATTTGTGGGGACAACCTAACTTATGGGGGTACTGTGATGAGGGCAACTAATCTACATATACTATATTGTCAAATGTTTTGGGACACATGACTTTACACACATATGATCTTTAATGTCATCCCAGTCTTTGGATAACCGAGTTTGGGGTGGAGGAACTTGACTGGTCTGCACAGAGTCCTGACCTCAACCCGATAGAACACCTTTTTGGATGAATTTGAGCGGAAACTGCAAGCCAGGCCTTTTCATCCAACATCATTGCCTGACCTCACAAATGCTCTTCTGGAAGAATGGTCAAACATTCCCATAGACACACTCCTAAACCTTGTGGACGGCCTTCCCAGAAGAGCCAACTCCATATTGAACCCTACGGACTAAGGCTGGGATGCCATTAAAGTTCATGTGCGTGTAAAGGCAGGCGTCCCAATACTTTTGACAATATAGTGTACTCTGATGGATAATCTATGGCTGCAACTAATCTAAGGGGACATTCTGATAGGGTAACTGATCTATGAGAGCACTGAGATGGGGCAAGTGATTTGTGGAGGCACTCTGAGGGGGGAAACTGATCTATGGGAGTATTTTGATGGGGCAACTGATTTATGGGCGTACTCTACTGGGGCAACTGATCTATGGGGGTACTCTGATTGGGGCAACTGATATAGGGGGCACTCTAATAAGGGCAAAATTATATGAGGGTGGGGGGCGTGGCCGGGATGTGAAGCGGAGCGGTCGCACTGTGCTTGAGCTCCGGTCCTCAGTGATTTTTATCTTCTTCCAGCCTCTCTTTTTCCAGCTCCGGCACCCCACTTACCTGCACCCTGGGTTCCAGAAGACGGGGGACATCCACGCAGCTTCCTCCGCTGTCTCCGGGGAAGCTCCGCTCCGGTAAGAACTCCGGTGCTTCGGGTCCTGTCTCCAGCGCGGCCATCTTGCCCACGAGGTCCTCCATCTCCAGGATGGCAGCTGGCTCTCAGCAGGCTCCTAGCTCAGGGGCGAGCAAGGATCCGTCCCCATCCGACATTCTGGAGGCCATTAAAGCCTGCAAAGACACACTTACAGTCAAGATGGACTACATGGCGACGGATATCAGCTTGATCCGCCACGACCTAGATAAATTTCGGTCCAGAATGTCGGAGGCGGAGGACCGTATCTCCCAGTTAGAGGATTCGACCCAGGCGGACTCCAGGGATCTTCATGCCCTCCAACTGCAGGTCCGGGCATTGCAGGATCGGGCGGAGGACACCGAAAATCGGCTGCGGAGGAATAACATCCGGATCCTGGGCCTACCAGAGCGGGCGGAGGGCTCCCGCCCTGCGGAGTTCGCTGAGCAGTTTCTCACCTCCTTGCTGGATTTGGGGGATATGCCTCCGACGTTCGTGGTGGAACGTGCACATCGGGTTCCCCCGGCGCCCCCGATCCCGGGAGCCCCCCCCCGCCCGTTTCTGCTCCGACTTCTGAATTACCGAGACTGAGACCGCATCCTCTCCGCTGCCAGGACGAAGCCGGATCTCCGCTTTGAAAATGCCAAGGTCATGTTGTTTCCCGACTATTCCCCGGAGGTCCAGCGAAGACGGCGTATGTTTACAGACATCCGCAGGCGGCTGCGGGAGAAGGGGATCAAGTTTAGCCTGCTTTACCCTAGCCGATTGCGGGTGATAGATGGAGATCGCACGCGCTTCTTTGAGGATCCGGAGGCGGCGGCTGCCTGGCTTGACGTCCGTTAACCTCCCTGCTTGCTCTCCCCCGGGAGTCCTGTACCCGGTCGCGGTGCTCCTGATCCCCTGGATGCCTACACCTGCAGGTTTGACCACCTTTCTCCTTTTTGTTACCCGGGCTTGTGACTGTCCCCCCCCCCCTTTTTGATCCTTCCCCAGGTCCTGGATTGAGCCTGGTCGTCGATTGCTCCTACATCCGCAAATCTCCTTGAACTGGCACGGTCCCCCCCCCCCCTTCCCACTTCCTTCCCCCTGTTGGTCGGTGCCGGCCGTTTCTTTTTTGCCCTATAGCACGGGATCCTGTCTTGCTATGGATCGGAGCCCTGCCCAGGACTGACGTCGGGAAGACTCACCGAGAGTGCCGCTTCCCTCCTGGGATCTTTTTGAACTGACGTTGTTGGGGGTCCCCTTGGTGGACTGTCGCAGACTGACCCCCCTCAGAACTCTGGCCGGGCCTCTGCTCCCGCTCCTGCTCCCACGAGGGGCTTGGCTGGTTGATGGCTGAGCCTGCTCGCACCGTTTTCTCTTGTTCAGGGTTCAGACTGTCCCCTGTCCCCCCCACTGTTAGGAGGGGGCTGGGGTACAGTAGGGTAAAGATGCTATGTTGGGGTGTTTTGTTCTCCCCCCTGGAGAACTGCTTGTTTTTGTCTTTTCTTTACTCTTTTTTTTCCTTTCTGTTTTGTATGTGTTTATCTGGTACATGGTCTGCTAGGCCTTGCTGCTCCCTGGGTGCCTATCCTGACTGGGTTCCCTCGGGGGTGCTCACATTCCACGTGTTACATGATGGCGCCTTCTAGGTTATCCACTTTCTCTGTGATTTCGTGGAATGTTAGGGGCCTTAATTCCAAATTCAAGAGGGCTCTCCTATTTCAATACCTGCAACGTTATAGCCCCTCCATTCTGATTCTGCAGGAGACTCATCTGGTGGGCAGCAAGCTTCTCTCACTAAAAAGGCCTTGGGTACAAAAGTCCTTTCATGCCTCTTACTCTACGTATGCCAGAGGGGTCACCATTCTGATTCGGAAATCCTTGCCCTGCGAGGTGGAGGCGGTACATACCGACCCCTCTGGTAGGTATGTGGTATTGGTGCTCACGATGTGGAGACAGAGGTATGTGGTGGCGGGTATCTATGTGCCCCCGCCGTTTAAAGCTGAGGTCCTCTACACCGTCCTGGAGAGAGTGTCCAAATACTGTCCGGCCAAGGTGCTTCTCCTGGGGGATTTCAATGCCATCCTCTCCCCGGACCTGGATAGACCTGTGCCACCCAAGACCTTCTCCGGGGACCTTCTCCGTTGGGCTGAGGCCGCGGGGCTTCAGGAGGTTTGGCGTTGGAAGTACCCTCAGGAGCGAGCCTACTCCTGTTTTTCGGCCACTTACAAAACGGCGTCCAGGATTGACTATGGTTTCGCCAATCCGTCGATGTTGCTGGATGTGGAGGGGGTCTCTTACCTCCCCAGCGGCTTGTCGGACCATAGTCCCCTGCGGGTCGTCCTGCGGACGGGGTGTGATCGTGACGGCTCCATGTGGCGTCTCGGCGCCCACTGGGTCGAGCACCCTGATATTGTGACTCAGACCCCGTCCGTGATTCGTGAGTATTGGGACATCAATGCGGATACGGCCTCTCCCGGGATGGTGTGGGATGCCTTCAAAGCAGTAACAAGAGGTCATTACATGTCGACCATCAAAGCTGTCAAGGTGCGCCAGGCGCTTACGGTGACGACCCTGGAGTCGGCGGCTGAGGAGGCCTCCGACCGTTACGCTCGGGACCCCTCGGCAGTCAACTTTGAGGGGTTGCAGGCAGCCAAACGGGACCTGCATCTCCACTTGGCTGAGGTCGCCAGGCTGTCCATGTATCGTGCTAAACAGAAGTTCTTTGAGCACGGGGACCGAAATGGGAGGCTGCTGGCTACCATGTCTCATCATGATACCCCCCTCACATTGGTGCCTGAACTTGCCTCCCCTACGGGGGAGGCGATCACCTCTCCGACGGGGATACTGGAGGCGTTCCGGACTTTCTACTCACGGTTATATGATACTACCCTCCCGGCTGACCTCGGCCCGGAGGTCCTGCAGGGGCTCCTGGACCCCGTGGCTCTGGGCTGGCTGTCTGACTCGGAGCGTGTGGGTCTGGTTCGGCCGGTCACGGCGGAGGAGGTGGAGGTGGTGATTAGGTCCATTCCCAGGGGCAAAGCCCCAGGCCCTGACGGGTTACCTATTGAATTTTATGGGACTCACGTGGGGGTTCTGGCCCCTCTCTTGGCAGCCTTATATAATGACTGTCTGGGGATGGGCTCTTTGCCACCCTCTATGGCAGAAGCCCATGTCATCTTAATTCACAAAGCCCCTAAAGATCCTAAATTATGTGCTTCCTACCGACCGATCGCCTTACTTAATTGCGATCTAAAGATCCTCACCAAAATCCTAGCCTCCAGGCTTCGGCCTATCCTCCCCTCTGTGATTGACCAGGACCAGACTGGGTTTATGGCCCGTAGGTCTACGGACATTAATCTGCGCAGGTTGTTTACGAATCTACAGACGCAGCATCTGAACGCTGGCACGAGGGTGGTGGCATCTCTAGATATAGAGAAGGCATTCGACTCGGTGGAATGGCCCTTTCTGTGGGAAGTGCTGAGGAGAATGGGATTCCCCCTTTTGTTCATCCGGTGGCTACAAATTATATACCGTTCCCCCAGAGCGGCGATCCGTCTTGGGGGCCGGTTGTCTGCCCCCTTTTCACTGTACAGGGGCACGCGGCAGGGCTGCCCGCTCTCTCCGGCCTTGTTCGCCATCGCCATGGAACCTGTGGCTGAGGCACTTCGGACCTCTCCGGAGGTTCGGGGGTTGCGTGTGGCGTGGCTGGAGGAGAGGGTGGCTCTGTACGCAGATGACCTTCTGTTGTTCCTGCAGGACGCTGGTCCCTCCCTCCGGGGGGCCCTGGACATCCTGGATGGTTTTTCCAGGGTCACGGGCCTGCGGGTGAACTGGACCAAGTCTCAGCTGCTGGCGATCGATGGGGCTGCACGTGCTGCCGCCCCGTCGGGTCTCGAGCTTCAGTGGGTTGATAGTTTTGTGTATTTGGGGGTGCGAGTTTCCAAAGATCCCACGGCCTTTATCTCACTGAATCTTGACCCTGTTGTGCGGGATATCAGGGCTAAAATTAAGGCATGGGAGAACCTTCCTCTGTCCCTGCTGGGGCGGGTGAACCTGGTGAAAATGAAAATCCTCCCCAAACTGACGTATCTCTTCCGCCACTCACCACAGTGGATCCCCAAAGCTTTTTTTGCTAATCTCAATAAGCTCTTCTCCTCCTTCTTGTGGGGCTCCCGCCCTCCCAGGTACAAATTCTCCACGCTTATGAGACCTCAGTCTCAGGGGGGTCTCGCCTTCCCAGATTGCCACAAATATTTTTTGGCCTCCCAACTGGTCACTGCGGTGTGGTGGTTGTCTCCTGACGCCTCCAACTCCGCGGTGGTGACGGAGGCTGCGGTGCTGGGGTCAGTGGAGGCGTTGACACACTTGCTTTTCAGGGGTCTCCGGGCTCCATATCCTTTGACTTCCTCCATGCGGACGACGATTAGAGCCTGGCGCCAGGGCCTGGCCCTGGAGGCCTACCCCGACACCGCAGTCTCCCCCAATGCACCACTGTGGATCAATCCTACCTTACCTCACCTCTACTCTCTGCCGGATCCGGCCGCCTGGACCAAGTTTGGTATTAAAAGGGTCTCGGACCTATCCTCAGACCTTTCCCTTCCCACATTCTCCCGCCTCCTTGAATCTCACGGGTTGCCCTCATCCCACTTGTTTCGCTACCTGCAGTTGTCCCATGCCTTCAGGGCCCAGTTTCCGCAGGGGGGGGGGGGGCGGTGCAGTCGGACTTGGAGCGGGTTCTCCGGTTTGACTGTTCTGACCGAGCGGCTTCCGTTCTGCATGCTCACCTCCTTCGGATGTTCTCTCCGGAGCTCACGGGCCTCCGGGAGCGGTGGACCCGGGATGTTCCGGAGTTGGATGCGGAGGACTGGCAGCAGATGTGGGACTCCCCGTTCAAGATCTTGATCTCACTCAGGGACCGTATGGTACAATATAAGATTGCACATCGGGCGTATCTTACCCCTCATCGCCTGCATAAGATTCATGGCTCTAACTCCCCGGAGTGCTGGCGATGTGGCAGCACCCCTGGGGACTTTATTCACATCTTTTGGACATGCCCGGCCCTGGCGGACTATTGGTCGCGGGTGTTCGCAGCGGCCAGAGGAATATTGCAGATATCGATCAACCCCACTCCGCGGTTGGCCCTCCTGGGCCTGCTGGATGATCTGCTACCCCGGGTGGCGGACCGCACTCTCCTGGGTCTCATACTATTCTACGCCAGGAAAAATGTTGTTCTTCACTGGAGACAGCGGTCCCCCCCCCCGCTTCGGCGGTGGAGGGCGCTGGTGGATTCAGTTATACCATTGTATAAGGATACGTATACTCATAGAGGTTGCCCCAAGAAGCATGATAGGGTCTGGGCCAAGTGGCTGGCGGACTCCGCAATCCCGATCCTGGCTGACTGCCTGGGTGGGGATGCCCCGGCCGATGGCTAGTTGCCAGGGGGACACGGCGGGGTCCCCTCGTTTGGAGCATGGTGGGTCCCCTGTATTGGTGTATAATTTGTTGTACCTTAACGTGTATTTATTACGTTATGACTGCTGTTTCGGTGATTGCTTGCCCCTGCGTGGGCGCCCCCCTCTGAATGTATTTCTGTTTCCAGCGCATGCCGTGTGTGGCGAGGCTGGTTGGTGGACCTATTGTACCAGTGTTTGTCTATGTGTTGTTAACTTGTTTAAAACAATAAAAAGATTTTCAAAAAAAAAAAAAAAAATTATATGAGGGTATCTTAATTGGGGTTCCTGATATAAGGGGGGCGCTCTGAAGAAGAACACCTAATGTAAGGGGGCACACTGATGGGGGTAACTGATCTATGGGGATGCTCAGTTTGGGATAACCAATGTATGAAGGCATTCTGATGGGGCTCCTAATTTACGGGGGTACTTAAGATGGGAACACCTTATGTAAGAGGACAGTCTAATGGGGCAGCTAGTCTATGGGGTACCCTTATGAGGTATTGATATATGGTGGCGCATTGAAGGGGACAACTGATTTATGAAGGTATTCTGATTGGGGTTTTGGATTTCTACAGATAGTTTGATGGGGACATCTGATGTGAGAGGGCACTGTTATGGGGACACCTGATTTAAGGGGGCACTGTTATGGGAACACCTGATGTAAGGGGGCACTGTTATGGGGACACCTGATGTAAGGGGGCACTGTTATGGGGACACCTGATGTAAGAGGGCACTGTTATGGGGACACCTGATGTAAGAGGGCACTGTTATGGGGACACCTGATGTAAGGGGGCACTGTTATGAGGACACCTGATGTGAGAGGGCACTGTTATGGGGACACCTGATGTAAGGGGGCACTGTTATGGGGACACCTGATGTAAGAGGGCACTGTTATGGGGACACCTGATGTAAGGGGGCACTGTTATGAGGACACCTGATGTGAGAGGGCACTGTTATGGGGAGACCTGATGTAAGGGGGCACTGTTATGGGGACACCTGATGTAAGGGGGCACTGTTATGAGGACACCTGATGTGAGAGGGCACTGTTATGGGGACACCTGATGTGAGAGGGCACTGTTATGGGGACACCTGATGTAAGGGGGCACTGTTATGGGGACACCTGATGTTAGGGGCACTGTTATGGGGACACCTGATGTAACGGGGCACTGTTATGGGGACACCTGATGTAAGAGGGCACTGTTATGGGGACACCTGATGTAACGGGGCACTGTTCTGGGAACACCTGATGTTAGGGGGCACTGTTATGGGAGCACCTGATGTTAGGGGGCACTGTTATGGGAGCACCTGATGTAAGAGGGCACTGTTATGGGGACACCTGATGTAGGGGGGCACTGTTATGGGAGCACCTGATGTAAGAGGGCACTGTTATGGGGACACCTGATGTAAGAGGGCACTGTTATGGGAGGACCTGATGTAAGAGGGCACTGTTATGGGGACACCTGATGTAAGGGGGCACTGTTATGGGGACACCTGATGTAAGAGGGCACTGTTATGGGGACACCTGATGTAACGGGGCACTGTTCTGGGAACACCTGATGTTAGGGGGCACTGTTATGGGAGCACCTGATGTTAGGGGGCACTGTTATGGGAGCACCTGATGTTAGGGGGCACTGTTATAGGGACACCTGATGTAAGAGGGCACTGTTATGGGGACACCTGATGTAAGAGGGCACTGTTATGGGGACACCTGATGTAACGGGGCACTGTTCTGGGAACACCTGATGTTAGGGGGCACTGTTATGGGAGCACCTGATGTAAGAGGGCACTGTTATGGGAGCACCTGATGTTAGGGGGCACTGTTATGGGAGCACCTGATGTTAGGGGCACTGTTATGGGGACACCTGATGTAACGGGGCACTGTTATGGGGACACCTGATGTAAGAGGGCACTGTTATGGGGACACCTGATGTAACGGGGCACTGTTCTGGGAACACCTGATGTTAGGGGGCACTGTTATGGGAGCACCTGATGTTAGGGGGCACTGTTATAGGGACACCTGATGTAAGAGGGCACTGTTATGGGGACACCTGATGTAAGAGGGCACTGTTATGGGAGTACCTGATGTAAGAGGGCACTGTTATGGGGACACCTGATGTAGGGGGGCACTGTTATGGGAGCACCTGATGTAAGAGGGCACTGTTATGGGGACACCTGATGTAAGAGGGCACTGTTATGGGGACACCTGATGTAGGGGGGCACTGTTATGGGAGCACCTGATGTAAGAGGGCACTGTTATGGGGACACCTGATGTAAGAGGGCACTGTTATGGGAGTACCTGATGTTAGGGGCACTGTTATGGGAGCACCTGATGTAAGAGGGCACTGTTATGGGGACACCTGATGTAGGGGGGCACTGTTATGGGAGCACCTGATGTAAGAGGGCACTGTTATGGGGACACCTGATGTTAGAGGGCACTGTTATGGGAGCACCTGATGTAAGAGGGCACTGTTATGGGGACACCTGATGTAAGAGGGCACTGTTATGGGGACACCTGATGTAAGAGGGCACTGTTATAGGGACACCTGATGTAACACCCTGAGTGTGCGGTGCCGCCAGCCAAGAGGGGACGCTGCAACACAGGGCGTTCCAGGGTTAATGTGTCCCGGCAAAGAAATTTCTCCGCAGATTCATCCCCATCTGTCGGGGCACCGTCATGGCGAGGCCTGGGCGGACCACAACCTGCACACGCTCGTAGGCCAGAGTTGGGGTACCATAAGGATCTAGATTATCCAGTGCAAAGCCCAGCCTGGTTGTCGCTTGTAGTTCACTAGCAAGGTGAAGCATACACAAATGCTTAAATCTTTAAAACAACCTTTATTGCTTTATATTAAGTTTAAAAAATGACCTTGCCAGGCACTAACTAGTGTATGAAATGGAGCGATGTAAACACAGTACAAGAATCGCGGCTGACCGGATGGATGGTGACGTCACCCGCCATCCATCGCGGTCAGCCACGATTCTTGTACTGTGTTTACATCGCTCCATTTCATACACTAGTTAGTGCCTGGCAAGGTCATTTAAAGGCAATAAAGGTTGTTTTAACCACTTGCCGACTGCTCACAGTATATTTACTGCAGCGGTCAGCCCCTCACAGGCAGAGCGACGTAGGTCTATGTCACTAGCCTGTGAGGCTCTGGGGAGCTCCCGCGCGCCGCAGGAGCCACGCTTCCGCCCTCGCTCCCACGCGGTCACGGACCCCCCCGCGCGTGTGACCGGCGGACCCGATGTCCGCCGGTCACTCGGCGATCATCGGGGGAGAGATAGAAAGTTAGGCGGCTTATGTAAACAAGCCGCCTGTCATTCTCCCTGGTGTAGAAACACTGATCACACGGTTCTACTATGTAGGACCGTTGATCAGTGTTCCTACACCTCAAGCCACAGCCAATCACAGTAAGAATCACACCCCTAGGGCCACACACAGCCCCTCCCTCTCAAATAAAGTTAACCCCTTCACTACCAGTGTATTTTTACAGTAACAGTTCATATGTATAGCACTGATTACTGTAGAAATGTCACTGGTAACCCCAAAAGTGTCAAAAATGTCAGTCAAGGGTCCGATCTGTCCGCCGCAATGTCACAGTACCGCAAAAAAAATCGCAGATCGCCGCCATTACGCTTTAAAAAAAAAAAAAATGACAAAAATCTTTCCCTTTGTTAGTAAATGCGATAACTTTTGCGCAAACCAATCAAAATACGCTTTTTGCGATTTTTTTTACCAAACATATGTAGCATAAAACAAATTGGCCGAAAATGTTAAAAAATTTTGATTTTTACATTTTTTTGGGGGGGAATTTCATATAAAAAATGTACCCCCTGGTCAGGAAGGGGGTAAAATCCTCCGGGGCTTAAGTGGTTGAGGATTTAAGCACTATGCTTGGACCTTTTGCTTTGTATGTGGATTTCTGACCTGCTGCCTGTCAAGTGGAACCAGCTTGCTTGGGGAGGAGGATGGATGGCTCTATCTTGATTTAATAGCTATTTCATCTCTGAGGTTTTGAGAGTACAAGCTGTTTTAGCCCGTCTGGTGACACAGGGGCTATACCTGAGGTGAGCAGCTATTGAGACCCGGTGGCGGACAAGCACTGAGTGGAACACATTGAATCCTGATTTGCGCAGGCTTCACCTTATCTGCACCTGGGGACTTACTCTTATACTGATCCTGATCAATAATGATAGTGCTGGACACTCTCTTCCTTATAATGATAGCGCTGCACTGTTTTATTTTGTCCAATAGGACAGTGGTTCCCCCTATTAGGGTGTTCAGCCATTGATCCTGGGCTATGAGAGCACATTCTGGGATCTAATCTCATGTCTGTGTTGCCTGGATCAACTTTAAATATTTTTCCTTTATTTTGGAAGACTTTAAAAATATAAACTTACCTGACAGGGCATTTTGGAAAGTGGGACTTGGAAAGCTTTTCTCTATTTTATATGGTGGGGCTTGAAATGTTTTCCTCTATTTTGGATGGTGGGACCTAGAAAGCTTTCCTCTATTTTTGATGATGGGACTTGGAATGTTTTCATCTATTTTGGATGGTGCAACTTGGAAAGCTTTCCTCTATTTTGGAAAGTGGGACTTGGGATGTTTTCCTCTATTTTGGATGGTGGGACTTGGGATGTTTTCCTCTATTTTGGAAAGTGGGACTTGGGAGGTTTTCCTCTATTTTGGATGGTGGGACTTGGGATGTTTTCCTCTATTTTGGAAAGTGGGACTTGGAAAGCTTTCCCCTATTTTGGATGGTGGGACCTGGAAAGCTTTCCTCTATTTTGGATGGTGGGACTTGGGATGTTTTCCTCTATTTTGGATGGTGGGACTTGGAATGTTTTCCTCTATTTTGGATGGTGGGACTTGGAAAGCTTTCCTCTATTTTGGATGGTGGGACTTGGGATGTTTTCCTCTATTTTGGATGGTGGGACTTGGAAAGTTTTCCTCTATTTTGGATGGTGGGACTTGAAAAGCTTTCCTCTATTTTGGATGCTGGAATTTGGAAAGCTTTCCTCTATTTTGGATGGTGGGACTTGGGAGGTTTTCCTCTAATTTGGTCGGTGGGACTTGGAAAGCTTTCCTCTATTTTGGATGGTGGGAATTGGAAAGCTTTCCTCTATTTTGGATGGTGGGACTTGGGAGGTTTTCCTCTATTTTGGATGGTGGGACTTGGAATGTTTTCCTCTATTTTGGATGGTGCAACTTGGAAATATTTCCTCTATTTTGGATGGTGCAACTTGGAAATATTTCCTCTATTTTGGAAAGTGGGACTTGGAAAGCTTTCCTCTATTTTGGGTGGTGGGACTTGGAATATTTTCCTCTACTTTGGATGGTGCAACTTGGAAATATTTCCTCTATTTTGGAAAGTGGGACTTGGAAAGCTTTCCTCTATTTTGGGTGGTGGGACTTGGAATATTTTCCTCTACTTTGGATGGTGGGACCTGGAAATATTTCCTCTATTTTGGATGGTGGGACTTGGAAATATTTCCTCTATTTTGGATGGTGGGACTTGGAAATATTTCCTCTCTTTTGAATGGTGGGACTTGAAAATATGGCTCAGAGAGTAAGGACTCGTTTGGTGGAGTCATGAGTTCAAAACCCTCTGGTGGAGGTTGGTGTGTCCCAGGTGCTGTGCTGTGCCTGAAGCCCCTGTTGGTGGAACAGGGTAGTAGGGAATGTTTCAAGCCCTCTATCCTGTCCCACCAGTAGAGGTTTCAGGTACTGTGCAAGGGGGTGGGGCTAAGTCCCTGCTTTTGGTATAGGCTGCTCTGGTAAGACAGCCCATTCTATTTATATATGTTGCAGTGATGTCACAGACCATGGACCAAAGAGGCCGGGTGTTATGTTATGCCCACACATGTTACAGGCCTGGGACTGGAGCAGACTGGTGGATTGTCCATAGCCTCCAAGCTTTCACTCAGTGATTTGAACACAGGGTCTATGAGGCTTTCTTCAGTGCTCTGCGTGAATTATTTCCACCCAATTCACTTAGATTCGCACCCTTCCATCATCGTACTTATCCTCTGAGTTATTTCTACCCAGATCACTCAGGGATTCCAGCTTGGTTTTACTGGCTCTGGCCACGTTCTCATTCTCTAAACCATTCATGTCCTCCCAATTCACTCATATTTGAACTTGGGTCTACTCCGCCCTGATCCCTGTTCTTATCCACTGACCTATTCACTTCTGACCTATTCATCTCCACCCAACAGCCTATAGGTTCCTTATCCTATTTCAGGATGACAAAGACAAAACACATTAATAAAGCTATAGAGTACAACCTGCTAAAAACTGACCAACCTGCTTGTGACTCACTGATTTGTTCCTTGACATGCCCTTTGTGACGAAACGTCGTCACTGAGTGACATACCCACATGTGCCCACCCACTTGTCTAGTCACATTGGACCCCAAGGACTTGGACTGTAGATTTAAGAAAGGTAGGGAGTTTAACCTACTTGTTGCAGGCCCATCATGGGGCTGGCCACAGGTCTGTCTATTTCTATAGGGGGAGATATGGATGGCCTGATTTGTTTGGCACGGGCCACAGGCTTGTGGCGCCATTTTTGTGACTGTTTTACATGTGTCTAGATGTCGCTGTGAGGTGTATGCTGGAGGGACCCTTGGAGTAATGTTACTTTGGATTCAAGTCCATGTCGCCCCAAGACACACAGAGTCTGGGTCTCTAGGCCTAGGATTCATGTTAAAGGCCTAGCTGTCTATTACCAATAAAGGACTGCTCCACAGTTATGGTAATAGGCAGCTAGGCCTTTAACATGGATCCTAGGCCTAGAGTCCCAGACTCTGTGTGTCTTGGGGAGACATGGACTTGAATCCAAAGTAACATTACTACAAGGGTCCCCCCAGCATACACCTCACAGCGACATCTAAACACAGGTAAAACAGACATAAAAATGGTGCCTTAAGCTTGTGGCCCACGCCAAACAAATCAGGCCATCCATCACATATCTCCCCTCCCATAGTAATAGACAGACTTGTGGCCAGACCCACTACGGGCCTGCTACAAGTCGGTTGGATACACCCCCCCCCCCCCCTCCGAGTCTACAGTCCAAGTCCTTGGGTTCCAATGTGACTAGACAATTGGGTGAGCACATGTGGGTATGGCACTCAATGACGGCATTTCGTCACACCCTTGCATTGTTCTGGAGACCTGGGTTTGAATCCCAATGTTGGTTCTGTTTTATTTCAATTGTCTTGTGCAGCCTTGGTGACAAATGTCAATCCCAACATTCAGTGACAGTGTTGCAGCTCACGGTTGGTCCATGTAAATATTGGGGTGGTAATACCAATGGGGACATTTAGTGAAGGTGGGGTGGAGCACAGCCAATTATTTAAGTAAATGCAGGGTTACCTCAACTAGTGAACCTCATCTTCAAAGTGGCTTAGGGAGGCCATATATGATTCATTGTTTTTTGTTAAAACAGCGGGGAGCCTTCCCCACAGGCACACTACAAAAATCACTATTGCCGGCGGCATTGATCGTTTGGAAAAGCCAGACAAGCTGGTTGTCCCCTCAACCACCTATACCAGGGGTCTTCAATCTATGGACCTCCAGTTACTCAAGGACTACAATTCCCATCATGCCTAGTCACGTCTGTGATTGTCAGAGTTTTACAATGCCTCATGGGATGTGTAGATCCGCAACAGCTGGAGGGCCGTAGTTTGAGGACCCCTGACCTATACTGTAGGTTACTTTTCCTTTTTCAGGATAATAAAGCTATAGACCAGTTCCTGCTAGAAGCAGCTGACCAACCTTCTTGTAGGAGACGGAACAAAGCAACACACTGCTAAAGCTACACAATAGAACCTCAGTACTCTGCACCCCATTATAGCCAGTCCTCTGCACCCCATAATACCCAACCCTTTGCTTACAGTTATACTAAGTCCTCTGCACTACAATATACTCAATCCTATGCACCCTGTTATACCAGTCCGATTATAACATGTCCTCTGCTCCTACTAAACCCATTATTCCTAATCCTCTCCAACACATACCAAGCAAGCTGTCTGCATCACATTATATTATTATTGCCTAGTCCTCCGAGTCCCAATATACATAATATTCTGTGTCCTATTAGACCCAGTCATCTGCACCCCATTATAGCAAATCCTTTGTACCCCATTATACCCAGTCCTCTGCACCCCATTATAGCGAATCATCTGCAGCCACATTATACCTAGTCCTATGCATTCCATTATACTTAAACCTTTACACCCCATTATATCTAGTCCTATGCACACTATTATACCTACTCCTCTGCACCCCAATAAAAAAACAGTCCTCTGCTCCCTTGTTATCCCCAGTCCTCTGCACCCTATTATAGCAAATCCTCTGCAGCCCATTATGCCTAGACCTATGCACACCAATATACTCAAGCCTATACATCCCATTATATGTAGTCCTCTGCTTTCTATTATATCCAGTCCTCTGCACCGCAATAATAACCAGTCCTCTTCCCCCTATTATACCCAGTCCTCTGCACCCCATTAATAACCAGACCTCTGCTCCCTATTTTACCTAGTCCTCTGCACCCCATTAATAACTAGTCCTCTTCTTCCTATTACACGCAGTCCTCCCCATTCCATTAATAACCAGTCCTCATCTCCCTATTATACCCAGTCCTCTGCACCGCAATAATAACCATTCCTCTGCTCCATACTATACCCAGTACTCTACACTCCATTAATAACCAGTCTTCTTCACCCTAATATACCTAGTCCTCTGCTCCCCATTAATAACCAGTCCTCTTCTCCCTATTATACCCAGTCCTCTGGACCCCATTAATAACCATTCCTCTGCTTCCTATTATACCCAGTACTCTACCCCCCATTAATGACCAGTCCTCTTTCTTTCCCATTACACTCAGTCCTCTCCTTCCCATTACCAACCAATCCTCTTCTCCCTATTATACCCAGTACTCTGCACCGCAATAATAACCAGTCCTCTGCTCCCTAATATACCTAGTCCTCTGCTTCCTATTATACCCAGTCCTCTGCTCCCTATTCTACCTAGTCATAGAAACATAGAATGTGTCGGCAGATAAGAACCATTTGGCCCATCTAGTCTGCCCAATATATCTGAATCCTTATGAATAGTCCCTGGCCCTATCTTATATGAAGGATAGCCTTATGCCTATCCCATGCATGCTTAAACTCCTTCACTTTATTTGCAGCTACCACTTCTGCAGGAAGGTTATTCCATGCATCCACTACTCTCTCAGTAAAGTAATACTTCCTCATATTACTTTTAAACCTTTGCCCCTCTAATTTAAAACGGTGTCCTCTTGTGGTAGTTTTTCTTCTTTTAAATATGCTCTCCTCCTTTACCGAGTTGATTCCCTTTATGTATTTAAAAGTTTCTATCATATCCCCTCTGTCTCTTCTTTCTTCCAAGCTATACATGTTAAGGTCCTTTAACCTTTCCTGGTAAGTTTTTTCCTGCAATCCATGTACTAGTTTAGTAGCTCTTCTCTGAACTCTCTCTAGAGTATCTATATCCTTCTGGAGATATGGCCTCCAGTACTGCGCACAATACTCCAAGTGAGGTCTCACCAGTGTTCTGTACAGCGGCATAAGCACTTCTCTCTCTTTCTACTGCTTATACCTCTCCCTATACATCCAAGCATTCTGCTGGCATTTCGTGCTGCTCTATTACATTGTCTTCCCACCTTTAAGTCTTCTGAAATAATTACTCCTAAATCCCTTTCCTCAGATACTGAGGTCAGGACTGTGTCAAATATTCTATATTCTGCCCTTGGGTTTTTATGCCCCAGGTGCATTATCTTGCACTTATCCACATTAAATTTCAGTTGCCAGAGTTCTGACCATTCTTCTAGTTTTCCTAAATCCTTTTCCATTTGGCGTTTCCCTCCAGGAACATCAACCCTGTTACATATCTTTGTGTCATCAGCAAAAAGACAAACCTTACCATAGAGGCCTTTTGTAATATCACTTATGAAGATATTAAACAAAATTGGTCCCAGTACAGATCCCTGAGGTACCCCACTGGTAACCTGAGCTTGTTCTGAATGTTCTCCATTGACTACAACCCTCTGTTGTCTGTCACTCAGCCACTGCCTAATCCACTCCACAATATGGGAGTCCATGCTCAATGACTGCAGTTTATTGATAAGTCTTCTATGTGGGACAGTGTCAAAAGCCTTACTAAAATCTAGATATGCAATGTCTACTGCACCTCCACCGTCTATTATTTTAGTCACCCAGTCCAAAAAATCTATAAGATTTGTTTGACATGATCTCCCTGAAGTAAACCCATGTTGTTTTTCATCTTGCAATCCATGGGATTTAAGATGTTCCACAATCCTATCCTTTAATAGGGTTTCCATTAATTTGCATACTATTGATGTCAGACTCACTGGTCTATAGTTGCTCGATTCCTCCCTACTACCTTTCTTGTGAATGGGCACGACATTTGCCAATTTCCAATCTTCCGGGACGACTCCTGTTACTAATGATTGGTTAAATAAATCTGTTAATGGTTTTGCCAGCTCACCACTAAGCTCTTTTAATAATTTTGGGTGTATCTCATCAGGACCCTGTGACTTATTTGTCTTCACTTTAGACAGCAATCTTAGAACGTCTTCCTCTGTAAAAACACATGCATCAAACGATTCATTAGTCATCCTTTCAAGTGGAGGTCCTTCTCCTTCTTTTTCTTCTGTAAAAACTGAACAGAAGTATTCATTTAGGCAGTCGGTTAGCCCTTTATTCTCTTCTACATACCTTCCGTCCTCTGTTTTTAATTTAGTTATTCCTTGTTTTAATTTCCTTTTTTCATTTATATATCTGAAGAATGTCTTATCCCCCTTTTTCATAGACTGAGCTAGTTTTTCTTCTGCCTGTGCTTTAGAAGTTCTTATAACTTGCTTGGCCTCTTTCTGCCTAATCTTGTAGATTTCCTTATCTTCATTGCTCTGGGTTTTTTTGCACCCCAAAAAAGTCCTCTGCACCCCATTAATAACCAGTCCTCTTCTCCCTATTCTACCTAGTCCTCTGCACCCCATTAATAACCAGTCCTCTGCTCCCTATTCTACCTAGCCCTCTGCACCCCATTAATACCAGTCCTCTCTCCTCCCTAATATTCATTCCGTTGCACCCCATTAATAACCAGTCCTCTGTTTCCTATTATACCCAGTACTCTACCCCCTATTAATGACCAGTCCTCTGCTCCCTATTATACCTAGTCCTCTGCACACCATTAATAACCAGTCCTCTTTCTTTCCCATTACACTCAGTCCTCTCCTTCCCATTAACAACCAATCCTCTTCTCCCTATTATACCCAGTACTCTGCACCGCAATAACAACCAGTCCTCTGCTCCCTAATATACCTAGTCCTCTGCTTCCTATTATACCCAGTCCTCTGCTCCCTATTCTACCTAGTCCTCTGCACCCCATTAATAACCAGTCCTCTGCTCCCTATTCTACCTAGTCCTCTGCACCCCATTAATACCAGTCCTCTCTCCTCCCTAATATTCATTCCTTTGCACCCCATTAATAACCAGTCCTCTGTTTCCTAGTATACCCATCCCCTCTGCACCCCGTTAATAACCAGTCCTCTGCTCCCTATTATACCCAGTCAGTCCTTTGCTCCCTATTATATACAATCATCTGCTTCTCACTATATCCAGTCCTCTGCCTCCCCTACATACCCCCCCCCCCCCACCACCACCACCACCTTGAATCACAGTCCCTTGAACCCAGAAGAGTATGACAACACAAAGTATTTTATGTTCCCCAAAATGTAAACGTATTTTTTATTTAATGCCGGACCACATACAGCCTTTATATATAAAAATCAGAGATGGTGGCATAAGGCACAGCGCAGACACATGCGGAGTCCACATCCCATCTATACAATAGAATTAACTAATGTACACAACGCGGCTAATCTCGCAATCGCCACGAAGAAGAGATTTATTAAATAAGATCCATGTACACCCTCCCCGCCCCTCAGACAGGTAAAAGGAGCGAAGTGAAAAAAAAAAACAAAAAAACGAGACAAGTCCATAAATTAGACAAAAATACAAAAAAAAAAAAAATCTGTCGGACTCAGACAGTTCAGTCCAGCGGTAAGTGATTTGAGTGGTGGAGCGGCCTGGAGTACGTCTGGCCAATCATTTTCAGTCTTTGTGCTTCTACACAGTCCCTGTGGCGGACGCGAGTCCGAGCTTCACTATAAACATCTTATTAAATAACAGACTGCGGGATCCAGGTAGCGGGCTCCGCCTGGGCGGGGCTGTCAGTCCATTGGATGCTGATATGTTGTACAGGATGGCTTCTTGTCCGAGCCCAGATTTCCTGGATGAGCCAAGGTCGGCCGATGTAGGTGAGCACCCGGCGCTACAAGTACTCCAGCTCGAGGGCATGCCTTAAGGCCTCCAAGTCAGCGTGGCAAGAAATTCGCCAGAATGGCATGTTGTGCTGTGGAAGAAATGAGAATCGTGGGTCACAGAGAATTCAGAAAACAGTCACATTTAAAGCCAAACATTTTGGATAGAAATGATTAATGATCCCTGATTGTTTTCTGCCCATGCCTGTGTCATAGAGGCCCATAGAAGACTACGGGCCCATCTCCCTGATTGTTTCCTGCCCATGTCTGCATAGTAGAGCCAAATAGAATTCTACGGCCCATCTCCCTGAGTCTTCCTGATTGTTTCCAACTCATGTCTGCATAGTAGAGCTCCATAGAAGTCTACGGGGCCCAGCTCCCTGAGTCTTCCTAAATGTTTCTGGCCCTTGCCTGTGCAGTAGTGCCTCATAGAAGTCTACAGGGCACATCTTCCTAAACCTCTCTGATAATTTCCTGCCCCTGCCTGTGCAGTAGAGCTCCAAAGAAGTATTCAGGGCCCATCTCCCTGATTGTTTCCTGCCCATGCCTGTGTAGTAGAGCCCCAAAGGGTCCTTTGGGGTCCATCTTCCTAAATCTTGTTTCTTGCCTGTGCCTGCACAGTAGGGCCCCATATAAGTCTATGGGGCCCATCTTCCTAAACCTCTCTGATTGTTTCCTGCCCTTGCCTGTGGAATAGAGCCCCATAGAAGTCTACGGGGCATATCTTCCTGATTGTTTACTGCCCGTGCCTGCGCAGTAGAGCCCCATTGACTTCTACAGGACCCATCACCCTAAATCTCCCTGATTGTTTCCTGCCCTTGCCTGTGCAGTAGATCCCCATAAAAGTCTACGAGGCCCATCCCTCTGAGTCTCCCTGATTGTTTCTTGCCCATGCTTGGGCAGTAGAGTCCCATAGAAGTCTTCAGGGCCCATCTCCCTGATTGTTTCCTCCCTATCCCTGTGCAGTAGAGCCCCAAAGAAGCCTTCAGGGCTCATCTACCTAGATCTCCCTGAATGTTTCCTGCCCATGCCTGCACAGTAGAGTCCCATAGAAGTCTTAGGGAGATTTAGAGACATTGACTCCGAAGACTTCTATGGGGCTCTACTGTGCAGGCATGGGCATGGAGACGGGCCCTGTAGACTTCTATGGGGCTATACTGCACAGGCACAGGCAGGAAATAATCAGGGAAATTTAGAGAGATTGACCCCAAATTATTTCCTGCCTGTACCTGCAAAGTACAGTCCCATAGAAGGCTACAAGGCCCATCTCACTGAGTCTCCAGCCCCAAGAGATGGAGGTAGACAATCCCCAGAGCCTTTAGGCAACAGATCTCGGTAATTATGCATCTGCGAAGGGGGGGGGGGGAGTGATTGATTCACTGAGGTCATGGGGGCAAAAAGAAGAAGCCTAAAGTTCACTTGGCACTTCTGAGCAGAAACCAGTCACAATACTATAACATGGACTATAAAGAGAAAATGGTCTCTTCCCTTTTACCTCCCCTGACTAAGCCAAATCCTCCTTTATTTGTTTCTCACACGCTCCCCCTCCCAGACACTGCAGCTCACAGTGGGAGGGGTTTCAGCAACTGAAGCAGTGCTATCAATCCAGAAGCAGTGGGCGGGACTAGATGTGACCAGGGGCTGATTGCTGAGCTAAAGGCTGACAATGCTGATAGCCACACCTCCCTGCAACATCTTCTCTTGCAAGCAGACACAGCCTACAGGAAGGTGACAACTGTGCTCTGGATTCAGAAGCAGTGCAGCATTGTCGTCACCCCATCACAGGAAGCTGCATTAGGTGGACTTTACTGGCAGGAGCAGTGCAGGATTGTTGTCACTCCATCACAGGAAGCTGCATTAGGGGAGCAGTGCAGCATTGTTGTCACCCTGTCAGAGGAAACTGCATTAATTGGGCTTCACTGGCAGGAGCAGTGCAGCATTGTTGTTACCCTGTCACAGGAAGCTGCATTAGGGGAGCTTCACTGGTTGGAGCAGTGCAGCATTGTTGTTACCCTGTGACAGGAAACTGCATTAGGTGGGCTTCATTGGCAGAAGTAGTGCAGCATTGTTGTCACCCCCTCACAGGAAGCTGCATTAAGGGAACTTCACTGGTAGGAGCAGTGCAGCATTTTTGTCACCCCATCACAGGAAGCTGCATTAGGTGAGCGTCACTGGCAGGAGCAGTGCAGCATTGTTGTCACCCTGTCACAGGAAGCTGCATTAGGTGGGCTTCACTGGCAGGATCAGTGTAGCATTGTTGTCACCCCATCACAGGAAGCTGCATTAGGTGGGCTTTACTGGAAGGAGCAGTGCAGCATTGTTGTTACCCTGTCACAGGAAGCTACATTAGGTGAGATTCACTGGTAGGAGCAGTGCAGCATTGTTGTCACCTTGTGATAGGAACACAAATACCGTGTGACATAAAAAATTGCAATGACCGCCATTTTATTCTTCGGGGATATATAATGTTTGGGGGTTCTGAGCAATTTTCTAGCAACAAAATGATGATGTTTACATGTAGGAGAGTAATGCCGGAATTCTCTTGGTAAGAAAGCGGTTAAAGTTCTGCATAGAGTAGGTGATGGTCCACTTTTATTTTCTGCCATGTGTCCAACCTCCATTAACTTCCTGTCCAGCAAAGCCAACTGGAAGTGAGAGGAAACCCCTCAAAGGAAAAGCTTCCTCCCATGGAAAGATTTCTCCCCTATTCCTGTTATAGGGACACATGTATAATGTGGGATACCCCATTACTTCCTGTCTCGGTGACACCAGGACAACTACCAGTGACTGTACCAAGCGGGGACACCGACAGCAACACAAACATGATCAGCGCAGAAGAAAACCTTTATATTTGAGTAAGAAATTGTGATTACAGATTTGCAATTCAGGTAAACCCCCCAAGGGTCAAACTTGGCCCCAGTTTCTGTTTTCGGGATAAATTATTTTCTCAACTTTACTTATTATTTTGACTTATTTAATGAGAAAAACAGATCACCTGACAGGCCCGGGGAGTGTATTAGGAGGAGGTTGGGTAATAGCTGTATACAGATTCATCACGTTATTACTCAGAGCCCGGTGTTATAATACACACAGTGCAAAGAACCCGAGTGACCCCCAATAAAGAGAACCTGTCACGATGGCACAGCAGAAACAGTCCCTGCCCATCTCCTGGAAGTGGTGACGATTTCGGGGCAGCTACATCCCCCTGCCCAGAAACCAGCACCACCACCACCAGGAGCCAGACAGCAGCAAGAGCCGAGGAGACAGGTTCTCTTTGATAGTGCAGAGCTTCTGTACATAGGGAGCAATAAAAAGTCAGCAGACACTCGGTTTTCATCAGCTGCGGGAAGTGGCGGGATGTTTAATAATCGCTCGTGTCGGGGAAAGCGGGGGGAAAGGTTGCTGGTAGGAAGCAGACGCTGTCAGGGGACACCCCGACTAATGGAGGGGATTTTCTGGAGGAAATTGCTCCTCGGGATGCTGGTGCTGCTTTTTTATTTTTTTTACAATTTTTTTTATTTTTTTTTAACAATCACTCATGTTTTATTCATCAGAGGTTATATCTAAAAGTTTATCGCTGATTGGGGGGGGGGGGGGTTATTTACCTTTTTTGCTGCCTGTTCCTCTTCTACGCCGTCTCCGATTACAACGTAAACCGCTTTTCTCCCAAACCTTTGCATTATCCTCTCGAAGCAGCACTCCTTCCCTGCAAACAGAGAGATGGGTCAGAATACTTGTCAACCTGAGGTGCGGGGGAGTGGGAGAGGAGCTAGAACATCAAATAGGAGGAGCATGGAGCTCTCTAAAGACAGCCATACGCAGATCGATTTGTGATTGTTATTCATATTCAGTATCGATCGATGCAACACATACGTTTAGCAAATCAAAAGCAAGTAACATCTCTCTGAATGTTAGTCTCCCCTCCTTCTGACTCCACAGGTAAGCCCATAAGGGTGAAACGTGTCAACATAGGGGCAGGACATGGGAGCCTGCGCATACCCAACTACACGTGCCTAAATCAATTGAAAGCTCAATAAATCGATCAAAGGGAGAATCTGTGGTTTATGATTCCTATTACATTCAATCATTTTAGTTGCATCGATGACTGTGTAAGCCCAAAACAACCACCTATAGCTGGTAGTTTGCTGGCTTAGGTTAGATCAGTAGTCTCCAAACTGCAGCCTGGGTGCCAGATGAAGCCCTTTGGTTACTTTTATCTGACCCTTGGGGCACTATTTTATCCACTAATACCAACAAATGGGCACTATTCCTCCTAATGACACCAACAATTGGGGCACTATTCCTCCTAATGACACCAACAATTGGGGCACAATGACATCAATGATGGGGCGCAATTCCTCCCACTGACACCAATGATGGGGCGCAATTCCTCCCACTGACACCAATAATGGTGCACAGTTCCTTCCACTGACACCAATGATGGGGCGCAATTCCTACCACTGACACGAACAATGGGGCGCAACTCCTCCCACACTGACACCAATGATCAGACACAATTCCTCCCACTGACACTAATGATAGGGTACAATAACATCAATAATGGGGCGCACTTCCTCCCACTGACACCAAGAATGGGACGCAATTCCTCCCATTGACACCAATGATGGGGAACAATTCCGCCTACTGCCAGCATTGTTGTTACCCCATCACAGGAAGCTGTATTAGGTGAGTTTCACTGGTAGGAGCAGTGCAGCATTGTTGTCACTTTGTCACAGGGAGCTGCATTAGGTGGGCTTCAATGGCAGGAGTAGTGCAGCATTGTTGCCACCCTGTCACAGGAAGCTGCATTAGGTGGGCTTCACTGGCAGGAGCAGTGCAGCATTGTTGTCACCCTGTCACAGGAAGCAGCATTAGGTGAGCTTCACTGGCAGGAGCAGTGCAGCATTGTTTTCTCCCCATCATAGGAAGCTGCATTAGGTGGACTTCACTTGCCGGACCAGTGCAGCATTGTTGTCACCCTGTCACAGGAAGCTGCAATAGATGACCTTCACTGGCAGGAGCAGTGCAGCATTGTTTTCTCCCAATCATAGGAAGCTGCATTAGGTGGACTTCACTGGCAGGAGCAGTGCAGCATTGTTGTCTCCCCATCATAGAAAGCTGCATTAGGTGGACTTCACTGGCAGGAGCAGTGCAGCATTGTTGTCTCCCCATCATAGAAAGCTGCATTAGGTGGACTTCACTGGCAGGAGCAGTGCAGCATTGTTGTCTCCCCATCATAGAAAGCTGCATTAGGTGGACTTCACTAGCAGGAGCAGTGCAGCATTGTTGGTGTAGGTATAGGTGGGGCATTTTTCAGGGGATTCTTAGAGAAATCGGTAAGGGCAGATACACTTGTGATTAGGTGCTACAATAGAGCTAAGTAACAGGCACACCTCCTCATCACGAGTGTCCTCACCCGAACCTGTAAAGAAAGTGAGGGTGTGTGTCTGGAAACACAGAAGTGGGTGGTGCCTGAGCAGTTATGTTACTGAGTGCTTATAGCTGAGAGGAAAGGGTTAACACTGCTGACCAGGTTTTCCAGGGCTTTTCTGAGCCATGCCGCCATCTGCTGGACAAAGCTTATAAAAATGGGGAATGGTAGCTAGATAAAAGGTCTTTCATTGCTCTCTGCATTGGGAAGATAAGGAGAGTTTTGCTGAAGATGTAATTGCCAATATGCCACTTTGCCATCCCTTGTAAAAGCCCAGTTGAGGTTCCAAGGGATATGGACTTATGCTGCTGAATGGACTAAAAGACTTTCTCACCTATTTAAAGGTATGACTACATCATTGGGGAAAAGGGAGCACCAGGGACACACTAAAAGGGCACATAGATGACTTTGTACAGGAATGTATATCGAAGATGTTTCTGAGGACTGTTTATTTGTCACATTTAACTACTTCAGTAAAATAATTTTGTTGCAGTTTTATTTGCCTGCTCTCAAGTCACAAAAGGAGTGCATGCTTGGCATATCCAAAGAACGGCTTTGCAGGGGATGGAGAGGAGTTTGTGAAGATACAGTATAGAAGTCTAATGAGCAGAGAAGCTATCTGCAGGAGGCTATATTGCCCTTGTTAAGGACTACTGTACTAGTGCCTTGTGCATAAGCAGCCAGGCAGTCAGGAAGGGGGTGACATGGAAGGTATGCCTTATACTTGGACCGACCTCACCATATTTTACAAGGCATCCTAGAGACCTAGCCTGGGAGTGACGGAGGAAGATAAAGTGGGGCTTCCGGAGAAAAATAAACACAGGATATGTACAGTTGAGCTTCCTAGTGTCAAAATGTATCATGCAGATCGAGTAAGGGAGTGGGGTGATGGGTTTCTGGAGTTCAATACAGGCTCAGCAGTACCAGCTCAGAAATGCAAACCTTAAGTGAGAGAAGTATTCCAAAGTGTAATAAGGAACTGTATCCGTAGTGAACAATGTGAAATGTTATAGAAGTTGGCCACAGATTACAAAGAGTTAGCTGTGTTTAGTGGAGGAGTCTCATATTTAGGATGGAGTGCCCCCCAATTCTGCATCAGTGTGAAAGGCGGGCTCAGCCTACCTCTGTGGGACACTAGCAAAAGCACGGTACAAATCTCCGCACTTGGGCGCAGTAAGCCCCACCCACACACAGGTCCCCATTGCCTTACAACAGACCTCTCATCTGCTCATAGGCTCATTACTAGAACTTTCTAGAAGGCTCTGAAAATATTCAGAGACCACAGCGAGCGTTTTATTAACTGCTCAAATATTAGAAGCACACTTCAATCTATGCACAAGGACTACCACCCTCCTGTCACCTTATCTGATTTTTGGAGATGCGGCTTACCTGTCTTGGTGGCGCTATAAATATTTTCTATGGGGAAGACGGTCCCCAAGCCGTACAGCAGGACTTTGGCGATGGCCGGCACGAGCTGGGTTGTTGTGACCAACACGTTCACACAGTTTGGTCTGGAAATGGAAAAAAAAAAAAAGATTAAAATGGCAACAATGTACTCATTTAGAGGTCTAAAGTATTTTTATGGGAAAGTATAAATGGGAGTTGTTTTGCTGCACTTAAAGCATGCGTCAATCACAAGTCACCTGATTCCAATATACTCCCATAGTACAATGTGGATGATCATTACATAACCTAAAATGGCATAGATCTCTGTACTCAACAATGACATTATAATGGATCAGTGATAAACAATCACGTTCGACTCTGCGCTCACCTGGAATGGATGAGATTCAGGGCTTTCAGCGCATGCGTCAGCCATAGATCTGTCAGGGCCTCCATCTCTGCCCGCAGCTGGAGCCACGTCTCCCTCTTGGGGGCACCAATTAGGCCTAGGGAAGCAAGATCTCTAATTAGTATTGTGGACCGTATGAAACACAATAAAGGGTTCTGTATCCATTGGTTATTATTATATAATACAATATCAGCACAATGGTACAAAAGATAAAAAAATAAATGACAGTAAACTGATATCAATACCCACCTACAAACTTACATAAGCCCTTCTCCAAAGCCAATCATAGAACCAAACAATCCCTTACATTTCAAATAGTGATTTACATCCAGCAGCTCAGTGGCGGGCTTCTGAATCTGATTGCATCAGAAATATGCCACTTCAGATCTCTGAACACATCAAGGCACACCACAGGTCTGGCAATATGTGTGGCTGGTATGTGAAAGGAGCTTTGTGGTTGGCTAGAGTTAGTGCCAAGAGCTCCTTTCCTGCTAGAACACTGCCCCTCCTGCTGAGGCCGAACCCTCCGCCATATTGTGCCCCACTCCCTCCCAGAGGCCTCTACACAACGTTCCGGGCCATTGGCCTTTATATCCCAAGGAAGGAATGTCCACACCTATGAATACAATCTGATGGAACTCAGGGAATGGCATAACAGTCACATTACATTCGCATACATTCCAAAATCAATGCATAGTCAATCACATCTAGTGGACGGCCCGCAGTAGTCACATGTGAAAGCATATGCAGTAAGTCAATCACATCTAGTGGACGGCCCGCAATAATAACATATGAAAGCATACGCAGCAAGTGAATCACATCTAGTGGACGGCCCGCAGTAGTCACATGTGAAAGCATATGCAGTAAGTCAATCACATCTAGTGGACGGCCCGCAGTAATAACATATGAAAGCATATGCAGCAAGTGAATCACATCTAGTGGACGGCCCACAGTAGTCACACGTGAAAGCATATGCAGTAAGTCAATCACATCTAGTGGACGGCCCGCACTAATAACATATGAAAGCATATGCAGCAAGTGAATCACATCTAGTGGACAGCCCGCAGTAGTCACATGTGAAAGCATATGCAGTAAGTCAATCGCATCTAGTGCACAGCCCGAAGTAATAACATGTGAAAGCATATGCAGCTCTCTTAGCAGCCATCTCCCTCTAATAGTCTGCCCTTCCACCCAAGGTCATTAGTACTCCCAGGACTTGTGCTCTACGCAATCACCTCCTCCTTAGGTACACCTCTACCGAGACCGGGCAGGGAAATAGCCTCACTCAGGGTACACTTGGCCTTGCATAAGAGGCCTTTTGCAATCTGCCCTATCCTGTACTTCAATAAGGGTCACGAAGTCTACAGCCGACTCTCCTTGGTGTAGGTCTACTCTTCCCCAGCCTCCTGCAATGTCCAGGGCCACCACATGCTGGTTACATCTGTACTGGTGTGGGGTGCTTAGCTCCAATGCCCCAAGTGCACTAGGGCTCCTCCCAACCTGACTTATAACTGAGCACTGACTCACCCATGAGTGGCATCATTTGCTGTAACCTAACACTACTCGGGTAGAAGACCACCTAGTGGCAAAATAGCTAACTGCACCTGCCTACAGGTATATGTACTACAGTATATTGCAGCTCCTCAATCCATAGATGTGGTGGCTGCATTCGTTTTCTTTTCTCTCTTTATTGTCACCTGGTGATACTGCCAGTCCTAGGGTGACAACACTCACTCACTGGGGGATAAATGAACAAAAATAGAAAGTCAAGTGCCACACCACTACTTAAAGGTCCAGATCTGGTTCCCAGGCAGCAGGCTTCTACACCCCCCAGAGGATGTCCACAGTCTCTTCGACTTGTAGTGTAATGTAACAAAAAATAAAGTGCCACACGACTGCTAAAAGGTCCAAATACGATTTTATTCCAATAAAAGTCAGAAAGTCCAAAGAGTATTCAATGTGTTTCGGGGATCAAATACTTTTCCTTCATCACAGCCTGACTGAATACAATGTCAACAAACTAGAAGTCAGCTGGACCAAAGAGTAGACAACACATTTCTGGGCTCCATTAATCAGGGCCAAACCAACTGCAGACAAGACCTGTGCTTGTAACCACACTGGAAAAAATACCATGAAAAGGTCCAGTTCACTTCCAGTCCATCCACACCATTCTCAGGCAAGCCCTGATGAAGGAACAAGAAATGTGTTGGTGCTGGGGATCAGCAGCAGGGATGACCAGAAGATGACACCAGCAAACAGAATACACAGTAGACACAAAAAGATAAAGGTGAACGTTAAACCAAATGAGAAAAAAGCCACCTAACTAGCAATTAACAATACACAATATATACAAAAATGGGGAACAGGGTAATCCAGGAGGTGTAAGGAACAGTCAAGAAGGGGGAACCAAGACTGGGATCAGGAACAAGACAAGCAGGGTACAGGGTACAGGATATAGGTACAAGGCAAGAGCAGGCTCAAGATCAAAAGCAAGCAGTATCTGGCTAGAAGGGCAAAACACTGAAGCACAAGGGAATAGTAGAGAAGGAACTAAATACCTTCCCAGCAACCAGCATCAGGTGGAGACTAATTACTGTGATCTACTGGGAGACACCCACAGGTGGACACTGCAACTACAACACCACCAGCAGGTGATCCACGTCCTAACAGATGGATAATCTTAGGGAGGGCTTTGGACCCCTGAAACCTGTTGACTTCTCTTAATATTGTCCAATGGCTTTTATTGGTATAAAATATTTTTGTGTTGTACTTAGTGTCCTACTCCTGCAGGTGGCACTATAACCCAGTGGTCGAGATCTACTGATCTTTAAATGTCCTTCACGGAAAAAAAAATAAAAATCCATACACACAAAATGCAGTAAGTCTAATAATATAATAATTAATTATGGTAAATATTCCCAGCAGTGACACCCCCCCCCCACCACTCCCTGGGATATAACAGCGGAAAATATTGTAATTGTTGCAGATGGCCATGGTGTTTATGCACAGCCTCTCTTTAAAAAAAGCCTCTACGTCGTTTTTTCTGGCTCGGGAACCCCAAACGTAACTGTCCGCAAGAGAGGAATGAAATGGAACCTCGAAGGTTTTCAGCGATGATACATGGAAGCAATTAAAAGTCATAATTATGCCAGCCATTATTTCTGGGGCTTTTAGAGCTCTGGCAGAAAAGAAAATGCGTTTTTGGCAAAGGCAATTAAACACCATAAAAGTAAAGGCGACGGCTCGTTGGTATAAACAACGGACCTGTAAAGATGTCCCATGATAGGGATATTATTGATGGGAAAATCTACTTTTTTCCTTCGGGGAGATGGAAGAAATGAGGATAGATTTCCATGGGATGTTCTGCGTCAGAAAAAAATATTAGGGGGGGAGAACTATGAAAACCTTAGGAAGGAACTGGTAACTTGGTAACCAATCAGGCTGCAGCTTTCAATTTCAATCATCTAAGAATAAATCCCAACTCCACGAATGAAAAAAAAAAAAAAATATATATATATATATATATATATATATTTTTCATTGCATTCCCCCCCCCCCCCTTCCCCAACCTCCCATGCATTGTACTTGATGATGTTATCATGTGTGGCCCAGAGTGCCTTCAGGGGGCCAGTCGCTCAGACTGAGGGAGCCTGCCAAAGGAGGAGTAAGGTAAGTATTTCACTTTAGGCAGGGCCAGGACAAGGGGTGGGCAGGAGGGACGGCTGCTCTGGGCACTGTGATATCATGTGACTTGGGGGGGGGGCACCGGGAAGGAATTTGTGTTTGGAGGAGGAATTTAGGGGGCAGCAGGGGGTAAGAATTGTCTTAGGAGGGGAAACTCAGGGGGATTTGTGTTTGGAGGGGGATGAGAGAGAAGAGGATTTGGGGGGTTTGTGCTAGAAGAGGTGATATCATAGAAGGGGAAGGGGATCTGTGCTAGAAGGATCTTTTTTTTTTTTTTTGATGGGGGTGGTGAGGGAGTATTTGTGCTAGTAGGTATGATTAGTGAGTGTTTGTACGCGGAGAGGGGCTTTGGGAGGGGAGGAGGTGGAGTGGAGGGGGCAGAGATGTGTGCTCAGAGGGTGGATTTCAGCAGGGGGCGGATTTGCACTGGGAGGAGAGGGCATTTATGCATAGGTGGTAATAATGCAGACTAGTGCCAATTTTTTTTTGGGTGGGGAGTCATTTTTGTTCACACATATTGCTCATACATCTTGGGGGGGGGGGGGGGGGGTTGTGCTAGTAGGTATGATTGGTGGGTTTTTGTACTAGGAGAGGGGCTTTGGGGGAGGGAGGGGTGGAGGGACAGATTTGTGTTCAGAGGGGAAATTTCAGCAGGGGTGGATTTGTACTGGGAGGAGGGGGAGTTTATGCTTAGGGGGTAATCATGCAGATTAGTGCTTAATTTATTTTTAGTTTTTTTTGGGGGGGTTTGCTGAGACATAATGCTCATACATCTTGGGGGGCGCAAGGTTAGCACATTTGCTCTGAGCCAGGGGAGGACTGGGCCATGGGGCAGGGGGGCATTTTCCCCCTGGGCCATTCTGATGCCCCGTTAAAAGGCTGCCCCCTGGCCCGAAAGTTGCCAGTTAGCCCCTGCTCTGGGCTATAGGTGACTGGCACTGACTTTATGTGAATGGTCCGCAGTAGTTACATGTGAAAGCATATGCAGCACTCTTTGCAGCCATCTCCCTTTAATAGTCTCTCCTTCCAACCGAGATCACTAGTACTCACAGGACTGTACTTTCTGTAGTCACTTCTCCCAGGAAATAGCAGCACTTTATTCCTCATCCCATAGAGTTAATGAGCATTTAACCCTTGCAGTGCTGGGGGGGGGGGGTGTGCAAGGGTATTTTTTCTCCCAAAAGTTAGGATTTAGGCCTCATTCACACGATGATTTCTACTGTGATCACTATAATTAGATTATTCGCTATTAGTTGCTACGCTCCATTGTTAGCTATATGTGTGTTGCCTGATTGTTAATAGCGCTGGATAAATCACAGGCAATGGCACCACTGTAGCATGAGCGCACCAGCAATGCGTATGTGCCCATACAATGTGCAATGCCCATGTGTATTCATATTGTCATTGCTGTCCCATCAGCACACACACCCGGCCTGTTATCTGCACATGTAAACCTCTTTGTGTGTAATAATTTGTATCCTTTTTATATCACAAGTGAATACAAAGTTGCGATGGTTCAGGGAGTATTGGCTAGGAGAGAACACTGGATACAATCGGTGATAAGTCACAGTGGTGACGTCACATGACACCCACCTCCTACGTTGTTTTTGTAGGTGCCGTACAGCTCTTTCACTCTTCTGTAGCGGAACGCCAACTTCCTCATCCAGTCCACTCCCCCGTGGACTCCGGACCCCAGGCAGAGATTGGCCCCGGCCGCCGAGCTGTGGAATCCATCCCCAGAAAAGTTGTATGTGCTGCAAGAGAGAGATAGAGATGGGGGGTCAATATGAGAGCGGGAGAGACAGGGATGGGGGATTAGTCTGAGAGTGGGAGATACAGGGATGGGGGGTCAGTCTGTGAGCGGGAGATTCAGGGATGGGGGGTCAGTCTGAGAGCGGGAGAGACAGGGATGGGGGATCAGTCTGAGAGCGGGAGAGACAGGGATGGGGGGTCAGTCTGAGAGCGGGAGAGACAGGGATGGGGGGTCAGTCTGAGAGCGGGAGAGACAGGGATGGGGGATCAGTCTGAGAGTGGGAGATACAGGGATGGGGGGTCAGTCTGTGAGCGGGAGATACAGGGATGGGGAGGCTCAGTCAGAGCGGGAGAGACAGGGATGGGGGGTCAGTCTGAGAGCGGGAGAGACAGGGATGGGGGATCAGTCTGAGAGTGGTAGAGACAGGGATGGGGGGTCAGTCTGAGTGCGGGAGAGACAGATATGAGGGGCAGTCTGAGAGCGGGAGAGACAGGGATGGGGAGGCTCAGTCAGAGCGGGAGAGACAGGGATGGGGAGTTACTCTGACAGCGGGAGAGACAGAGATAGGGTTGTCAGTCTGAGAGCGGGAAAGACAGGGATGGAGGGTCAGTCTGAGAGCGGGAAAGACAGGGATGGAGGGTCAGTCTGAGAGCGGGAAAGACAGGGATGGGGAGGGTTAGTCTGAGTGCGGGAGAGACAGGGATGGGGAGGCTCAGTCAGAGCGGGAGAGACAGGGATGGGGAGTTACTCTGACAGTGGGAGAGACAGAGATAGGGTTGTCAGTCTGAGAGCGGGAAAGACAGGGATGGAGGGTCAGTCTGAGAGCGGGAAAGACAGGGATGGAGGGTCAGTCTGAGAGCGGGAAAGACAGGGATGGAGGGTCAGTCTGAGAGCGGGAGGAACAGGGATGGGTAGGGTTAGTCTGAGAGCGGGAAAGACAGGGATGGAGGGTCAGTCTGAGAGTGGGAAAGACAGGGATGGAGGGTCAGTCTGAGAGCGGGAAAGACAGGGATAGGGAGGGTCAGTCTGAGAGCGGGAGGAACAGGGATGGGAAGGGTTAGTCTGAGAGCGGGAGAGACAGGGAAAATAAATAAAATTTAAAAAATAAATTTCATAACTATATCCCATAATTTGTAGACGCGGTAACTTTTGCACAAACCAATCAATATACGCTTATTGTGATTTTTTTTTCATTTTTTTATTGGCTGTGTTAACAGAAAGAAAAAAATTATTATTTTTTTTTTTTTCAAAATTTGGGGCCTTTTTTTGTTTATAGAGCAAAAAACTAAAATTGCACAGGTGATCAAATACCATCAAAAGAAAGCTCTATTGTGGGAAAAAGGACATCAATTTTATTTGGGTACAGCGTTGCACGACGGCACAATTGTCAGTTAAAGTAAAGCAGTGCTGTATCGCAAAAAATGACCTGGTCAGGAAGGGGGATAAATCTTCCGGAGGTCAAACGGTTAATAAAACCTTAATAATGCATATAAATAAGAAGTAATGGGATGACAGGATCTATAGGGAGATGGGCCCCCAGCTGTCAGAGGGCCCCCTAGTGGAAGACGCTCTGTCTTTACCCGGACCGGTGTCCCTCCTGTGAGTGTTGTATGTCTGAATCTCACTTTGCAGCCGGCACATTATACTCCGGAGGATCGGCAGCATGTGAGAAAGTCATTATCTGCGGTTTGGAGTAAATATACGGATCAGCGAGGAGCCAATTGTGATGTCACTGCGTCAGATCATTTGGCGCTGGGGAAGAATCTCTGACATTATAATGGCAAAGGACGCCAAGAAACCGGCGTGGGACCGTGGCATCACTAGGAGGGGGGTTGGGGGGATAGGGGGGGTAACGCAGCATTCCCCTCCCACCGCCACAAAACATAGACTGTGAATGGAAAAAGTGTTAAAATTAGAATCTTGTCAGGAGATGGGTTCAAGCACTCATGGCTTATGTTCCAGGAATGACAGAATGAGATTTAAAAGAGCTAGGATAAGAAGGCAACAACCCCACCCACCAATAGAAAACACTGAGCATGGCATGACCACAAGAGGGCGCTATAGATATCAATACTGAGGAAGAATAGGATCGATCTGCGGTCTATCTCTACACATGAATTGTGTGTGTGGGATCATTGCAGCCAATCTCACCTCAAGTCTTGTCCATTGTCGTCAGAGGAGACGTCATCTATGTGGATCTGGTCACATTCCTAATAAACAACAAAAAGGTCAATCTGTTATTTGTGTCTTTATAATTTCCAGTACAGAAACTCATACATCTCTGTACAGCACTGCGGTATATGTCAGAGCTATATACATGTATAATAATAGTGTGTGACTATGGGGGGACATTAGAGTGTAAGCTCCTCTGGTACAGAGACTGATGTGACTGTAGGAAGACATTAGAGTGTAAGCTCCTCTGGTACAGAGACCGATGTGACTGTAGGAAGACATTAGAGTGTAAGCTCCTCTGGTACAGAGACCGATGTGACTGTAGGAAGACATTAGAGTGTAAGCTCCTCTGGTACAGAGACCGATGTGACTGTAGGAAGACATTAGAGTGTAAGCTCCTCTGGTACAGAGACCGATGTGACTGTAGGAAGACATTAGAGTGTAAGCTCCTCTGGTACAGAGACCGATGTGACTGTAGGAAGACATTAGAGTGTAAGCTCCTCTAGTACAGAGACTGATGTGACTGGCTCAGTGTTCTCTGTACAGCACTGCAGCATATGTCAGAGCTATATAAATGTATAATAATAGTGTGTGCATCAGAGGAGCTTACACTCAAATGTCCCCCCACAGTCAAACACTGTTATTATTATACATTTATATAGCTCTGACATATACCACAGTGCTGTATAGAGAACACTGAGCCAGTCACATCAGTCTCTGTACTAGAGGAGCTTACACTCTAATGCCCCCCCCCCCCATTTATATAGCTCTGATATATACCGCAGTGCTGTACAGAGAACACTGAGCCAATCACATCAGTCTCTGTACCAGAGGAGCTTACACTCTAATGTCCCCCTACAGTCACATCAGTCTCTGTAGCAGAGGAGCTTACACTCTAATGTCTCCCCACAGTCAGAGACTGATGTGACTGGCTCAGTGTTCTCTGTACAGCACTGCGGTATATGTCAGAGCTAAATAAATGTATTCTAATATTGAACACTCCAAGCTGCTGCGCTGTGATTGGTCGCTGTTGGTCGGTGTACATGGCGATGTGCGGAGGAAGAGAAGGTGCAGTGAGCTGACTCCGGCAGTATTATGTAAGGTGGAAGGTATTTGTATGGATTCAGATCTGCTTTTCTCATTTACACTGGAAGAGAATGCGGTATTGTGTGACAGCCGTGGCTATCACATATCCGTCTTCTCAAGAAAGCTGCCACCAGCGCACAGACACTACCTCATAGCCCACCAATGGGCATTGTCGTCTTTCCAAGGCAAACACAGACCTGCCTCAAACACCGACATGTCTGTCAGCCATTGTCGATCGGCATGGACGGGGACCAGGTCTATCCATGATATCTGTACTGAGTCTGACCTTCTGAAATGAGGTGAGATCTCAGAGCAATAGAGTGACTCAGAAAGTATTGATGCCAAACACAGCCAGGCAAGTAGCATTTTCAGAATGATCTCTGCGGTAGCAGCCTACATATGTTTCTCAGAGAGTAATCCATATGTGGGAGCACCAAATAAAAACGATCTTAGTACAGGTTATTCGGATGGTCTCAATTTTATTGCACAGATATGCACGAAACACAAGGCATTTCGGGTCACTTGGTCTCATTATTATTGCACAGATATCCATGAAAAACAATGCCTTTCGGGGGTCTTTAAAATTCCCCTCTTCACGAACATCAACTTGGTTAAATCCCCTGCCCAGGCGTTGCTGGGTAAACCGATTGATCAAGCCCCCAAATACACCAAGCGTTTGGTCACCTTTATATTTAAGGCGGCCAAGATTGCCATAGCTAGATCCTAGCGGTCCCCGGTGGTGTTGTTGGAGTTGCTTAAAGCAAAGCTGACCTGGATAATGGTGAACGAGCGCATGGTGGCTATCCTCCAGGATAAGCTACTCCTCTTTGAGAAGACTTGGACCCCCTGGATGAGATATTTGGCGGGACCTCGGTGATTAGTAGCTGTATCCCTGAGAACGCCAATTTCAGTAGAAAGTCACGATTGCTATGCTCCACTGGGACGGACCTGGACACCACTCTTCCCCCCTATTGATTCTGGACCCCATCCTCTCCCTCCTTTCCCCTTTCCATTTTCCGCTTCTTTCTACTTCTTTTTCTTTCACTTCTTTTTCCTTCCTTTTCCACTTCTTTTGTGGCCCCTCTCCTCCTTTGGGGCGCTGTTTTCTTAGCACCGCTAATTGAGGCCTCAATGTTTTTCATGGTAATGTGTGACATTTGGTGTGTCCATGAGGTCACTTTGCTGTCCCGGGGCGGGTCGTGTGTGGTGGTGGGTTGGGGCCTGGGTGTTCGCCCCCCCCCCTGATGGCTCGGCGCAGTGTGTTCCCATTACGGAGCGCCGGGGGGGGGGGGGGGGGCGGCGGGCCTGGGTCTAAATCGGACCGCCTCGATATGGGACATAGTTGGCTGAAAGTTGCGTAGCGGGATGCGTTATTATTATGGGTTCCCTGGGGGGCTATGTCCCCTGACCCCCTATTCATACTGTGTTGTTATGTTTTATGACAGCTGTTATTCTGTTGTTTCATTCTGTATGTTTGACTTGCACTTGAAAACAAATAAAAACCTATTGAAATCTAAAATTCCCCTCTTCAGGGCTGAACCAAGCTGAAACAAGAGTGGCGCTCTAACACTTTGCTGCCATGCAAAACCATATTTGGATTCTAAAGTGCTGACCTGTAAAGAAAGTCAGATCTGGTTATGGGATAGTGAGTCAAAGCATTGAAGCCACTGGATAAGCTGAACAGCCAAGCAGCTAGCATTTTCAGGTGGTCTCTTTTTTTATTGACAGGTTCCCTTTAAATCCACCTGGGTGCACCACACCGGCATTTTCATTTGAGAAGAAATCTCTCTGACCCAGAGGAAATGCGATGTGTAGGCCACTATGCACCAATCTGATTGGCTGCTGTTGCCCTAAAATATGTGCATGCTGCGACCTCTAACGTATTCCGTACTTTCACAACAGCTTGCATCCGCTATTAATAGACATCACATTTGTTGTTAATTGGCCAGCTCCCTCAATCAGCTGGAAATCTAATTTCCGCAAACCAGTTTTTACAGCCTTGGCCCGTCTGTGTGCCTGCGCACTCTCCCTGTTGTGTGCCGGGGGTACCTAAGAACGCACACATCTGCCAGGATCACATATATTAAAAAAAAACAGATTTGGTGGCAGCATTAAACCACATGATGGCGCTCTTTCACTAAATTGCCTAGGAGAATTTTCATTCCTCTGGCAGATGGAGTCGGTGACTACAGCCGAAAACCCAGGCATTCTTGAAAGTTCACAGGTCTAGCTGGTAAACTGCGGAATTAGATGTTGGCACGGTTAGAAAGGGCTTAAAGATCTGAACCAGAGGAAAAAATTTCTAATGATGTAAAAGAACCAGAAGGTCACGGCCAAAGCAACTCGGGGCTGCATACGCCCTGTCATTAAACAATTTCAACGTTATGTAAAAAAAAAGGCGGCGCAAGGCGCAGAGGAATTTAAAATGTAAGTTTTAAAAAAAAAAAAAAATGCCACAAAAAACAATAAAAAAAAAATAAGGAAAAATTATTGGACCCAAAGAGGAAAATTTTCCTGGGGGAGACCCAAGAGGAACACAAATTTTAGATCCGGCATGTGGCGAGAAGAAATAAACAGATGACCGTGCGGAAAGAAAACAATGTGATTGGAGCGCGGCGCCGCGCCAGGAGCTGGCTTGTAATTTGGCGCTTGTGTGGTCAGATGTCCGGCGAATCGCAAGAGATAGTTCCGAAGGCTGCGTCTTATCTGGAATTAATTACAGAGGACTCCTGGAAGAGGAAAACAGTAAATTAGGGTTGGAAGTGTTGGGCGGTTGTTGCTCGGAAAATAAAGGCTTTTGTGAAACAATTCTTCTTGATTGCATTGTGTGTTTCGACGACTCTTGTGGCTGTTTTCATGTGTTTTTGGGAAAGTAGACGGCGGGCAAGACATGGATGGGAATTTCAAAGCAGCCGTGGCTTTTCCTGTGGCTGTAAGCACCCGGGTGCAGAGAGACCACCATTCATCCAATGGAATGATGGGAGTAATGATGACTAATAACCACAGATGCAGATTGTGCCATGAATACAGCAGACGCCTCCACTGGTGCTCGACATCCTTGGGAATTTATGCAAGTTTCCAAGGTCAGGTACTGATGTTGGATGGGAAGATGGCTTGTAACGGTGTTCATTAGGGTTGAGGTCAGGGATCTGATCTAAGTTCCCCCACACCCAACTGGTAAGACCATGTCTTTATGGAGCTGACTTTGTAAACAGGGCCACCATCATGGTGGAACAGAAAATGGTCTTCACCAAACCGTTGCCGTTGGAAGCGCACAATTGTCTACAATGTCTTTGCAGAATGACAACTGAGCTCCATCATTGGGATGAGGGGGTCACATACCATCATTCATCCAATGGAATGATGGGTATGATGATGACTAATAACCCCAGACCCAGATTGAGCTGTTAAAACTGAAGATAACTCCACTGGTGCTGGCTGTCTGTGGGCATTTATGCTCATTCCAATGGCCAGGTACTGATGTTGGCTTGTAAAGATGTTCAGTAGGCTTGAGGTCAAAGTTCTGACTCAAGTTATTGCACAACTTCGTGGTCAGACCATGTCTTTAGAGAGCTGGCTTTGAACACAGAAGACCTGGCTTTGAGTTGACATTCCAATTCATCTCAAAGGTGTTCAGTAATGTTGAGGTCAGAGCTCTGCCCAGGACAATCAAGTTCCTCCACGCCCAACCGGTCAAGCCATGTCTTTATGGAGCTGGCTTTGTACACAGGGGCACAGTCATGGTGGAACAGAATGGGGTCTTCACCAAACTGTTACCACAAGGTTGGAAGAGTACAATTGTCTACAATGTCTTTCGAGTATGACACCTGACCTCCATCATTGGGATGAGAGGGCCAAATACCACCACCATTCATCCAATGGAATTATAGGAATGATGATGAATAATAACCTCAGAACCAGATTGGACCATGAATACAGCAGACACCTCTACTGGTGCTAGATTACTAGAGGAATTTGTGCGTGTTTCCAAGGTCAGATACTGATGGTGGATGAAAAGACCTGGCTTGTAAGGTTGTTCAGTAGGGTTGAGGTCAAAGATCTGACTCAAGTTCCTCCACATCCAACTGGTCATACCATGTCTTTATAGCTTTGTACATGGGCAGAGTCATGGTGGAAAGAAAAAGGATCTTCACCAAACTGATACCACAAGCTGGAAGGGCACGGTCTACAATGTTTTGCACGATGACACCTGAACTCCATCATTGGGTTGAGGGGGCCACATAGTGTAGATGTGATGGTCAGTTTTCCACAAACATTTTGCTTACCTCTATAGTCAGCCCTATGAACAGGATAGATAAGTAACTCTGTGAATGGACACTTACCTCCAGGTCATTGAAAAAGAGGTGAGTGTCAGCAAGGTTGAAGATCATTTCTTCCATCATAAGACCGACCCGTACCGCTGTGGTTGTGTCCTGTAGAGAGAAGAATGGAGACCTGATCAGAGAAGGTTGAATTACAACCAGTTGTTACATACAGAAAAAAGAAGAACATCAAATAATGCTACAGAGATCAAAAGCCTGTATCCTTATAAAATATGTATTTATTTTCTCATCTGGTGGCATAGGTTACAGTCTGATTGTACGATCTCCATTTGACTTAAAAAGTATATACTAAGTGAAGATTGGGACTCGGCATTCCCTCTTGTGTCTCTCAATTATAAAGAAAATGGGTGGGGATCCTATTCTAAGAATGAAAGAATGCCTGGAGGAGAACCGAGGGTTTTGGTCCTCACAAGGCATAGTCATAGGTACATTTTAAGGAGATGGTACAAGGTGTGTGGAGAGGTTTATTCCTTTCAGATGTCAGGTCACTTCATCTTTTCACTAGATGGAAGTTTTTAATTTTTGGTAATATTATGGAGAAGATCACATGAGAGAGGTGGGGACAACCAGAGGGGTGGGGACAGCCAGGATACCTACCAACCAGGATACCTACTTGGGAATCTAAGATGAGAAAGCCCAGAGATAGGAACTACAGATGGAAATACCAACAGTTCCCATTACATTTAAGAAACCAGATACCAGTGTGTTTGCACGTATGGGGACTCAAACCCCAGGCAAAGACCAGCTCCCTGTACACTGTGCACCCCTGAACCCTGCTCTCTGTACACTGTGCACCCCTGAACCCTGCACACTGTGCACCCCTGAACCCTGCACACTGCGCACCCCTGAACTCTGAAAACTGCGCACCCCTGAACCCGGCACTCTGTACACTGCGCACCTATGAACCCTGCTCTCTGTATACTGTGCACCCCTGAACCCTGCACACTGTGCACTTCTGAACCCTGCACTCTGTACACTGCGCACCCCTGAACTCTGAAAACTGCGCACTCCTGAACCCTGCACTCTGTACACTGCATACCCCTGAACCCTGCACTCTACACTGCATACCCCTGAACCCTGCACATCCCTGAACCCTGCACTTTATACACTGTGCACCCCTGAACTTTGTACTCTGTGCACCCCTGAACCCTGATGACATCATCTCAGCCCAGGCAAAACCATTGACTGAAGCTTATGGATGGCTTTTTAATGATAAAAGCTGGAGCTTCGGAGTGTATCCATGCAGACGTAGAGTTCCGAATTTTGCTACAGACTTTGATTGCTTTTGAATTTGATGCATGTACAGACGGTACGGATAACTTACAGAACTTTCTGTATGTAGGTGGAAGAACATTTACACTGGAGACGATGCTCTCCTTCACATATTTGTGTACAAGTCTCATCTCCAGCCCGATGTTCAGACACGCCAAGCGTGGCAATGAACCCCCATACCTGCACCCCCCCCCCTCCTCCTGTTTGCTCGGCCTCTAATCACCCTGACATTCACACAGCCGCCACAATGAGCGATAAGCCCTCGTAGGACTACTTCCAGCGCACCGGCCCCCTTTTCTCTTCTGTTGCCAACTACCTGCCGAGCCCCAGAGCAAATAATGACACTGCCACGGGGATGAAGGCATTAATTATGTGTATTTATGAAATCAGACTGCTATTCTGCGGCTTTATCTGCTGGGGATGTCATCCAGGGGTTAGAGACGGATTAGTAGACAATCGAGGCCTTTCTGTGCTGGAAACTCCTACCTGCGGTTTTTACCTGCGCTAATGAAAGTGCCTCAAATCACAGAGAATGTCAGATCCGTAATTGCACTTAATGACTTGGGAACGCTTTACAAAACAGACCTGTTTGGCGGCCTGACACAGAGGTGCTAATCTATAACATATGTTAAAAGAATAGGAGGGCTGCGAGTACATAATAAAGGGGCAGTCCACCCAAAAGGTGAAGGATATTTTTTATTGGTTTGATTCACCCAGTAATAAAACTTAAAAAAAATCAGAATTCAGATTAAGAATGCTTCAATAACTAATATTGTCACCCAATCACAAATAGCTGACATGCTAAGAGTCAGACACACGCATAGGGACAATTGTAGACTGAATCCAGCTAACCCACCGATATGGGTGGAAATTCTGAGCGTCCCGAGTAAATCCCCAAACATGGGAAAATACTAATTCTGTTTCCATTATTTGTGAAGCCTGGTGAGATTTTTATAACTCATGCAAACTCTATATCCACACTGTTTATAATGCCCTTCATAATAGACTCAGCAGGTGTACAGACCCAGGAACTCAGCACTGGGATGGTGAGAACCCCTCATAATGGGCACAGCTGGTGTACAGACCCAGGAACTCCGCACTGGGATGGTGAGAACCCCTCATAATGGGCAAAGCAGGTTGTCAGACCCTCAAACTCAGTACATGGATGGTGGAAACCCTTCATAATGGGCACAGCAGGTGTACAGACCCTGGAACTCAGTACAGGGATGGTGGAAGCTCCTCATAATGGGCACAGCAGGTTGTCAGACCCTCGAACTCAGCACATGGATGGTGGGAACTCCTCATAATGGACACAGCTGGTGTACAGACCCAGGAACTCAGCACTGGGATGGTGAGAACCCCTCATAATGGGCAAAGCAGGTTGTCAGACCCTCAAACTCAGTACATGGATGGTGGAAACCCTTCATAATGGGCACAGCAGGTGTACAGACCCTGGAACTCAGTACAGGGATGGTGGAAGCTCCTCATAATGGGCACAGCGGGTGTACAGACCCAGGAACTCAGTACAGAGATGGCGGGAACTCCTCATAATGGGCACAGCAGGTGTACAGACCCTGGGACTCAGTACAGGGATGGAGGGAACTCCTCATAATGGGCACAGCAGGTGTACAGACCTAGGGACTCAGCACAGGGATGGTGGGAACTCCTCATAATGGGTACAGCGGTCGTACAGACCCTGGGACTCAGTACAGGGATGGTGGAAGCTCCTCATAATGGGCACAGCAGGTGTACAGTCCCAGGAACTCAGTACAGGGATGGCGGGAACTCCTCATAATGGGCACAGTAGAGGTACAGACCCAGGAACCCAGCATATGGATGGTGAAAGCTCCTCATAATGGGCACAGCAAGTATTTAGACCAAGGAACTCAGCACAGGGATGGTGGGAACCTCCTATAATGGGCACAGCTGGTATACAGACCTGAAAACTCAGCACATGGATGGTGGGAACCTCTCATAATGGGCATAGCAGATGTACAGACCCAGGTATTCAGCACATGGATGATGGGAACCCCCTTGCAATGGGCACAGCAGGTATATAGACCCGGGAACTCAGCACATAGATGGTGGGAACTCCTCATAAAGGGCAAAGCAGGTGTAAAGACCCGGGAACGCAGCACAGGGATGGTGAAAACCCCTCATAATGGGAACAGCAGGTGTACAGACCCGGGAACTCAGCACAGGGATGATAATGGCCAGTGAAAAAAAGAAAAAGGGCTAGGGCTAGGCATGTAACCTATAATGAAATAGTTCACAGTTCCGGAGATAGGGGAATTTTTATCTTTTAGCCTTGGATGCTCAAGGACCTTATTCCAAAACTGTGGGGAGCAATAGCCAATGTACCGCCCCATAACTTAGAGCCTCCCTATCTGTTTCCATTTTGGCCATGGATGCTCAAAGAGCTTGTCCTGCCACTGAGGAGACCAATCCCCATTGTACCTACAGATAATTTGGCCCTGCCCATTTCCATTTTTGCCTTGGTTGCTCAAAGACCTTTTCCCACCACTTATGGGACCAATAGCCACTGTACTGCCCCATCCCATCTATTTCAGTTTTTGCCTTGGATGTTCAAAGACCTAGTCTCATCCGCTGAGGGGACCAATAGTCACTGTACTACCCCATAACGTAGCCCCACCACATCCATTTCCATTTTTGCCTTGGATGCTCAAGGACCTTATCCCATCACTGAGGAGACCAACTGCCATTAAACCACCTGCCAACTTGACCCCATCCCATCCATTTCCATTTTTGCCTTGGATGCTCAAAAACCTAGTCCCATCCCTGAGGGGACCAATAGCCACTGTACTGCCCCATAACATACCCAACCCCATCCATTTCCTTTTTTTAGGATGCTTAAGGAACTTGTCTCGCCATTGAGGAGACCAGTCGCCATTGTACCTCTTTATGGTCCCACTCTTCTCCATTTTTGCCTTGGGACAAACTCCTTGAGCATCCACCACTGAGGGCGTACAACCACCATCCTACCTCCCATGAACTTGGCTATGACTCATCATTTTTCCATTAAAGTGACAAAATTCTCCACAGATGGCTTGCCCCATGAGCAAATGCCTCCTGACCGCCCCCCGGCATAACACTGTGCTTGTTCCTACAAGGGTGGTCTCAGCACCATTTAGCAGAGATGTTCTGCAGAGAGGTCAGAAGACGTACCTTAAATCTCCTTAGTTTGGGTGGTTGATTCGCTGACCAGCTGTAAATTGTAGCCATTAATTCAGCGCGGACACTATAATTTATGACTACATTGAAACTCTACAAAGCAGCCAGCCCGGAGAGAGGCAACCGACACCATATTCCTTGTGATTTATACTGCGGCCTGAACTCTAAATATCCCCTAAAAAGTGCAATTAATAAAAAGGTGGGGGGTGGGTGGAGGGGAGTAAATTTTTTGTTGCCGGCTTCTTGATTCGGGTCCCAGTCACAGAAAAGCGCCCTGTGATTGGGGCCACGTTATTTGTTCTGCCCCCGTAAAAAAAAAAAAAACGCATAAAGTTGAGTGACAATTCGCCCCAGCTTCTTGCCAAGAGATAATTTTGCTGGAGGTTTATGAGACAGCGAGCTCCAGGACATCAATGACACCCCGCTAATGCACTCTGGCAGGTAATGTTTGACTTTTCGGGCTGGCGGTCGGCCAGGAGAATACTTTAGCGCAAGAGTGAACCTTGGCTGTGGCCTTTCACAGTTTAAACAACCAATTGTGGCTTGTTTGCCTGCAGTTTGGCCAAGAGACGAAGGAAGATAAAGAAGAAATTTAGCAGCTTAAAGGGGTTTCGTCGTTCTGCATTTTGTTTCGATTCAATTGTTAAAGCGCAAAAAATTTCCTCAATAGACACAAAGGATATAAATCCACTTTGTGTGCACCAAATGTCTTTGCAAACCCAGATATTACCTTGTATAAGTAGCAGTGACATCACTGAGCTGTACATAGACTGTGCAGACAGGCAAGCCTTGTGAGGGACCCAGTGGGCTCCACCTACTACCTGCAGAAAACTAGAGGAGGGGGTGGAGACAAGACCAGTCATTCTGCACAAGGAGAGAGATCGAAACATTGGGAGGAACCCAGCAGGCCCCACCCACTACAGGCTGCCTGGAGTAAACTACAGGAGGGGGCGGAGACAAGACCTATCACCCTGCAAAAGGACAGAGAGGGGCTGTGGGAGGAACCCAGCAGGCCCCACCTAATACAGGCTGCCTGCAGAAAACTACAGGAGGGGGTGGAGACAAGACCAGTCATTCTGCACAAGGAGAGAGAGCAAAGTTGTGGGAGAAACCCAGCAGGCCCCACCCACTACAGGCTGCCTGCAGAAAACTTCAGGAGGGGGGGCGGTGACATGACCAGTCACCCTGCACAAGAAGAGAGCAGGGCTGTAGGAGGAACCCAGCAGGCCCCACCCACTACAATCTGCCTGCAGAAAACTACAGGAGGGGGCGGAGACAAGACCTATCACCCTGCACAAGGAGAGAGCGGGGCTGTGGGAGGAACCCAGCAGGCCCCACCTACTACAGGCTATATGCAGAAAACTACAGGAGGGGGCACAGACGAGACAAGTTACCCTGCACAAGGAGAGATAGCGCAACTCTGGGAGGAGCCCAGCATGCCCCACTACAGGCTGCCTGCAGTAAACTACAGGAGGGGGTGGAGACAAGACCAGTTACCCTGCACAAGGAGAGATAGCGCAACTGTGGGAGTAACCCAGCAGGCTCCACCCACTACAGGCTGCCTGCAGTAAATTACAGGAGGGGGCGGTGACAAGACTAGTCCCCCTGCACAAGGAGAAAGAGCAGTTTCTGCTCCATATCATCTTTGCACTGCCTGGGTTTCTGAATAACGACAACAGAGCTTATGACATACGCTTTTTATTCTACTACATGTGAGTGGTTGTTTTGCTTTTGAATAATAGATTGATCTTACATACTGCACTTAGAAGCGCCCTCTTGTGTTTCTTTACAGATGTTTTATATACAGAATTGTCAACAAGAGGTAGAAACAATTTATCAATTGAATCTACAAATCAATACGTGAAATACCATCACAAAAAAACAAAGAAGCAAGTAGTGTATGTTAGGTCCCTTTCACACGATCGGACCAATCAGGTCCGCCTGTCCGATTTTCAGGCGGACCTGACTGGCAGGGCTGGCCCTACCATGGGTCCCACTGGCAGCACTTGCAGAATGGCGGCAAATTGACTCCCAAGACTTTTTTTCCAGCAGTTTTGTGTGTCATCAGTTTGCTGCACGTTACGGGCGGCATTTCCCCATCTCATACTGCTGCCTGCAGTGCAAACTGATGAGTATGAGGAGGCGGATTATCTCCTCCGGGGAACGTCCTTCGTGTGATCGTGGTATGCGCAATGACGTCACACATCGGCGCACTCCCTCTCATGCAGGGCAGGCTGGATCTTCTAGGGTGGTGGGCGCAGGAGACACGGGAGTGACAGGAGGACTGAGGACAGACAGCGGTGGTGAGTTATGGAAGAAGATAACACTTAATATAATATTTTCTACATGTTATATTTATATAAAATAATGGATGTGGGGAGCTTTTTTGGGGGGGGGGCAGCATTTCATACTTGGACCCAGGCAGCAAAATGTCTTGGGCCAGCCCTGCTGCTTGGGCCACCAATTCTCCTCTATGGAGAGGGGGATGTCAGTGGAGATGTGTCCGCTGACACCCGTCTGTCATCCGATCTGACAAGATCCGCTTAAAACAGACGGAAGGCGATACGTTCGCCCTCCGTCCAGCAGGTTGGATCGGACATGCTCTCCGTTTTCATCCTATCTCCCCATAGAGGAGAGCGGGACTCTGACAGGTCCGTCTCTGCACATTGAGCGCAGACAGACTTTTCATCCGCCTACTGAGTGGGGATCCCCCCTGAGCTAGCGGATTCCACCGAGCGGATCCGCCCCGTAAGAAAGAGGCCTAAATCCAATCATCCCCATCTAACAGAAGCTGTATTTTAATGTCATTTTAGTGTAGCACCCTTCCTAGGTAGGTGCTAGTGAAGGAGTTTAGTTCTTGGCTCTGTCTGCCTATCAGAGGAGCAGCAGGGAAATCTATATTGCTCTCTGCATATTAGAGAGCAGGATCTGTTAGTGAGGTCTGCTCAGTGTGCTCAGTATGTGATTCATTATGTCTAGAGGAGTTCACACTGGTCCAATAGGGAGGTATTTTGGACAGTGGGAGGAAACCTGACAAATGGATGCCATAGGCTTTGGTGATTGGCAGGGGCCTTGGTGCATTCTGGGATACTGTATAAAAGCCAGGAGTACATGTGGTGCAGGGTCTTTGGCTGGAAAGTGGATTCTCGGAGGGAGGTGGTGGCTGCCTCCTCCTCTGTAGCAGTGGCACGTGGCCTCAGCAGGTCGAACTGAGGGCCAGAGGAACGGAGCTGAACCCAGAGATCCAGGATAGCTGACTGAGGGGGGACACTGGAGACCCTAGAAAAACAGTATAGTGAGTACAAGGGCTCGTGTCGAGGGGCCTGACCTGAGGGGGGCCACCCCAAGAGTAGAATAGTCAGTGGAAGGGCAGTCAAGAAAGAGGATACTGAGGAGAGTGTCCTGAACATAACCTTAGTTCATCAAGTCATCTGGGAAAGAGACTTAAAGCTAAATTCACCTCAGTGGCAAGGAGGATCAACAGCCTGGCTGTACCAAGAGATAGAAGTCCTCCAACATTGTGCATAGTTAATTTGGAGTATCCCACTATTCCCTTCTCCCAACCCTAATTTATATTAAAACCCAAAAACAACTACATACCCCAGGACGAATTATTGGGCGAGCCAAAGAGGAAAAGTGAGAGACTGTGCATGTCAAGGTTGCTAATGGTAACTCAGGGGGACCCGTTAAGTGTGAAATCCTGCAGGCCTCAAGGGGGCAGTGCTACATTCAGTAATTGAGAATCTGCAGCTTTCATCAAAATAATCCCTGCTGATCCTGCCATGAAGATCTTTGTTCAGATACTTCCTGTTAAAGGGTGACAACGTTCTGTCGCTGTTTGCCAATTGTGTTGCTGCGTTGTCACCCTGTCACAATGAAAGAGATTACATCAATTTTAATAAATATTAGTCAGGCACGGTCCACTGTTGTCACCATCTGGAAACTTGCTCGGAGAAAAAATGACACGCAGCTACAATGACAGGGTTAATTGTTCCCACAGACACTCACCCCCTCCCCCGAAGTGATAGGGTCTATTTAATGCAGAGGGAGGGGGGACCTGTCATTTTGTTTGTCCTTGTCTTATCTTTGTACAGGATGAAAAGTGTTCAGCTTAATCCTCTTGTGTTGATTACTGACTCCTGAACAATGGCATTTACACTTCTCTTTAACCCTCCGGAGCCCGCTGCAAGCTAAGCCCCGGATTTACCTGTGATAGGGAGACAATGGTCGCACACACATTCTTCCTGGAAGCAATTATTGTGGCTTTTAAGTAGAAGTAAACTCTAACAGTACTACATTTTATATGAAAAACTGTTTAATTAACCACTTCTGGACCAGAAGGATTTACCCTCCTAGGGCCGGTTCACATATATGCGATCACAGACATCGAATATGATTCGCAGCGCACTGTTCTGCAAATCACGTGCGATCTCTATGCGATGCAAATTCAGCCATACAGATTACATGGCTGAATTTGCATCGCATTCTGACACAACTCGTACAGGACCCTTTTTTGGGTCCACACCAGAATCAGATCGCACCTATGCGATCTGATTCATGTCCGAACTGACAGTTCGCACTGCGATATGCGAACTGATCTGGGGGTGTCGTTAACTTTGAATTGACACCCCCCCAGCGATTCGCATATGGCAGTGTGAACTGCCTGCGAGTCAAATAAGATGCGGGAACCCGCAGTGGATTTGCAAGGTTCCCGCATTGCATATGTGTGAACCGGGACTTAATGACCAGGCCATTATTTGCGATTCGGGACTGTGTTATTTTGAAAATTGCGCGGTCGTGCGACGCTGTACCCAAATAAATTGATGTCCTTTTTTTCCCATTTTTTTTTTTAAATATCAGGCTGGATGGACAGAATGGTAACGCAGCTTTCATCTGAGAATTTAGCTACTTGACTGGAATTCAGCTTTAAAGTTGCCAGTGGCGGCAGCAGGGGAGAGTGGGGAGTTGCCAATAACAAATTGGCCATAAGAGCCTATGGGTGATGTCACTCTCCTCTCCCATGCAGCTGCCGCTGACTGACACAAGGTGATTATGTGACTGGACTGGAGCGGGCTGAAAATAGGTAAACATATACATCTTTCTTGCACACGTTAGTCAGAATAGGTGTTGGGGGGGGGGGGGGAGCATTTTTCAGACTAGTTAGGTTTTTCCTGGAATTATACTTTAACCACTTACCGACCGCCGCACGACTATTTACTGCGGCGGTCAGCCCCTCACAGGCAGAGTGACGTAGGTCTACGTCGCTAGCCTGTGAGGGTCTAGGGTGCGAGCGCGCGCCCCCGGAGGCGCGCTCCCGCTCTCGAGTGGTCACGGACCACCCCGCGCGTGTGACCGGCGGACCCGATCGTCCGCCGGTCACTCGCGATCGCCGCTGCAGAGGGAGAAAGTCAGGCGGCTAGTGCAAACAAGCCGCCTGTCATTCTCCCCGGTGTATGAATGATGATCATACGGTTCTACTATGTAGAACCGTTGATCACTGTTCATACATCTCAAGCCACAGCCAATCACAGTTAGAATCACGCCCCTAGGGACACACATAGCCTCTCCCTCTCAAAAAAAGTTAACCCCTTCACTGCCAGTGTAATTTTACAGTAACAGTGCATATGTATAGCACTGATTACTGTAGAAATGTCACTGGTAACCCCAAAAGTGTCAAAAATGTCAGTCAAGGGTCCGATCTGCCCGCCGAAATGTCGCAGTACTGCAAAAAAAAAGAAAAATCGCAGATCGCCGCCATTACGCGTTAAAAAAAAAAAAACAACAAAAATGACAAAAATCTTTCCCTTTGTTAGTAAACGCGATAACTTTTGTGCAAACCAATCAAAATACGCTTTTTGTGATTTTTTTTTTTACCACATATGTAGCATAAAAAAAATTTGATTTTTAAATTTCATATAAAAAAAATGTGAAAAATATTGTTATTTTTGCAAAATTGTCGCTCTTTTTTGTTTAAAGCGCATGATCAAAAAATCGCACAGGTGATCAAATACCACCAAAAGAAAGCTCTGTTTGTGGGAAAAAAAGGACGTCAAATTTGTTTGGGTACAGCGTCGCACGACCGCGCAATTGTCCATTAAAGTCACGCAGTGCCGAATCGCAAAATAGGCCCTGGTCAGGAAGGGGGTAAAATCTTCCGGGGCTTAAGTGGTTAAGGAACATGGGCCTGCTTGTCCTACTGGAATGGGGGAGTTGGAGGATGACAGCGGACACTCCCAGGGAAATTCTAGCCGTCAACTTACCATGTCAACCGGCCTATTTTTCTGCTTCCAACAAGCGTAAAATAACGGCAAGGTCCGTAACCTGTTATTTAAAACATGCAGGAATTATCCATGTATGCCGCAGAGGGCGCGGAATGCCTTCTTCCCCATCACCCAAAAACTATTTCTACTGCACAAAAGCCCCCCCCCCAGACAAATGTATTCTGTCAATCGCACATTAATGTTAGGAAGCCACCAGTGGAATGTAAATGGAAGGATAGGCAGGGAGGACGCGGGAGCCAGAATCCCGACTGCAATCACCTCGGGGAACCATGTAATTAAAGCCTCATAATGAGACGTCTGGGACCAGCTGGTGCGAGAAGGAACATTCAACGTTTGTGTTCTTCAATGGAGACGGACAATTATCAGGGCCAACATCTATACTGACTACTGGAATCATTGCTATAGGAACATAATATAATCATCCTAAATGTGATGACAAAGTAAGCAGTGCTTCCTCGTTCATATGACCACATACAATGTAACAAAGAAGTGGAAACTCAACTTAATGTTGCAAAATCGTATGTGCAGGCCACACATAGAGAAAGTCCCAGCAATGTTTCTTCACACAGAACTTAAGAACTTCTTGAGAGTTTCCCAAGTGAAGCAACCATCCATCACCTACTAGTAAGCAAAACTGCAGACGCGAAAGACCTTGGATTACAGAAGGTCAAAAAAAACCCAGATTTCTTCATGATGTCCACCTGGTCAGACCAGCCATTCACAACCATCCAAGATGCAACTCCAATTGCAATGGATATTCCTGGAATATAGACCAGGCTTTTTCAACCAGGGTGCTATGAGGTTTCTTCAGGGGCGCCTTGGCAAAATGCCTAAAAATTGCCCAAAAATTGTATACAAGGCGGTATGTGGATGAAGGCCGCCTTTTAGCTACACTAAGACACAGGTTTTCATTGTGCACCATTACAACCTTTCAGCTGCCGGCATCCTAACAACCAATGGCATCATCAGTTGATGAGGATGTATGCATAGCATCCTTGTTTGACCCTCCCCTGCCCCTCTCCATCAGCGGTGGGGTCACAGCCAAGTGATGGAGAAACATTGGAATACTAGTCAGCACTAGTTTGCAAAAGTATATTTGCTTTGGAAGAATAAATCACCTCCAATGTTGGGTGTCCTACTTGGACTTGTGAATGTTGCTGCATTATGTAAAACTATTGGAATAGTTTTTACATTTTAGAATGGGGTGCCTTAACACCTTTCCCTGAACCCCCCCGGGGCTCAAGGCTCCTGACAGGGACAAGGTTAAGAACTTGGTCCACCTAGCCAAAAGTCCTGACAGACCCTTCTCCTCGTGGCCACCCGAATGCTGACTGAGTACTAACTAGAGGGGCACCCCCAAGGAGAGGCCCCCTAGGTTCAGAGGAGGAAGGAACCTAATGGCCAAACATCCTCCCCTTAGACTTCAGGGCAAGTTTGAGGACTCACACCCTCCATCCAGTGAGAAAAACACATACAAAAGTGAAAAGAAAAATAAATAAAATAAATAGTGGCCGCACAATGTGCACTGGATAGGCCCTGAGGCCTGGTGGCAAAAATTGCCCTGGACTTTGCCAAAAGTCCTAGCCCATAGAGGGGCAGTGTAGAAAAAGTTTTTAGTGCCATGACAATGTGCCTGTTCACACCGTGGGGGTCACACACCCAAGTGTAACTAAGAGCACATCTAGGGCGACCACACCCAGGGAGCACAGACACCATGGACTCTCTGCCTTCCCAACCCATGGCCAGACAAGGTCGACCCATTCAAAACAGAAGGAACAGGGTCCATCCAGATTCTCCTGTTTCCCAGTAGCCTGTGGGCGCCCGAATTTCTGTTCCAGACGATACTAGCCTTCAGACCCCCCCAACATACCAGCAGGGATACTATACATCCAGCCATTCCAACCACTGAAATGGATGCATAGCACCCCTACTGAACACTGATAAGAAGAAATACTACACTTGATCTTAGCCAAAAGGCCAAACTCATGCCATACAGAAACCAGTGAAAGTGTGCTGTGTTAACCTACGCGTTTCGTCATAAGACTTTACCACATATAAAAGTATAACCATACAGGTTATGGAAAGAAGGCACTAAAGGAATCAAAAAGCCATCCACACACTGGGCCTTACTAATGATCACCGAAAAAGTCTGAAACAGTTATGTGCAGTTTGGAATTAATGGATCCATATTATAAGGCTATATTTGTACACTACAATACTGGTTTTTGAAGTGCATTTGGCTTTTGGATCATGATTTGCATGGCTCTGCCCACCGTTCTGAGATGAGGAATAATCCTCTTATTTTTTGGGATATGTAATGGAATGAGACATGTGAATACCTTCTGTTCTAAGAAGGATTTACTGTGTTATGGTAAAACTATAATACTACATCTAGTAAAATGACCTCCAGATGAGACGCCTAGAAATGTCGCTCTTACACAGTTATAGAAATATTGATATTTTCCTTTCTGTGGCTCCGTACACTGAGACATTCCAGAGATGCTCAGGGTTGTATGGAGCTCTGTTCAACTTCCTTACAAAATCCTTCCCAAATGATGTTCATCTTGACTTAATCCCCCGAGCCGCGTGTGAATTAGGGGCTGTTTGTTTTTTTCGGAAAGCCGGTTCTGCAGGGTACGGCTGGACCTTGTTTTTCTTAGATGGCTCAGCTGGGACATCCAGAGAAGGAGGCAGAGGATGGGGGTGATGGAGAGCAGGGGTGAGCAGACCCCAGGTGTCCCCAGGTACTCAGGACCATGACTAACCCTATGTAAATAAACACAGCTGAGCCAAGAGGAAACTGAGGAGAGCTTCTCATTAGAGGAGTAAAATAAACACAAACTGCTTAAGCACTTTGCTCTGTCAGATTCACTGCAGATAAGGAGAAGGGAAGAAGAGATGGAGAGAGAGAGAAGGAAGAGAAACAGAAAGAGAAAAAAGAAGGAAGGAAAAAGTAGAGATAGGGAGAGAAGAGAATCGAGAGAGAAAGGAGAGAGAAGAGAGGGAGGGAGAGAAGAGAGAAAAACAGATAGAAAGAGAAGAGAGGGAGTGAAGAGGATAGAGGGAGAAAGAAAAGATAGCAGGGAAGAGAAAAGAGGAAAAGGGGAGAGAGAGGGGGGGGGGAAGAAGAGGAGGGAGGAAATAGAAAGAGAAGAGAAGGAGAGAAAGAGGGAGAGAGAAGAGGGGTATGTGAGAATGGTGGGACATTCGAGTGTAAGCTCCTCTGGTACAGAGACTGATGTGAATGGCTCAGTGATCTCTGCACAGCACTGCGGTATATGTCAGAGCTATATAAATATATAATAATAATAGTATGTGACTGTGGGGGGACATTAGAGTGTAAGCTCCTCTGGTACAGAAACTGATGTGACTGTTTCAGTGATCTCTGTACAGCACTGCGGTATATGTCAGAGCTATATAAATGTATAATAATAATAATAGTGTGTGACTGTGGGGGAGGGGACATTAGAGTGTCAGCTCCTCTGGTACAGAGACTGATGTGACTGTCTCAGTGATCTCTGTACAGCACTGCGGTATATGTCAGAGCTATATAAATGTATAATAATAATAGTGTGTGACTGTGGGGGAGGGGACATTAGAGTGTCAGCTCCTCTGGTACAGAGACTGATGTGACTGTCTCAGTGATCTCTGTACAGCACTGCGGTATATGTCAGAGCTATATAAATGTATAATAATAATAGTGTGTGATTGTGGGGGGACATCAGAATGTAAGTTCCTCTTGTACAGAGAGAGGCAGACAGAAATAGAGGTAGAGAAGTGAAGGAGAGAGTGAAAGAGAAGAGAAGGGGAGAGAGATATAGAAAGAGAAGAGAAGGAGAGAAAGAGGGAGAGAGAAGAGAAGGAAAGAGTAAGGAAGAGAGAAGAGACGAGACGACACGAGAAGAGACGAGACGAGAAGAGACGAGAAGAGAAGAGACGAGAAGAGACAAGAAGAGAAGACTAGAGAAGAAAAGAGAAGAGAAGAAAAGAGAAGAGACGAGACGAGGGAAGGGAAGGGAAGAGAGAAAAAGAAAAGAAAGATGAGTGGGAGAGAGAGAGAGAAAGAAGAAATTGAGAGAAGAGGGAGAGGGAAAAAGAAGAGAGAGAGAAAGGAAAGAAAGAGAGAGGAAGGAAAGAGACAAACAGCTCTATATACAAAGAGCCTAAACTTTGTAGGCAATATTAGGTTTATTGATCAATGCTGATCAGATGGATGGAACACTCCGTATGATGTAGGGTACACAGGAAGATGTAGAAGTATCAAATCACAAAAGCACACAATTGCAGCACTGAGTTAATATACGATATGAATGTATATAAATGTATATAGGGATCTCTGTACAGCACTGCGGTATATGTCAGAGCTATATAAATGTATAATAATAATAGCTTGTGACTGTGGGGGGACATTAGAGTGTAAGCTCCTCTGGTACAGAGACTGATGTGACTGTGGGGGGGGGGGGCATTAGAGTGTAAGCTCCTCTGGTACAGAGACTGATGTGACTGGCTCAGTGTTCTCTGTACAGCACTGCAGTATATGTCAGAGCTATATAAATGTATAATAATAATAGTGTGTGACTGTGGGGGGACATTAGAGTGTAAGCTCCTATGGTACAGAGACTGATGTGATTGGCTCAGTGTTCTCTGTACAGCACTGCGGTATATGTCAGAGCTATATAAATGTATAATAATAATAGTAGTGTGTGACTGTGGGGGGACATTAGAGTGTAAGCTCATCTGATGCAGAGAATGATGTGGCTGGCTCAGTGTTCTCTGTACAGCGCTGCGGTATATGTCAGAGATATATAAATGTATAATAATAATAATAATAGTGTGTGACAGTGGTGGGAAATTAGAGTGTAAGCTACTCTGATGCAGAGACTGATGTGGCTGGCTCAGGGTTCTCTGTACAGCACTGTGTTATATGTCAGATCTAAATTTTAAAACAATGTAAATTTGGGATATAACCAGCCTGGGCAGCAGATGGTAATATACCTCCTATGAATTACATAAAAGAATAACACAATTATTAATTAACTGTTACTGGTGACTGTATGCAGCCCCTGACACAGTGATGGATTTTGTTCACACATCTTCTCCTGGCACCTCCTGTTTCTGAGTTCACTGTGACTCATTTGGCTCAACTAGTTTTATTCTATGGGAGACATTTGCAGCCTTTACAGTTACGAGCCGCGAGATGCGTAATGCGTGTTATAATTGATGGCTTGCGATGATAAGTCCAGACACCTTCACCTCCACCCTCCTTCTACGGAGCTGCTAAAAAGGATTAATTGGAAGCTGTTAAAATAGGAAGTAAGTCGTCACATTTTATGCTCTGGACTTAAATGTAACTGGCACGGGGTCACAAAACCTGCGCAAGCCGTGCGTTAGCTTACTGGTGTCAAAGGCTCCAAGTGTACCTGTCACCTAGAGATACTTCCTGCACCAAAACTAATCAATTCACTTAGAAAAGGCAACAAAAATTTGACTTTTCCCTCTTTATTTGGGAAGCCACATTTTTTCTTTTTTGTTTTTTTTCTTTTGGGAGGCCACATTCTCTAAGAGATCAAATCTGACGCCTTTGTGCATCAGAACAGAAGGAGCGCATTAAATAAGAAAAATGCAGTATGTTATAGTGGACTGCCATTAAAAAGGGGGAAAATCGTACCTTTCCATATCGGGTGGCGAATGTTCCGGTGAGTAACGAGTGAAAGATAATTATTGTCTCATCTAAATCCCACACAAATACACGCTGAGAGAGAGAAAGAAAGAGAGACAGTGTTACAAAATGTGCACAAAACTCCATCAGATCAGTTTACAATATAATAAAATAGTAAAATAATAATAATAATAAATGTTTGTTAATGTGATCGTACCTTAGAGTATACATTTTTGTTTATTAAAAATCTTACAAACATACAACATAATAAAAACTTATATATATATATATATATATATATATACACAGAATAAATAAATTATATATATATATATATATATATATATATATATATATATATATACACACAAACAAAAAGTACCTAAAATAAAAAAATATTTTTGGCCAGAAAACATAAACAGAACCCAATATACAAACCAAGATATAAATGTTTTTAATTTTTTTAATATTATTATTATTATAATGCACAACAAAGCCCTAACCTCCACCTGTCAAGGAAACGGCCGTATGAGAACTGGCAGTGTTGCCAATAGTAGAAATGGGCGCATCCCTGTGCGCCCTGGCGCAGGAGCGGCGAACAGGCGTACGCAAATGCGCGATTGCTGGATTGTTGTCAGCCTCTCTGTGTTCCTGAGCTTTTGTGTACTTCTCCTGGATTCCCCTTTGTGACCCGGCTTGTTCCTGACCTGCTTGATCTCCTTCTCCTGGAGTTGACCCTCTGGCTTGCTTTAGCAACCTTGCTCCTGTTTTATCACCGGTGTATGACCCCGGCTTGCCTCAAGGACTCTTCTATACTACCTGCCAGCCTTCCTGTGTATGACCCCGACTCATGTTATGGACTTTGCTATTACCTCCTGCCTGCTTTCCTGTTGTGACCTTGGCCAAGTTCATGTTTCCGCTACCCGCCTTATCCCTCGACTGACTACCCATGTTTAATCCTCAGCCTGGTCTTTACCACTGCTTCCTGTGTGCACAGGTTTGCCAAGTTCTTCTGGAGTTCCTGAGAGACATCTGTCTGGCTGTTTATCCTGACTTCTCCAGTACCCACCAGGTGTCCACTGGCCCAGCTCTTCAGCACCCTGTGCTTCTTTGGGCGCTACACCTCCTGTACCACCTTCAAGGGTGTGCCACACTTAGCTGCAAGGGGAGCCCTCTCAGCACCTTGGCCTTGAATCAGGTACATGACACCACCCAAACACACCCTCAGGCTAAGAAACCATTACACATTTAACCCATGCATGCAGTCTTTTTCCAAAAATCTGATCTTCTAAAAATTTAGGGGATGTGAAATGACAGAAAGAAAAGTCGCACACCCAGAGACTGACAGACAGCAGCTATGGAGTCTGGACATTCCTCCACTCCTTTGTCCAGGCTCCCGTCCACCACCAGTCCTTCTCAAGACCCAAAATCTTCCCAACCTCACCCAGAATGTTGTGCACCACCACCTCGACAGGAAGGACTTTTTTCTGAGTGGAAACCTGACACTGTGCATTCCACGTGAAGTAACGGACTACTAAGCTAACTAGAAAAAGTGTCTCAAAATCATGATGTGTCTCAAAAGACCCATACGACCACTCCGCATAACTCAAGCAGGAAAGGAAAGGGATACCCAGAGCCCCACCCACCCGCTTATAAACTTCTATATTGAAGGGGCACTGAAGCAAGAAATGGTTCATCGTCTCAACACCACCATACTCCACTCTTGGACAACCATGGTTTTCCACAGAGCGATGCTTCAAGTTGCCCTGCACAGAGACTCTGCCATGGAATGAGAGCCAGGCCAAATCCCAAAACTTTCAAGGAGTTCACTCCAGATTAATCAAAACGCAGACCCTCCCTCATAACAGGGCCTGGGCAATCCCTCAAGGCCAGTGACTCACTAAAGGCAGATTCAACAACCCTCCTCTCAAGGGCCTTCCTAGGAAGAGACTTAATTTCCTCCACTGTCACTAGTCACTAACGAAGCATTTTCAGGCATGGAGCAACGTAAGCTGGGAGCTTACCATGTCGGACCCTCAGGCTTTTCACTGGCCCACTATTCTCCCAGCTTCACAGAAAAGGCCTAAACCAGGACTGAAAAATACCAACCCACCAAGGCGGTTCCTCTGCCAGCATGTTGCCAAAATGTTTCAAAAACATCAGAGAAAAAAATACCACCGGGTTGACCATACCTAAGCCACCCATCTGCCTGGGAAGGTAGGTTACAGACCTCCTAATGAGACAGAGTGTAAGCTCCTCTGGTACAGAGACTGATGTGACTGGCTCAGTGTTCTCTGTAAAGTCTTGTGGTATATGTCAGAGCTATATAAATGTATAAAAATAATAGTGTGTGAGTGTGGAGGGACATTAGAGTGTAAGCTCCTCTGGTACAGAGTCTGATGTGACTCAGTGATGTGGCTCAGTGTTCTCTGTACAGCACTGCGGTATATGTCAGAGCTATATAAATGTATAATAATAGTGTGTGAGTGTGGGGGGGCATTAGAATGTAAGCTCTTCTGGAGCACAGACTGATGTGAATTGCTTAGAATTCTTTAAACAGCACTGTGTTATATTTCAGAGCTATAAAAATGTGTAATAATAATAATTAGTGTGTGAATGTGGGGGGACATTAGAGTGTAAGCTCCTCTGGTACAGAGACTGATGTGACTGGCTCAGTGTTCTCTGTACAGCACTGCAGTATATGTCAGAGCTATATAAATGTATAATAATAATAGTGTGTGACTGTGGTGGGGGGACATTAGAGTGTAAGCTCCACTGGTACAGAGACCGATTTGACTGGCTCAGTGTTCTCTGTACAGCTGTTTGATGTCAGCACTATGTGTATATGAGCAATAGATATAATATTCAGTAGGACTTTCTGTTCCATAATATTTCTGAGCTGTGGACAGGCAGCTGGATGATTGGTAGAAATGACAGCCAGGACATAAGCCGGGTTTTCCATCCATGTGTATTATATTAGGTGGACCATCTGCTGATTCAGCGGGATGAAGACATTGCGGGGATTTGACACAGGTGGGGCAGTATGAAATCATGGCAGAGGTAAAAAACAGATCATGGAGCCTTCCAAGATAAGGAGGTTCAATCGATAACAGGGAGATTATCTATTCGCTTAGCGGTTCATCATCTCCAGTGTAATGGCTTCACCCGGGGTGAAATCAGCGCTTTACGTGAATCGCAGCCATTAAACCGCTCTGATGAACATCTGCTGGAAGCTGATCACATCTGTCCTGGTGCTGATCTCTGTTATCTGGAGGTCACATCATCTACATGTATCAGAAAGCATCCAAAAAACACGAGTGGAGAGGCCGGGATCAGCTGTGGGGGTAAACCTTTGCAATACGGAAGATATGCAGAGTATGCAACCAGATGATGATGGACACCCTCCAGCCAGATGATAGTGGACACCCTCAAGACCAGATGATAGTGGACACCCTCCAGCCAGATGGTCTATTTTTGCTACGGGGGCGGGGCTATTTTTGCTGGCTGCATGTGATGCATTTTCTGTTTTCTCTAAAAGAGGTAAAGCTGGGGGGTGGGTAGGGTAGGGGAACAAGGGACGGTGCTTGGAGGTGGGAAGGGGGCAGAGACAAAGGGTGACTTGGGAGAGGGGAGTTCCTACACCTATTCTCTGAGGAAAAAAAGCCCTGCAGTAGATGAAATGTATGTAATGGGGGCTGTTTTACCTCTCAAAGGATTTGTGTTTCTGTCCATCCAGTCCTGAGATTCTAAAAAAACCTGCTACCCAGCAGAGCCAGGTTGGTGACCCGACTTTTCTCTCCTGCAGTTATGCAATATAGCCTGGTCACCTGCCCCCAGGGTCGGGACAAGGGGTGGGCAGGAGAGGGGGTTGCCCTGGGAGCAGTGGTTTATTGCAGGGATTGGGGGGCGCCTTGACCCTAACCCTAAGGGAAGGGGGGACGCAGTTTAGCATCCTTGACCTGGGCGCTGGCTGACCTTGTCCCTAACCCTAAGATTGGTGACCTGACTTTTCTCTCCTGCAGTTATGCAATATAACCTGGTCACCTGCCCCCAGGGCTGGGACAAGGGGTGGGCAGGAGGGACGGTTGCCCTGGGATCAACGGTTTATTGCAGGGATGGGGGGGGGGGCACCTTGACCCTAACCCTAAGGGAAGGGGGGGATGCAGTTTGGCATCCTTGACCTGTGCGCTGAATGACCTTGTCCCTAACCCTAAGGGAAGGGGGGACACAGTTTGGCATCCTTGACCTGGGAGCTGGATGACCTTGTCCTTAACCCTAAGGGAAGGGGGGACGCAGTTTGGCATCCTTGACCTGGGCGCTGGATGACCTTGTCCCTAACCCTAAGGTTGGTGACCCGACTTTTCTCTCCTGCAGTTATGCAATATAACCTGGTCACCTGCCCCCAGGGTCGGGACAAGGGGTGGGCAAGAGGGACGGTTGCCCTGGGAGCAATGGTTTATTGCAGGGATGGGGGGGTGCCTTGACCCTAACCCTAAGGGAAGGGGGGATGCAGTTTGGCATCCTTGACCTGGGCGCTGGATGACCTTGTCCCTAACCCTAAGGGAAGGGGAGACGCAGTTTGGCATCCTTGACCTGGGCGCTAGGTGACCTTGTCCCTAACCCTAAGGGAAGGGGGGGAACCCTAAGGGAAGGGGGGATGCAGTTTGGCATCCTTGACCTGGGCGCTGGATGACCTTGTCCCTAACCCTAAGGTTGGTGACCCAACTTTTCTCTCCTGCAGTTATGCAATATAACCTGGTCACCTGCCCCCAGGGCCGGGACAAGGGGTGGGTAGGAGGGGTGGTTGCCCTGGGCGCAATGGTTTATTGCAGGGATAGGGGGGTGCCTTGACCCTAACCCTAAGGGAAGGGGGGACGCAGTTTGGCATCCTTGACATGGGCGCTGGAGGACCTTGTCCCGGCACTGCCTGTCCCCTCCCCCACTTCTCTCCCCCAGTCTGTGACTGACTGGACAGTGAAGGAGCAGCAGTAGATGGATGCGGCCATCTCTCTCCTCCTTCCAGAATGTTGGGAACCCAGATTTGGCGGGTGGATGGGGAGTTCCTGGAGCGGAGCGTCAGTCTGGAGTGGGGGTCGGGGGAAGGCCAGAGGGGGGGGGGTGAGGGGGGCCGAGTCGCTGCCCCATGGGCCTCTGGTTTGTACTTGCCCCCTGGGCCGAAAGTTGCCAGTAGTTAAAAGGAAGAGGTGACCACATGACGTTAGAAGGAACAATAGCCTGATCAAGTGACCCACTCAGCTCACTGGGTTAAAGCAAGGGCATGACAATGCATCATGGGGCCCCATGGTAAAATTTGTGATGGGGCCACAGCTAGCTGTACAGTTAGCGCACAGAGGGGGGGTCTGTGACTAGTGATGATCCTGAGGTCTGACTTCAGCCCTTCTATACTGGAAACCTCACAGTTCAGTTGTCCCTAAATGATGCCCCCCCTCCCCCACCCTGGGCCCCAAAGCAGCTTCATGGGCAGGGAGTTGTTACCCCCCCCCCCCCCCCACTGGGTTAAAGCGAATGTTCCTGGTAAAGCCTTTGACGTTCCGCGTCCTTTGCAAGTCTTACAGACATCGGCGCAGGTAGTTGGAACAAGAAAATAGTTTTTTAGTTAATCTTCACAAGCGCTGCCAAGCAATCTACAGGACATCCATTCAAATCCACCCCGGCTTCTCCATCCATAATGTACTTCAAAATAAAAAAAAACCCTTTGTTATCCGGCCAAGTTTTTTTTTTTTTTTTCCTGTAAGCGAGTTTGCGAAGTCCTGTCCTACGGAGACGTTCGCAGTCCATGTGGAAAATGCATTAAGCAAGAATAGGATTAGCTTGATGTCATGATAAACGGCCGTGCCTTCGCTCCATCGTTGTCTGCGAGGCTGATCTATCACGCCGCCTCTCTCTCTCTGTTTGTTTTGTAAATTTGCTGGGATAATGTGGAACCTTTTCCGCTCCAAAAGCCGGGATGCACAAAAAAAAAAAGTGAGCTGTGGAAGCACTGGTTGCCCCGAAGCGGTCTTCAAAGTCTTTCAGGGTTTTTGAGTTTTTTGGCCAAATTTCGTTTTAAGTCTTTAACCACTTTACCACCGGAGCATTTTGCTGTCTTACGTCTGGGGCACTTTTTGCGATTCGGCGCTGTGCGACTTTAACTGACAATTGCGCGGTCATGCGACACCGTACCCAAACGAAATTTACGTCCTTTTTTTCCCCACAAACAGAGCTTTCTTTTGGTGGTATTTTATCTCCTGTGCGATTTTTACTTTTTGCGCTATAAACAAAAAAAGAGCGTTTATTTTGAAAAAATAACAATATTTTTAACATTTTTTATATGAAATTCCCCCCAAAAAAGATGTAAAAACCAATTTTTTTTTACATTTTTGGCCAATTTGTTTTCTGCTACCTATGTTTGGTAAAAAAAATCGCAATAAGCGTATTTTGATTGGTTTGCGCAAAAGTTATTGCGTTTACTAACAAAGGGAAAGATTTCTGTCATTTTTGGTGTTTTTTTTTTAACGAGTAATGGCGGCGATCTGCGATTTTTTTTGCGGGACTGCGACATTGCGGCGGACAGATCGGACCCTTGACTGACATTTTTGACACTTTTGGGGGTACCAGTGACATTACTGCAGTAATCAGTGCTATACATATGCACTGTTACGGTAAAAATGACACTGGCAGGGAAGGGGTTAATTTTATTGGAGAGGGAGGGGTTAATGTATGCCTGGTGCTTACTGACGTGTGGGGGGGGAGGTGACTGTGTGAGACAGGGACAGATCGGATGTCCAGCTATGCTGAACAGTCCGATCTGTCACTCCCTGTCACGGAGGAGATCCGCCCGCTCTGTTTACACAGGCGGGCGGATCTCCACACTCGATTCCCCGACGATCGGGGCAGAGCAGCGGCGATCGCCGCTGCTCCTCCCCTGGCCTGACTCCCGCTGTGAATGAAAACAGCGGGAGCGCGCCTCCGGCGGCGCGTGAGCGCCGCCTACAGGGGGAGGAGTCTGGCGACGTAGGTCTACGTCGTCAGACGGGAACGAGCCACTTTGCCGCAGTAGTACTCCGGTACATAGCGGTAAAGTGGTTAATCTTTTCCTAAGAGGCTTTTTAAATGTTCAACACCCAAAACAAAAACTGCACTGATCGGAAAATATAAACTCACTTTACATAAAAAAAAAAAAAAAGAAGCTCTGGGTAGATCAAATGGGCAACATGCTGCAGCTTTCATGTGAAAGCATGCAATAAAAAAAAAAAAGAAACATAATAATAATGCTGAAGTGTACAGGAAGAAAATAACTCCTGTGTCGTGATGAAGCTGTGTCTGTCTGTGTCATGATGAAGCTGAAGTATCTTGGGAAGAAAGAGAGATAAACAAAAGACTAGACATGTGCAGAATTTGTTCGAGTTCGAATCCATTCCAATTTTCCGAATTGAGTCGAATTAAACTCAATTCAACAGAATTGGAAAAATCTGAATGGACTCAAATTCCATTCTAATACAAACTAGAAGATGGTTATATTGTTATATTCTTTCTATTGTTTTTTTTCTATTATTTTATTTTCTATTCTATTCATATTAATTCTATTCGAAATTCGAATTCCGGAACATGGTTACATTCTATTCTTTTTTTTTCTATTTGAATTAGAATTTATTATATTTGAAATTTGAATTTCAGAAGATAATTATATTCTTTCTATTTTATTCTATTCTTCTCTTGTTCTTTTATTTTATATTCTATTTTCATATGTTTTAGGGCTCTTTCACACGGGCGATCCGATCAAATCCGCCTGTCAGTTTTTTAGGCGGATCTGATCGGATCCTCCATGCAGCTCTATGGGGCAGCGGGTGTCAGCGGAGACACCTCCGCTGACACCCGCTGCCAACCGTATCCGATTCTGTGCGTGAAATCTGGACGGATGGAAACCCTATTTTTCCATCCGTTCAGTAATCGGATCGGAGCGGATCGGTTGAGAGCGGACAGGCGGTCCGCTCTCATCCGATCCCCCATAGAGGGCAGCGGGGGCTGAGACACCTCCCTCTCCGCTCTGCAAGCGGAGACGGAGCTGTCATCCGCCGGCTCAGCGGGGATCGCGGATCAATTCCCGCTGAGCAACACAGATCCGCCTACGGAGGCGGACCGTGTGAAAGAGGCTTTACTCTGTTCTTTTCTGTTCTATTTTGTTCTGTTTTACTCTATTCTTTTGTATTCTATTTTTCAATTCCATTCCTTTATTTTCTATTCTATTCCTTTATTTTCTATTCTTTTTTATTCAGTTCTTTTTTTCTATTCTATTTTGTTCTGTTTTACTTTATTCTTTTGTATTCTATTTTTCAATTCCATTCCTTTATTTTCTATTCTTTTTTATTCAGTTCTTTTTTTTTCTATTCTATTTTGTTCTGTTTTACTCTATTCCTTTTTTATTCTATTTTTCTATTCCATTCCTTTATTTTCCATTCTATTCCTTTATTTTCTATTCTATTTTATTCGGTTATTTTTTTGTTCTTTTCTATTTTGTTCTGTTTTACTCTATTCTTTTCTATTCTATTTTTCTATTTCATTCCTTTATTTTCCATTCTATTCCTTTATTTTCTTTTCTATTTTATTCTGTTCTTTTTTTCTATTCTATTTTGTTCTGTTTTACTCTATTCTTTTCTAGTCTTATTTTCTATTCTATTCCGTTATTTTCTATTCTATTTTATTCTGTTCTTTTTTTCTATTCTATTTTGTTCTGTTTTACTCTATTCTTTTCTAGTCTTTTTTTCTATTCTATTACGTTATTTTCTATTCTATTTTATTCAGTTTTTTTTCTATTCTATTTTGTTCTTTTTTACTCTATTATTTTCTATTCTATTCCTTTATTTTCTATTCTATCCCTTTGTTTTCTATCCTAATATATTATTTTCTGGTCTATTCCTTTATTTTCTATTCTATTTTATTCTGTTCTTTTTTTATTTCTGTTCTATTTTGTTCTGTTTTACTCTTTTTTTTCTATTCTATTTTTTATTCAGTTCCTTTATTTTCTATTCTATTTTATTCTGTTCTTTTTTCTATTCTATTTTTTTCTGTTTTACTCTATTCTTTTCTATTCCATTGCTTTATTTTATACTCTATTCCTTTATTTCCTCTTTTTTATTCTGTTCTTTTTTTTTCCTTTCTTTTTTGTTCTGTTTTACTCTGTTCTTTTCTAGTCTATTTTTCTATTCTATTCCTTTATTTTCTATTCTATTATGTTCTTTTTTTTTCTATTCTATTTTGTTCTGTTTTACGCTATTCTATTTTTCTATTCTATTCCTTTATTTTCTAGTCTATTTTGTTCTGTTTTACTCTGTTCTTTTCTGATCTATTTTTCTATTCCGTTCCTTTTTCTATTCTATTCCTTTATTTTAAATTCTATTTTATTATGTTCTTTTTTTCTATTTTATTTTGTTCTGTTTTACTCTATTATTTTCTATTCTATTTTTATATTTTATTCCTTTATTTTCTATTCTATTCTTTTTTTTTTTCTATTCTATGAATTCGATTCAAAAACTATTCGAATTTGAATTTCGTCTGAAATTTTTGTTTTTCGTTATTTAGGATGGCCATCTAGTGGCCATTATGCAGTATTTTACTACTGCCCATTTAAAAGCATTCGCTCAGAAGAAGAACTAGCCTAAAGGACATTTGTTTTTGCCCAATGAGTGGAGTGCAGATTCATTGGATGAATGCCAATTTATTTTTCCAATGACCTGTGACCTCTGTCCTCTAGCCTGCCAAAATTCCATGGCCGTGTGACCAAGCTGAGGCATGTTCATTACTTTTCCCCCCATTTCAGACATTTCTCTGTGCAGCCTGTAATTCAGAACATCTGGCCAGCTTGGCACTGATGCCTCTTACGAGCTTACAACTGTTTTCACTGGCAGAGATGCCCGCTTCATAACACCGGCGCTGCGTTCCTACGGGCTGCGTGTACAACACTCTGCACTCCGGAGCAGGGCGGAAAATATACTGACAGAGGCTCCGGTCACACCTTCACAAGAAAACACCGGTGAAATGGCGGAGCCACGCGACGTCCGGTGCACTGCCAGCTTGTTTTCCTTCTCGGTTTTCTATCTGTATGACACCTGCGGGCGTTTCCACAAAAAAAAAAAAAAAAAGATGATTTGTAGTCACAGCAGCAGGAAATTCCGGCACTTACCTCAATCTCATTGTCCATTGCTGGGGAGGGGTCATTATTCCGCTTGGATCTCCCTCGTAACTTCACATCGGAGCCCCTGTGTTGCCGCTCAGATTCAGAGTCTTTGATTGGTGTGGAGGGACCGTTATGTGAAGGATATTCTCCTACAGAGGAAATAGACAAAAACTGTTACAGGGACAAAAAAATGTAAGCTCCTCTGGTACAGAGACTGATGCGACTGTGGGGGAGGGGGCATTAGAGTGTAAGCTCCTCTGGTACAGAGACTGATGTGATTGGCTCAGTGTTCTCTGTACAGCACTGCGGTATATGTCAGAGCTATATAAATGTATAATAATAGTGTGTGACTGTCGGGGGACATTAGAGTGTAAGCTCCTCTGGTACAGAGACTGATGTGACTGGCTCAGTGATCTCTGTTCAGCACTGCGGTATATGTCAGAGCTATATACAGTAAATGTATAAACATGATAGTGTGTGATTGTGGGAGGGATACAGAGGGTAGTGGACAGATGCACTCACCTGACAAGGACTCTGAGCTCTGATTGGAGATGTGGTGGGAGGCGTCTGGCAGGGCGTAGGTGGTGGAGGATATGGAGGTCGGGCTGATGCTGTTGGTGGGGATGTAGGGGGAGTTGTACGTCGTGCTGTAATACTGGGGGTACTGGCCTTGGCTAAAACCCGGGTATGAAGAATATTCCTGGGAGAAGAAAGAAGACACAGCTCACTCTCAAAATAAATCGACTTCTTATAAGGGATAACACACAACTCTCTGGTGGCACCAAATCAAACATCACTTACACTCATAGTAGAAGTGTCAAGGAGGAGTTCATATTCTTTAATACATTTCTGATTTTCGCAATCCACAATTCATTGTCACCAGCGCAACGTGTTCATTAGCATGTGTTATTTTCTGTTATGTTTTGTCAAGTCACTTACAAGCTCTAATTTTGATACTACGGGCCCCAGGAGATTTTATTACCATCTGGATACCAACTAGAGATTTTCCATCACTTCCTGTCCAGGTGACAACACTGTCACTGCCTATGAAGCCTCAGACAAAAAAAAAACAATTTCCAGAAGCTCATAAAAAGAAAAAAGGAGGTCCTTACACTACCTGTATATACAAAAAGTATCAAAATGTATCTCCAGCCAACATTTTTTTTTTTTTTAAAGCAAAGATGCTCTTTGAAACTGAAATAAAAAATGGCTGGAGCTACATTTTACATGCAGGAAGTATAAAGGACCTGAATGTGTATTTGTATTAGCTTCCTTTAATTCCATAGATAGTACAGCATACCTAACACTGGGAGCTTACTTACAGGAGCAAAGAGACGAGAGTCGCAATCTCATCACAATGGTCATTCAGCATGTTGGGGGATGGGTAGGTGACCAAACTGTACTGTTCGGCTGGCCATATATTATACAATTCTCTTGTAAAATTTTCCTTTAGATTTACCAAAACCATATATTAGAAGGGCATGATGAAACAATTGGTTTCATTTTGTTTAGATTTGTTAATCTAGATATTTAGTTTAGGTAAATTCGGTTGATTTGTTTAATTTGTATACGGGATTCGTATTCTGGATTCGTTTTACTTCTTTTTCAAATTTTCTCCGAATTTACGGGGTTTTTTTTTTTTATTCAAAATGTTCGAATCCATACATTTCTAATCGGCTGAATCAAAAATGTTACATTTATTATTTACTTGAATGCAAGTGAAAAAAAAGGTAAAATCGTCATCGAATAATTACAATGATCTTTAGCTTAACAAAAATATATTTTTCAAAATGGTACTCTAATAACACAGTTTACAGTTCGAATTCGAATGGAATTCGATTTCGAATTTCAGAAATTCGGATGAATTTCGTTTAGTTATTTGGAGCATTCGGTAACCTTTGTTTTTACTGTAATTTGGGTGTTTGGATATATCCGAATCTCCGAATAATGATAAAATTAGTTTGAATATTAATTCGGAACGAAACGAATCACACATGTCTAAAACCTAAACACTTTTAATTTGTATGCAATCAGGCAGGTCCTTGCACTACATAGTTGAAGATTTACCAAAACAATATATTATAAGGGCATGATGAAAAAATTAGTTTTGTTTTGTTTAGATTTGTTAATCTAGTTATTTCGTTTAGTTAAATTTGGTTGATTAGTTAAATTCGTATTCGGGATTCATTTTATGTCTTTTTCAAATTCTCTCCGAATTTACGGATTTTTTTTTTTTTTTATTGAAAATGTTCAAATCCATAAATTTGGCTGAAAAATCGGCTGAATCGAAAATTTACCTTCAACTATGCAGTGCAAGGGCCTACCTGATTGGATATAGATTGAAAGTGTTTAGGTTTGACCTCATATTATATGGTTTTGGTAAATCTAAAGGAAAATAATCTAAAGAGAATTGTATAGTGTGTATCCAGCTTTAGTCTGCTGTGGGGAATAGGAAGATCATGGATATGGCTGTGGTGTCTGGAAGGAGTTCCTGGACCACAAGACTGGCCAAATATCTCACAAAGCCGTTGACATGTACGTATTTTAGCCTTTTCCCTTCAATAACACTTGTCTATATATCAGCATACACTGAAATATTCGGAATGAAATCCGATTGTAGAAATAGTTCAACAGATAAAGGAACACTTTGCAGATTTTGACGCACTGACAACGGCGGCGCACAGAACTGTACCTGGTGAACGCCGCTGAAGGCTGCGCTATTGGTCAGGCTGTTCGCTCCTTGATAGATTCCAGATGGACCTGCAGGATAAAAAAAAAACACACAAAAATGTAACACGTAACAGAAGCAACATTGTAATACAATTTCCTAAACACCTCCTAACATCCAAAACGGGGAGAGAATACGCAACAATGTATAAGTAGTATCTGCAGTTCCTGATGATGAACCACAGGCAGTGCAGCCCATGCCCCCCCAGCCCAGCCCAGCCCAAACCACCCCATCCCACCCCAGCCCACGAGTTTAGCCGACCCATCCTAGGTGCCCCCCCACAGTAGTTCACTTGTGTCCTCAGCTGTAATCTGCTGGTTAAATCTCTCATATCAGGCCGGTGACGGCCCTGACCGGGCAAAAAGCATTATTCCGGATTTTGATTTTTACATTCTTTTTGAAGCTTATTTAACTTAATAAGTGCACCCCATTAAAGTACATTTTATTTCTTTTTTTTTGTATGAGCCATGGCGGCCTCTACCTTTTATGTAGCACTTGTGATGAAGTCATCAAAAATTATCTCTCTGGTGACCCTGCCATGAAGGTCCTTCCTCAGGCAGGTCCTGGTAAAGGGTGACAACGTTCTGTCCCTGTCTCGCAGTTGCGTTCCTGCATTGTCACCCTGTCACATGGGCTGCTATAGGAGACTACAAGTGGCTGGTTCAATTACACAGACATGCTCCACTGCCCTGAGAAATGCCAGGCAGTCATCGCTGGAGGGTAAGTGGCTGTAAAGAGGCTGCAGTGGATCAGCAGCCTTGAGATGTAATGAAGGATGCAAAAAAAAAAAGTGAAAGCAAGTATTTTAATTACAATGGCAATTGTTTATTATAGCCAGCGCACAGAGCAACACACATCATCCCATTATTATTATTACAGGTACTAAATATAGTGCAGTCAATTTACACAGCGCTTTACATATATACATTCACATCAGTCCCTGCCCTCAAGGAGCTTACAATCTAAGGTCCCTAATTCATTCATACTAGGGCCAATTTAGACAGGAGCCAATTAGCCTACCAGCATTGAATTTAAAGCGGAACACCACCCAAAATGGGAAGCGCCGCTTGTTCGCACCCTCCCCCCTCCAATGCCACATTTGGCACTTTTCAGGGAGGAGGGGGAGCAGATCCTGGTCAAAGCCAGGTACCCGCTCCCACTTCTAGGTAAGATCGCCACACAATAATTGCGGTGATCTACGATGTTTCTGGCCCCTACTCCCCCCCCCCTCCCCCAACCCCTTGCTGCCTTCTGTGAGACACACAAGTCCCAGAAGACAGTGGGACCATTTAGAAAGGACATGCGTAGTAGGAGACAGGCTGTGAAGCTTCACTTCCTGTTTCTGTTATGGAAAATGCCAGCGCCTGCACCCATAGCTGAAGAACGGATCGCAACATCGCGGGATCCCTGGTCAGGCAAGTGTCCTTATATTAAAAGTCAGCAGCTACAGCATTTGTAGCTGCTGACTTTTTTTTTTTTTATTTACAGGCTGGAACTCCTCTTTAACCGGTTGCAGACCGCCGCAAGTACATATACTGCTGCAGTCAGCACCGGCCAGGCAAAGTGACGTATGGGTACGTCACTAGCCTGTAAGCCAATAGGGGGCGAGCGTGCGCCCCCGGAGGCGCGCTGCCGCCCCGGCTCGTTCACGGAAACCTCCGTGCGTGTGACCGGCGGACCCGATGTCTAAAGGTCCTGTGGTATATAAAAGAAAAACACATACAAGTCTAAGGACTCCTGAAATCAGCATTGTGGGAGTTATAGTTGCACAGCATCTGAAGACAAACAAGCTTTCCCCTATTGAGAAGTCTTGTTACACATTTCCAACACTGCCACTCTTGCTGGGTCATCAGATAGAAAGTTGAGTAAAGGTTGCCAGTAATACAACCAGCTTGAGATGCTTCCATCGACACCTTGTGGGGATCCCAGTCTTCATCTCTAGGGCCACCTTCCAGAATCACTTCAAAAATTGTCAATACTTTTACCATATACTGGCTTTCAATCTGCCTCATATCTAAAGCAAATTAAATATCTGGTTCTACATTTTTTAACCTACCAGTTGTTTTCCATAACAGACAAAAAAATAAAAATAAAAACAGATCAGAGAATGTATATATATATATATATATATATATATATATATATATATATATATATATATATAGTAAAAGAAGAAAGAAAAATAGGAAAGAGGCTGCAGTTTATCAGTAGCCTGGAAGAAGACGAAAGTAGAAGGAAGAAGAAGAAGAAAGAAAAAGCAAGAAGAAAGTAGAAGGAAGAAGAAATAGGAGAGAAGAAGGAAAAAGAAGGAAGAGAGAAGAAGAAGGAAGAAGAAGTGAAGGAAGAAGAAATTAGAAGGAGGAAGGAAGAAGGAAAAAAGAAGAAAGAAGAAGTAAAAGGAAGTAGGAAGAAAGAAGAAGAAGCAAGTAGAAAGAAGAATAAAGTAAAAGGAAGAAGAGAGTAGAAGGAGGAAAAAAGAAGGAAGAAGAAAGTAAAAGGAAGCAGGAAAAAGAAGGAAGAAGAAAGTAAAAGGAAGAAGGAACAGGAGAGAAGAAGGAAGAAGAAAGAAGAAGAACAAAGTAGAAGGAAGAAGAAATAGGGGAGAAGAAGGAAAAAGAAGGAAGAGAGAAGAAGAAGGAAGAAGAAGTGAAGGAAGAAGAAAGTAGAAGAAGGAAGAAGAAGGAGGAAAAAAGAAGACGAAAGTAAAAGGAAGCAGGAAGAAAAAAGAAGAAGAAAGTAGAAGGAAGAAGAAAGAAGAAGAAAGTAGAAGGAAGAAGACAGTAGAAGAAGGAAGAAGAAAGCAGAAAGAAGGAAGAAGAAATAAGAAGGAACAAAAAAGAAGGACGAAGAAATGAGAAAAAAAAATATAAAAGACAAAATTACAACATACAAGAGAAAAATTCAACAAACAGGTAGAGAAAACCACCCTGGAAGCCCAACTACTGACAATGTTTCTATCCGAATAATGATGGGGCAACACGTGGAGTCCTTCTAGTGTCTACAGGAAAACCTGTTTGATGTCTGACGGTCTTAGTAGCACAGGCGCCCCGTCTCCGCACTCAACAACAGAGTGCATGCACAGCGCCCTTCCTGCGGCCTACAAAGATTGCAGTTATTTACTGAAGGACGCCTCAGTCTCTGACTCTCCTCTGTTCTGAGGTTGCTGGCTCTATGGGGGTCCCTCTGCCTCCACTTCAAAGTCCTACACTGGAGGTGAGCTCTATGTGACCACATTTTTTCGGGTTCTGATGGACGGAACCCCATGGAGGCACGAAGCAGAGACAAGGTTGAAGAGTGCAGAAAGGAGAGAGCAGAGATGTTAGAACTGGTTTAATGGAAAACTCATCTCTAACAATATACAACTTTCTGAGGTTTTTTTCTGTTTTTTAGTTTTTTTTTATCATTTTTGTAATATGGGCAGAAAAATTAGCATCTGAATAGTTTTACAGACCTCATACAAAAACCTTACATGGTGCTGAAAAAAAACTTGAAATTACGCCAATTTTGTATTTTTAAACACAGATCTACTGTAGGCAGGGACAGGACAAGGGATTGGAATGAGAAGCAGCAGCCCAGAGAGCAGCGGTGGGTGGGCATCCCTTTACCATATACAAGCTCCAGATCCGTGACTAGCAACCAGCGAGATGCAGCTTCATATCTATTGTGACATCTACTGCTGTCACACTATGCTCCATCATGCCCACCTTCCACCCTATCTGCCCACAGTTGGTTAGAAGAACCCCATGTGCAACCTTCTAGCTGCTAAAAAGCAAGCAATTGGCTATACATGTGCAGTACACTTTCCATTGCAACCATGGACAGCTAGAGCTAAGGGGCAGCGAATGAACGCAGAATGGTACACCTATTCTAAAGCATGGATTAGAAAATGGGGAGGGGGGTTCAGTTCCACATCTTTGCTGTGGGCGCTGGATAAACCTGTCCCAGTACTGGCGGTAAGCTATGACAATATAATAGGTGTCCTAATTGGAAGATTTTTTTCTCACCTTTTGTTCTGGTGACAAGCGTATTGATATACACACAGAAAAATATATATACAAAAATATCAAACACTATGCACATATAACAAAAGTGAATAAAGCCTAATGGTGAATAATAAGACCATTTCTACCACCACATGAAACTGCATGCCTATCTGTTAATAGATTAGGCAAACACAGCTTGCATGTTTCCTGAGAAGGTGGTATTCCACCCTAAACACTTCGCTTTTCCTCCTCCAGTTCCTCAATCCCTCAGGTGGACATATCAAAGAAAAGCTTCTATAGCATTAGGCTCTGCCCCTACGTGTTTCGTCCTTCAATGACATTAATGGATGAAACACAAAGGGGGGTGGAGGCTAACGCTGGGAGCTTCTTTGATCTGTGTCTGTGCTGGATTTTAGCCATGAACGTTGGCAGTGAACGGTGGCCTGCTTGCATTCCTTAGCCTCTTCTCTTTGTCATCTGGATACTGGTTGTTATACTACAAGCCTGCATGTATACTGTTTTATATTATTATATTACATTATGTTTTAATACATTTTCATTGAACATTATCACACTATGGGAGTGTTGGATGTCGGCTCCCTCCACTGAATGCCATGGTTTCATCCACCCCCTACACCATTAGTGTGTCATATAATGATATAGGAGCTGTCAGGCTGAACCAAAACGCGCAGTAGGGAAGTCCGATATCCAAAACTTTTTTAGGTATTGAGGCAAGACAGAAAAGAGTGGTGCAAACACCAGCTGAGGCATAGTAAAATGTGTTTACTATGTTTCAGTTTATGAATGAACGGGAAGCTCTGTACAGAGCTTTTCCTGTGTATTAATTTTGTGCTGCTGAGGCTGCAGAAATGGAGATTGCGGTGTCCTCAATCTACTTTCTCTGTCTCAAAAGGTGAAACATCAGACCCCTGTTTACCCCTGATATTTCACCAAAGGCCCCCAACAGGGGTCCTAAAGAGTTTATTTAAAAAAAAAAAAATGTAAAATAAATAAATCAATAAATAAAATAAAATGTTAAAAAAATAATAAAAAAAATTACAAAAATAAAAAATGACTGATACCAGTGGCAGAAATACCGGGGTCACAAAGGTAACAGTTGCGACCACTGTTGCGACCCCCCCACATTCCGCCACTGTGGGGGGACCCCAAGATGGCAGGAAGGGGGCCTGCTGTAGGTCCATATGAAAGGGTCCCACGGTGGGAGTAAAAGGGCTCGGGATCAGTGGGTAGGGCACCGGCCGGGAGCCAGGGGGGCTCTTTATGGTTTTCAGTGACACCCTATAATAGTGAACATTGGCACCCCAGATGTTTTGGAACTACATTTCCCATGCTCACTCTGCAGTGTAGTTGAGCATCAAGGGAAATGTAGTTCCAAAACATCTGGGGTGCCAAGGTTCTCCATCACTGCCCTATAGCATGGGTGCTCAACCTGTGGCCCTCCAGTTGTTGCGGGACTAAAAGTCCCATGAGGCATTGCAAAGCTGACAGTTACAAGCATGACTCCCAAAGACAGAGGCATGATGGTACTTGTAGTTTCGCAAACAGCTCAAAAGCCACAGGTTGAGCACCCATGCCCTATAGTATTCTCCTTTACTTCTCCCCCAGGAGATACATAAAAGGTTATGAAGGGAGGTGAGGGGCCACAAAGGTCACAGTTGCGATCAGGCCCTGGCAATCCGCCACCGTGATGGCAGGAAGGGGGCCTGCTGCGGGTCTGTACAAAAGGGTCCCACGGTGGGAGTAAAAGGGCCCAGGATCAGTGGGTAGGACACCAGCCGGGAGCCAGCGGGGCCCTTCATGGTTTTCAGTGACACCCTATAGTAGTTATGGCGAACCTTGGCACCCCAGATGTTTTGGAACTACATTTCCAATGCTCACTCTGCAGTGTAGTTGAGCATCATGGGAAATGTAGTTCCAAAACATCTGGGGTGCCAAGGTTCGCCATCACTGTCCTATAGCATGGGTGCTCAAGCTGTTGTGGAACTACAAGTCCCATGAGGTATTGCAAAGCTGACAGTCACAAGCATGACTCCCAAAGGCATGATGGGACTTGTAGTTCCACAAACAGCTCGAAAGCCACAGGCTGAGCACCCATGCCCTATAGAAGTGGTTCTCAACTCCGGTCCCCAGGACCCACTAACATGCCAGATTTTAGGTATTACCTTGGGGAGATGCAGACTAGAATACTGCAATCACTGAGCAGCAAATGATATCACCTGTGATGTATTTCAGTTATCTTGCAAACTTGGCCTGTTAGTGTGTCCTGAGGACAGGAGTTGAGGACCACTGCCCTATAGTATTCTCCTTCACTTCTCCCCCTGGAGATACATAAAAGGTTATGAAGGGCTGGGCTGGAGGAGCTGGGCCAGCACAGACAGTAATTCAACTCTCCCAAAAGAGGAGAGGGCTGTGCATGAAATGAGGGGGGGCTGTCCTTAAGGTATTGACTCGCCCAGAGTAGTCACATTTTCTAGGAAGTTCAGAGGCACATTGCAAGCGAATAAAAATCATGTGTGAAAAGGAAGAACGCTTGGAGTAAGCAATGAAAAAAATAGAATTTTCTGAGCTTTTAACTGCAGTAAGTTTTTAAGTTGACAGGGTTTCTTTAAGTTAGTTAAAAAAAAGTTTAATTTAAACTCCAAACTTTCAGCAGACTTCTACAAATTACCCACTTAAGGACCGCCCGCCACAGTTATACTGCGGCAGGCAGCCGCTCCTGCGCAAACCAACGTAGGTATACTTTGGTTGCGCGCCTGCAGCTAGGGGGCGAGTGCGGGCCGCCGGTGGTGCGCTCCCGCCCCCGCTTGTCAGTGGGGACTCCGATGCACGGGGCAGGCAGCTCCGATTGCCGCCTGACACCCGCGATCGCTCCCCGCTGAGATAGAAGGACATCTGACCGTTCTTCTCCCTGGAATGATCACAGAGCGCCTGTGATCCTTCTATATAGGATCACAGGTCTCTATGATCATTTCACAAGCCACGCCCCCCACAGTTAGAAACACGCCCCTGGTACACATTTAACCCCTTGATCACCCACATGTTAACCCCTCCCCTGCCAGTGTCATTTTTACAGTAACAGTGCATATATTTAGCACTGATTACTGTAGTAATGTCACTGATCCCCCCAATAGTGTCAAAAATGGCAGTTAGGGGTCCGATCTGTCCGCCGCAATGTCGCAGTCCCGCAAAAAAATCGCAGATCGCCACCATTACTAGTAAAAAAAAAAAAAAAATAAAAATGACATAAATCTTTCCCTTAGTTAGTAAACGCAATAACTTTTGCGCAAACCAATCAAAATACGCTTTTTGTGATTTTTTTTTACTAAACATAGGTAGCAGAAAACAAATTGGCCTAGAATGTTAAAAAATTTTGATTTTTAAATTATTTTTTTGGGGAATTTCATATAAAAAAATGTGAAAAATAGTTATTTTTTGTAAAATTGTCGCTTTTTTTTTGTTTATAGCGCATGATTAAAAAATCGCAGAGGTGATCAAATACCACCAAAAGAAAGCTCTGTTTGTGGGAAAAAAAGAACGTCAATTTCATTTGGGTACAGCGTCGCACGCGCAATTGTCCGTTAAAATCACACAGTGCCGAATCGCAAAATAGGCCCTGGTCAGGAAGGGGGTAAAATCTTTCAGGGCTTAAGTGGTTAAGGGGGCAAATCCTTCCGGTCCAGAAGTGATTAAAAAAAGTTGAATTCAAACTCCAAACTTTCAGCAGACTTCTACAAATGAAAGGAAACATTTTGGTTTTAGATACAAAGTAACAATCTATTGTCAGTTGTTTCTTTCAATGAAAAGATCCGGCCAGATGGGGAAAAAAACAACTGAGACCAGCAAACATATCGTTCTTTTTATGTTAATGAAGTGCCTCCTAAAACGTCCAATGGCAGTGCAATGATGGAATTAGTTCTGCGTCTATGTTATGAACATATAGCGCTTACTGGAGTCGCTCATCTTTCGGACAGAGCCCCCCCCCCCTTCCATGTCCTTTCCCTGAAGACCCTGTTTGTTTTGATATAAGCAGCTGGATTAGTTGGGGAATGAACAGCTGAACAAACCCGGCTGTGCCAGAGGAGTTGTTGAAGAACTCTCAGTAAGTGACGCCCCACAGGGCTGTGCCGCCACGGCCGATCGGCGGCTGCATGTAGGCGGCAGAGCGTGGAAAATGGGGCATTTGAAAGGCCGGGGCATTGCTCTCTTTGCGGCGGCATATGAGGGGTCCTGAGCGCAGGACAATAAAAATGAATGCCCTATTGTCCGTCCGGCTGGTGATAATTTGTCTCTCTACGGCTAAATATTAGTTTTACGATATTGGCAGGAGCCGCCGCGCTCACAGCAATCAGGAGTGTTTGTTCTTGGCAGGAAAAATCAGCAGAAATTCAGCTATAAATCCACTTTCACAACATTCTGATTTATTTACTGTACAGGAATCGCAGCAAGGAGCCCATTATATGGGGGGAGAATTCACCTTCTCACTCCCAACACCGGGGTAAGACAAGAAAAATCCAGGTCAGGAAGGAGGCCCTGTCTTTAAGGTACAACCATGAGCCACTACGAATTGGTGTACAATTATGAGGCACTAGGAATGGTGGAAAATCATGAGGCACTAGGAATGGTGGACAATCATGAGGCACTAGGAATGGTGGAGAATCATGAGGCACTAGGAATGGTGGACAATCATGAGGCACTAGGAATGGTGGACAATCATGAGGCACTAGGAATGGTGGACAATCATGAGGCACTAGAAATGGTGGACAATCATGAGGCACTAGGAATGGTGGACAATCATGAGGCACTAGAAATGGTGGACAATCATGAGGCACTAGGAATGGTGGACAATCATGATGCACTATCAGTGAGGGACAACCATGAGGCACTATCAATGAGGGACAACCATAAGGCGCTATGAATGGTGGACAGCCAAGAGGCATGAGGCACTATCATTAGGGAACAACCATGAGGTGCTACAAATGGTGGACACCCACGTGGCACTATTAATGAGCGACAGCCAGGATGCATTATGAATGGTGGACAACCATTAGGTACTATCAATGAGGGACAGACATGTGGCACTATCAATGAGGGACAACCATGAGGCGCTATGAATGGTGGACAGCCAAAAGGCATGAGGCACTATCATTGGGGAACAACCATGAGGTGCTACAAATGGTGGACAACCATGTGCACTATCAATGAGCGACAGCCATGATGCGTTATGAATGGTGGACAACCATGAGGCACTATCAGTGAGGGACAACCATGAGGCACTATCAATGAGGGACAACCATGAGGCACTATCAATGAGGGACAACCATGAGACACTATCAATGAGGGACAACCATGAGACATTAGGCACTATCACTGGGGAACAACCATGAGGTGCTAAGAACGGTGGACAACCATGAGGCACTATCAATGAGGGACAACCATAAGGCATGGGGTGCTATAAATGAGGGACAACTACGAGCCATGAAGTGCTAGCAATGAAGAACAACCATGATGCACTATGAATGGTGGACAACCAAGAGCTATGAGGCACTATCAATGAGGGACAACAACGAGGCAAGAGGCACTATCAATAAGGGACAACCATGAGGCAAGAGGCACTATCAATGAGGGACAACCAAAGACATTAAGTGCTTGCAATGAGGTGGTATAAATGGACAACCATGAGGCATGAGGTACTATGACTGAAGGACAACAACATGGCATAAGGAGCTATGAACGAATGACAAGGCATGAGGTACTATGAATGAGGAAGGATGACAAGGTGTAAGGTGCTATGAATGAGGGACAATGACGAGGCATAAGGTGCCATGAATCAGGGACAATGTCAAAGCATGAGGAACTATGTAGGAGGGACAATAATGAAGCATGAGCTGGTATAAATGAGGGACAATGACAAGGCATGAGGTGCTATGAATGAGGGACAAGGACGAGGCAAAGGTGATACAATAAATGAAGGAATGGGGAACAAAGACGAGGAATGAGGCACTAGGTATGACAAACAAGGAAAAGTAATGAGGCACTAGGTAGGAGGAACAAGGTTGCCTCTTGAGGCATGGAGCCCCAGGAATTAAACAGATAAGGCACTAGGATTGAAGGAAGATGATAAGGCATGGGGCCCGGGGAATGAAATAGACGAGGCACTAAGGTTGAAGGAAGACGATGAGGCATGGAGCCCCAGGAATAAAATAGATGAGGCACTAAGAATGAAGGAAGGTGATAAGGCATGGGGCCCATGGAATGAAAAAGATGGGGCACGAAGAATGAAGGAAGACGATGAGGCATGGGACCCCAGGAATTAAATAGATGAAGCACTAAGAAAGAAGGAAGACAATGGGGCCCTTGGAATGAAAAAGATGAGGCACTTAAAATGAAGGAAGACAATGAGGCATGGGGCCCCAGGAATGAAATAGATGAGGCACTAAGAATGAAGGAAGACGATGAGGCATGGGGCCCCGGGAATGAAATAGATGAGGCACTAAGAATGAAGAAAGATGAAGAGGCATGGGGTCATTGGAATGAAAAAGGATAACACACTATAAATGAAGGAAAACGATGAGGCATGGGGCCCCAGGAATGAAATAGATGAGGCACTAGGAATGAAGGAAGATGGTGAGGCATGGAGCCCCAGGAATTAAATAGATGAGGCACTAGGAATGAAGGAAGACAATGAGACGTGGAGCCCCAGGAATGAAATAGAGGAGGAACTAAGAATGAAGGAAAATGATGAGGCACGGAACCCCAGGAATAAAATAGATGAGGCACTAGGAATGAAAAGAAGACGAGGCATGGAGCCCCAGGAATAAATTAGCTGAGGCACTAGGAATGAAGGAAGAGGATGAGGCATGGGGCCCCAGGAATGAAAAAGATGAGGCACTAGGAATGAAAAAAGACAACGAGGCATGGAGCCCAAGGAATAAATTAGCGGAGGCACTAGGAATGAAGGAAGACGGTAAGGAATGAACCCCTAGGAATTATATAGATGAGGCACTAGTAATTAAAAAGATGATAAGGCATACAGCCTCAAGAATGAAATAGATTAGGCACTAGGAATGAAGGAAGACGATGAGGCATGGCGCCCCAGGAATGAAAAAGATGAGGAGTGGGGAATGAGGGAAGACGATGAGGCATGGGGCTCTAAGCATGCCAATATCTTCTATGCAGGATGTGGAAACCTTACAAGCGGACCTGAACAAAATAATGGGGAGGGCAACTACATGGCAGATGAGGTTTAATGTTGAAAAATGTAAAGTAATGCATATTGGGCATCAGAAACACGAACAAAAGCTACTCACTAGGGGGGGAACCTCTGGGTGAATCTAGGATGGAAAGGGACCTGGGGGTACTGGTAGACAACAGGCTTGGCAGTGGCATGCAATGCCAAGCCGCTGCAAGCAAAGCCAACAGAATACTGGGATGTATAAAAAGGGGGATTCACTCCAGAAATAAAGAGAATCTTCTCCCGCTCTACAAGACTCTGGTCCGGCCACATCTGGAGTATGCTGTCCAGTTCTGGGCACCGGTCCTCAGGAAGGATGTGCTGGAACTGGAGAGAGCCCAGAGAAGGGCAACAAAAATAATTAGTTGAATGGAGAACATCAGCTATGAGGAAAGACTACAAGCACTGAACTTATTCTCTCTGGAGAAGAGACGATTGAGGGGGGATATGATATCAATGTACAAATACTGTACTGGCGACCCTAGCATAAGGAACAAACTATTCAGAGAAAGGAGATACAATAAGACACGTGGCCACTCACTAAAACTAGAGGAAAGGCGGTTTAACCTTAAAATATGTAAGGGGTTCTTTACTGTCAGAGCAGTAAGGATGTGGAATTCTCTTCCACAAGCAGTGGTATCAGCAGGGAGCATTGATAGTTTCAAAAAACTATTAGATGGGCACCTTAACGATCACAACATACAGGGGTATACAATGTACAACATACAGGGGTATACAATGTACAACATACAGGGGTATACAATGTACAACATACAGGATATACAATGTACGGTTAACAACACATACACACTATGGGTTGAATGGACTGATGTCTTTTTTCAACCTCACTAACTACAGTATGTAACTATGACAAATCGCATGCCAAATCAGCACAATGTCAACAGGGATTCATGTTCCATGAACGATACCCCTGAAACAGATTGCAAAATGCAGTGCGCTTGCTAGAATCGCATCGCATGGATGTTCACACCCATGCAATGCAATGCGATTAGGTGTGGAGAAAAAAAAGGGTCCTACAACATTTTGGTGGAAATGTGATGCAATTTAAGCCATAGAAAATATACGACTCAAATCACATCGCACAGACATCCCATGTGATGTGCACAGGAATGCAGTGCGTTTTTGGAGCAAATCACATGCGTTGTTCCGCATGCACCAGTGTTACCCCAGGCTATGTTCCATCAACAACAACTCCAAACACAACTGGGCACAGGACTGCATAATACACAGAATGCTGGGCGCAGGACTACAGAATACACAGAGCGCTGGGCACAGGACTGCATAATACACAGAATGCTGGGTACAGGACTACAGAATACACAGAGCGCTGAGCACAGGACTGCATAATACACAGAGCGCTGGGCTCAGGACTGTTTAATATACAGAGCGCTGGGTACAGAAATACATAGTGCACAGAGAGCTGGGTACAGGATTACACAATACACAGAGCGCTGGGCACAGGACTGCATACTACACAAAGTGCTGTTTAATACACAGAGGGCTGGGCACAGGACTGTTTAATACACAGAGGGCTGGGCACAGGACTGTTTAATACACAGAGGGCAGGGCACAGGATTACATAATACACAAAGCACTGGGCACAGGATTACACAATACTCAAAGTGCTGGGCACAGGATTACATAATACACAGAGCGCTGGGTACAGGACTGCATAATACACAAAGCGCTGGGCACAGGATTACACAAAGTGCTGGGCACAGGATTACACAATACACAGAGTGCTGGGCACAGGACTGCATTATAATACACAGAGCGCTGGGCATAGGACTACATAATACACAAAGTGCTGTTTAATACACAGAGCGCTGGGCACAGGATTACATAATACACAAAGCGCTGGGCACAGGATTACACAAAGTGCTGGGCACAGGATTACACAATACACAGAGTGCTGGGCACAGGACTGCATTATAATACACAGAGCGCTGGGCACAGAACTGAATAATAATACACAGAGCGCTGGGCACAGGATTACATAATACACAGAGCGCTGGGTACAGGACTGCATAATACACAAAGCGCTGGGCACAGGATTACACAAAGTGCTGGGCACAGGATTACACAATACACAGAGTGCTGGGCACAGGACTGCATTATAATACACAGAGCGCTGGGCATAGGACTACATAATACACAAAGTGCTGTTTAATACACAGAGCGCTGGGCACAGGATTACATAATACACAAAGCGCTGGGCACAGGATTACACAAAGTGCTGGGCACAGGATTACACAATACACAGAGTGCTGGGCACAGGACTGCATTATAATACACAGAGCGCTGGGCACAGGATGGCAAAATACACAGAGCACTGGGCACAGGACTGCATAATACACAAAGTGCAGTGCACAAGACTGCATAATACACAAAGTGCTGGGCACAGGATTACACAAAGTGCTGGGCACAGGATTACACAAAGTGCTGGGCACAGGATTACACAATACACAGAGTGCATGGCACAGGACTGCATTATAATACACAGAGCGCTGGGCACAGGACTGCATTATAATACACAGAGTGCTGGGCACAGGACTACATAATACACAAAGTGCTGTTTAATACACAGAGGGATGGGCACATGACTGTTTAATACACAAAGCACTGGGCATAGGATTACACAAAGTGCTGGGCACAGGATTACATAATACACAGAGCGCTGGGCACAGGATAACATAATACACAAAGTGCTGTGCACAGGACTATATAATACACAGAGTACTGGGCACAGGACAGCAAAATACACAGAGCGCTGGGCACAGGAATGCATAATACACAGAGCGCTGGGTACAGAACTACATAATACACAAAGCGCTGGGCACAGGACTGCATAATATGCAGAGACGTCGGCATCCGAGCCACCAGGCTGTTTCTCAGCCAGTATGGGATGCCCTGTCTGTTATTCCGGCCCTGAATCCGGGGACAAAACCAGGGACAGGCTTGGTCCGGGGACTGTCCTCTGAAACCGGGGATGTCTGGTCACCCTAGTTTACTGGCTGCAGAATAAAATGTCTGACACCAAAAACAGCCGCTGTAAAAACGTCCCGTGTGCATGAGGCCTTATGGTTACAAAGTATCAGTGTGATGGAGATCGGTAATATTGGAAAACACTCCTTAGTGTTGTAGTAAAAGAATCATTGTGTGAATCTGTGTGACACTACGGTGTTCAGATGAGAAGAGGGAACAATTCTTTACCCTCCACTCAGGGATACGTGAAAAATCTGAAGGCGAGTACAGAACTTCTGCAATCCAGCCTTCTGTCATTAACAATAATTCACCTTCCATGGCAAGCTGGGGATCTCTGACTTTCGGGATGAGAACGGCGCGATAAAGAACGTTATTGTTTCTGGAAGGAACGGGTGTGATCCGGCCTTTTTAAAGACGCAGCTCTCTCAGGCTGAATTATTGGTGAGACATTAATTGTACTGTAAAATGTGCGATTTGACCCCGAACAAATCAGGCCGCCCGTGTCCCCGCAGGACAGGCTCCGGGCCTCGAAAGGCCTCCATAATCTGAGACTAAATCTAATGCCAAACAGATGTGGTGGGAAGAGGCTGGAGAAGGAAGGAGGCTTATTTTATGGAGAGTTCGGTTTTATGGAGCAAACGTCATTTTCTTAGGTGAATGGATATCCCAGAACATTTCTATCCGGACCGACCACCGGCACGTCGGATTTATCAGCGCTGCGCAAACTGTTGGCGCTATATAAATCCTGTATAACAGGGGGTCTTCAAACTACGGTCCTCCAGTTGTTCAGGAACTACAATTCCCATCATGCCTAGTCATGTCTGTGAATGTCAGAGTTTTACAATGCCTCATGGGATGTGTAGTTCAACAACAGCTGGGGGGCCGTAGTTTAAGGATCCCTTTTGTGTAATAATAATAATAATAATATTAATAATAATAATTATATCAGGACCACTGGGTTATCTACCAGGGAAAACGGTGTATATAAAGTCAATATAGAAAATATAGGTAGGGTGGGACCCCCAGAAGTAATAACACATATTTTATAAAAGATCACATTTTATTCTAGTATCAAAAAGACAACAGATACACAAAGACATTGTTTTTTTTTTTCTTTAACTACTTCCGGACCACCCGCCGCAGTTTTACTGCGGCAGGCAGCCCCTCCTGCGCGAACCGACGTACTTCTACGTCAGTCGCGCACCTGCAGCTAGGGGGCGAGTGGATCTTCACTGCATCTTAGCGCCACAAACCAAAAATTCGAATTTACTGCTTCCGGACCGCCCGCCGCACATTTACTGGGGCAGGCTGGCCCTCCTGCGCCAACCGACATAGCCTTACATCAGTCGCGTACTTGGTGCTGGGGGGCAAGCGTGCGCCGCCTACGGCACGCTCCCGCCCCCACTCGGCAGCGAGGACTCCGATGCACCGGGAAGGCGGCTCAGATTGCCGCCTGCCACTCGCGATCGCTCCCCGCTGAGAGAGATGAAAAGTCAACTGTTGTAAACACAGCTGACCGTTCTTCTCCCTGGAATGATCACAGAGTGCCTGTGATCCTTCTATATAGGATCACAGGTCTCTATGGTCATTTCATAAGCCCGCCCCCATACAGTTAGAAACACTCCCCTAGGTACACATTTAACCCCTTGATCACCAACAGTGTTAACCCCTTCCCTGCCAGTGTCATTATTACAGTGACAGTGCATATTTTTAGCACTGATTACTGTAGTAATGTCACTGGTACCCCCAAAAGTGTCAAAAATGTCAGTTAGGGGTCCGATCTGTCCGCCGCAATGTCGCAGTCCCGCTAAAAATCGCAGATCGCCGCCATTACTATTAAAAAAAAAAACAAAAAAACAATAAAATTGACATAAATATTTCCCCTAGTTTGTAGATGCGATAACTATTGCGCAAACCAATCAAAATACGCTTATTGGGATTTTTTGTTTTTACCAAAAATATGTAGCAGACAACAAATTGGCCAAAAATGTTAAAAAAAGTTTAATTTTTAACAATTTTTTTTTTTGGGGGAATGTTATATAGCAGAATGTGAAAAATATATATTTATTTTTTTTCAGAATTGTCGCCCTTTTTTTATAGCGCAAAAAACCCCCCAAAAAAACGCAGAATTGATCAAATACCACCAAAAGAAAGCTCTATTTGTGAAAAAAAAAAAAAAAGGACATGCATTTTATCTAGGTACAGCGTCGCACGACCACACAATTGTTAGTTAAAGTAACGCAGTGCGAATCACAAAATATGGCCTGGTCATTAAGGGGGTAAAACCTGCCGGTCCAGAAGTGGTTAAAGAAGCTAATCGCCAGCAGTAGGAAGGTGGCGGAGGCCATGTTGGTACACCCTGCACTGCTCAGCACTAATCCTTTACACTTTGAACATAAAACATCCAGACAGGCATCACAGACATTAATATACCATATGTATTTATATATGCTCACTTTATTGCTAAAATTACTCTGCAATGAAAGACGTAGCGGGGTGTAGTAAGATGTCCGCATGGCTGTTCCATCAAATTACCACTACCTGACGCGCATGCACAGTACGTGTTTTGGTACAAACATCACAATCTGATGGGTAGCAGCATTCTGACAGAACAACCGGCAGTTAATCACATATCACATATCACATGCGTGTATTCAATCACATATCACATGCGTGTATTCAATCACAATAGTCTACTCTAGAGAACCTTCCTACATGCCTAGTGGATGTCGGGAGAGGGAGTGTGCATGACGCGTTTCCAATGATTTCTTTTTCAAATGCATGGACAGTGAAGGAAAGGGATGAGTTTATAAAGCAATAATGGTGGGAAGGGGAGGAACATGGGAGGGAAAGAGGGAGAAGGCCGAGCTGCTTTCTTCACTGTTCATGCATTTGAAAAAGAGGGCAAAGTCCCTGGAAATGCATCATGCACACCCCCTCTCCAAACATCCACCAGGCATTTTGACAACTGTCATCCTCGTGTGCAGCTTAGAACTAGGGTTTCCACCTCATCCCTTTAAAACCAATCACATATTAATTACATAGGTTCTGCGGATGATTACAGTGGTAATTAAACTCACTTGGTGCCTTATCTGCATTAAATTAGCCTCAGGACCTGTGCAATTGATGTGTTCGGCGGTGGCAGCTGGTGCTCCATCAGTCGGGGGGGGGGGGGCAGATGGACCTGCCCCCCCATATCACTCCAGCCTGCACCACCACATCTCTCCCCCCCGCCCGCCAGTTTACTTACCTTGTTCCTCCGGAATGACAGGCGGGGTGGCTTCCCCCACAGGCTCCTTCATGTCCTTTCTCGGCGGCCATCTCCTCCCCCATTCTTGGCCAATAGCATGCCTTCTCCTTTCGGCCAATCGGGAAACAGGTCTCAGGGCCCACTTCCTGATTAGCCGGGAGGAGAATCAGTGTGCCAATAGCGAATATTCATTCGCTATTGTCATACAACAGGGTGGGCTCAGGGCGCAGTGCTCTGTGCCCCGAGCCCACCCTTTTTTGAAGCCTATTAGAGCCCCTGGCTCTAATTACGTGCTTAAAAAAAAAAACATTGGAATCCATGCATCCAGCGCCCTGCATGTAGATTAGGGGGTCGGATAGGGGGGGCGGCGCCCCTGCGCCCCAATGGACGGGCCGCCACTGGTGGTCGGGTTTAAAAGGATGGGATGGCAACCCTTCTTAGAACAACGCAAATATCCACACTTTGAGCTGGCTGGCCCCCTGTCATCCTCGGTCTTTGTTTTCTCAGTGATGCCTACAGCCTCACACTGATCACAGCTGCTTGGTCTCAGGTTTTCCCTGTCCATGCTGATTCATGCTCAGTGATGCCTACAGCCTCACACTGATCACAGCTGCTTGGTCTCAGGTGTTCCCTGTCCATGCTGATTCATGCTCAGTGATGCCTACAGCCTCACACTGATCACAGCTGCTTGGTCTCAGGTGTTCCCTATTCATGCTGATTCATGCTGATTCATACTAACTTCAATGCAAGTGTGCTCCTTATTTTATTAAAAGGGTTTTTTATTTGATACTGACCTCAGCGCCCTGCTGTTCGTTTTCTTCCACATTGAGGAGAAGGGTTAGAGCCCATATCAAGCAATTTGGCTCCCTGTGTCTCCGCTGGAGAGAGTCAGCCTCTCCATTTGTCCTGGTGACCACTGTCACTGAGACAGGAAATTCAAAATGCTACAGTTGTCACCAGAACAGGAAGCAAGAAGAAATCTTCCAATGGGAATACTTGTTTATGGTGACAGTCATCTTACTTTGTAGACATTTCCTGCCACTTCTTGTTGCATCTTCAGGACAAGAAATGAAGTGTTCAGATATACTGTCCTGACCTGAAAGTAGAGTCCTAACTGGAACACAGACCGGCAGTGCCATCGCAGAGAGGACAACCTGTGGCCCTCTAGGTGTTTTGGAACTACAAATCCCATGAGGCATTGCAAGGCTGACAGTTACAAGCATGACTCTCAAAGGCTGAGGCATGATGGACTTGTAGTTCCACAACAGCTGGAGGGCCACAGGTTGAGCACCCATGGGCCTTATAGCCTAAAGCGGGGGTCTTCAAACTATGGCCCTCCAGTTGTTCAAGAACTACAATTCCCATCACGCCTAGTCATGTCTGTGAATGTCAGAGTTTTACAATGCCTCATGGGACATGTAGTCCCACAACAGCTGGAGGGCCGTAGTTTGAGGATCCCTGGCCTAAGCATGGGTGCTCAACCTGTGGCCCTCCAGCTGTTGCAGAACTACAAGTCCCATGAGGCATTGCAAGGCTGACAGTTACAAGCATGATTTCCAAAGGCAGAGGCATGATGGGACTTGTAGTTCCGCAACAGCTAGAGGGCCACAGGTTGAGCACCCATGGGCCTTATAGCCTAAAGCACGGGTGCTCAACCTGTGGCCCTCCAGCTGTTGCAGAACTACAAGTCCCATGAGGCATTGCAAGGCTGACAGTTACAAGCATGATTTCCAAAGGCAGAGGCATGATGGGACTTGTAGTTCCGCAACAGCTAGAGGGCCACAGGTTGAGCACCCATGGGCCTTATAGCCTAAAGCACGGGTGCTTAACCTGTGGCCCTCCAGCTGTTGCAGAACTACAAGTCCCATGAGGCATTGCAAGGCTGACAGTTACAAGCATGATTTCCAAAGGCAGAGGCATGATGGGACTTGTAGTTCCGCAACAGCTAGAGGGCCACAGGTTGAGCACCCATGGGCCTTATAGCCTAAAGCACGGGTGCTCAACCTGTGGCCCTCCAGCTGTTGCAGAACTACAAGTCCCATGAGGCATTGCAAGGCTGACAGTTACAAGCATGATTTCCAAAGGCAGAGGCATGATGGGACTTGTAGTTCCGCAACAGCTAGAGGGCCACAGGTTGAGCACCCATGGGCCTTATAGCCTAAAGCACGGGTGCTTAACCTGTGGCCCTCCAGCTGTTGCAGAACTACAAGTCCCATGAGGCATTGCAAGGCTGACAGTTACAAGCATGATTTCCAAAGGCAGAGGCATGATGGGACTTGTAGTTCCGCAACAGCTAGAGGGCCACAAGGTGAACACCCATGGGCCTTATAGCCTAAAGGCAGCTGGACTTTATGTACCTAGTGCCTGTTTCTCCTGTAGGTGGCAGTATAACCCTAGGTTGCTAATTATTCTCATGAAGCTTTGTTCCTCAATGGACTATGGAGAAGTCTGTGCCGTGGAACAGAGACACAAAAAATTAATTATTATTATTATTAATAATAATATATACTAATATAATATATTATATATATATTTATTAAAATATAATATTAATATATAATATATACAGTATTAATATATTGATTTATATAGCGCCAACAGTTTACACACAACTTTACAATATAAAAGGGAGACAGTACAGTTACAATACAATAAAATACAAGAGGGTTAAGAGGGCCCTGCTCATAAGAGCTTACAATCTAATAGGGTGATGAATGGTTTTTAACCCCTGACTACCCTCTATAAAACAAAAATGCTTTACCTTTACACTATAAGCTTTTTAGGCCGACAACTTTTTTTTAGGTTTCTCCCCCCCCTCAACTCTCACAGCGAGTCCTAAATCTCCTTATTAGATCTCTGTGAATCCTTTTTTGCTATTTCATGGTTGCTGGGCGCATGGAAAATGCTAAGCCGCCTGGTAGGTGCGTCCTAACCCATACAAAGCGTCTGCTGGCAACCTTCGTCTTGTAAAATGAGGGATATGTTGGAGAGACGGCGAAGCTGGCATGCGCTCAAATACCGCACGTTTCAGTTTTTTTTTACTCGAACACACAACTTGGGTTTGGCGAGATCAGATTTGCAGCCACCGTGGCTGTTTTGCATTAATGGCGGGTCACAGGTTAAATACAGCAGAAGCTCAGGAATTTCTGCTTCGTTTTCTTTTTTTTTTTTTTCCTTCAACGTGCCTTGACTGCGGGTCCTGCCACAACACACGCTCGCAGAGGAGCAGCGGGGTTAAGTAACTTGCTAAGACCCATGAAGGTTTGTGTTAGGGGCTGATTTTCGATGAGATGGAAAGCCTGCACAGTCGGTCAGATGGATTTTTTAATGTTTGAAACGGATTGCGCAAAATGCAGATTGGAACTCACAAACTCCTAAACGTATTTAAATATATTCCTCAATAGCCACATAGAGTATCCACCTTGTGTGCACCAAATACCCTTGCATATTCAGATATTACCTAGTAAAAGTAGCAGTGACATCATCACTATGATGTACATAGCCCATGCAGCGAGCAAAGCTGTAGGAGTGGCCAAGCAGGCTCCACCCACTACAGGCAGCCTGCAATAAAGTACAGGACTGGGGCAGAGACAAGACCAGTCACCCTGCATAAAGAGAGAGAGCAGAGCTGTGGGAGGGAACCAGGAGGCCCCACCCACTGCAGAAAACTACAGGAGGGGGCGGAGAAAAGACCAGTCACCCTGCATAAGGAGAGAGAGCAGAGCTGTGGGAGGGACCAAGCAGGCCCCACCCACTACAGAAAACTATAGGATTGGCGGAGTCAAGACCAGCTCCATGCACAAGGAGAGAGAGCAGAGCTGTGGGAAGGACCCAGCAGCCCCCACCCACTACAGAATACTATAGGAGGGGCGGAGTCAAGACCAGCCCCATGCACAAGGAAAGAGAGCAGAGCTATGGGAGAAACCCAGCAGGCCCCACCCACTACAGAAAACTATAGAAGGAAGGGGGTGTAGACAAGACCAGTCCCGTGCACAAGGAGAGTGAGCAGAGCTGTGGGAGGGACCCTGCAGGCCCCACCCACTGCAGAAAACTACAGGAGGGGGGCGTAGACAAGACCAGTCCTCCTGCACAAGGAGAGAGAGCAGAGCTGTGGGAGGGACCCAGCAGGCCCCATCCACTACAGAAATCTATAGGAGGGGCGGAGTCAAGACCAGCCCCCATGCACAAGGAGAGAGAGCAGAGCTGTGGGAGGGACCCAGCAGGCCCCACCCACTACAAAAAACTATAGGAGGGGCGGAGGGACCAAGCAGGCCCTACCCACTGCAGAAAACTAAAGAAGGGGGCGGAGTCATGACCAGCCCCGTGCACAAGGAGAGAGAGCAGAGCTGTGGGAGGGACCCAGCAGGCCCTACCCACTACAAAAAAAACTATAGGAGGGGCGGAGACAAGACCAGTCCCTGTGCACAAGGAGACCCCACCCACTACAGAAAACTATAGAGAGAACAGCAGTGATTGGTCTTCATTACAGGAAGCCTCACAATGGATTACTGCACAGATCTGAGAGAAATACAAAAAGCTCACCGAGATTTTAAGAAGAAGATGAATGGATTTGGAAAATATTCACTGATCGCACTAGTATAAATCAGGGCTTAGCATTTCTATGAGATTGTAGTGATTGACTTTCCATCTACTAGAATTTTAAGGCTGTGACATAATAGGGGTGATTTACTAAAACTGGAGAGTGTAAAATCCAGTGCAGCTCTGCATGGTAGCCAATCAGCTTCTAGCTTCAGCTTGTTCAAATAGCCTTTGACCAAAAAAAAAAAAAAAAAAAACCTGGAAGCTGATTGGTTTCTATGCAGAGCTGCACCAGATTTATCACTCTCCAATTTTAGTAAATCTCCCCAATACGTCCATAGCGAGCAATTAACAGCCTGTCCCCTGCAACAAACCCTAAAAGCTGATTGGCTGCCTTTGGCGAAGGCTTCCGATTTGCAGTAAACAGGGTAAGAGCCCCAAAACTGGAATAAGGAAAGTCTCCAGAACTCCAGATCCGATGTTTCCCAAGTAGGATTTTCTCCCACGAAGAGTTAGCATATGTTTCTAAATCTCTGTGCGGACTCCAAATCGCCTCCTCCCGAAATCCCTCCAAGCGCGGAATTTACACCCCCCCCCACCCAACCCCAACTGTAACCGGCAGAATAAGGAACCTTGGATGAATTAAACCCTCAACAAGCATAATAAAACCGAGCGGTGACCTTATCAAGATGGGCCCCCGACCATCCACCAGACCGCCACCCAGCGCAGACAACCGCCACCGTGTCTGATAAATCTTTCTAGTGTGATTGGATGTCAGCGGCCCGGCCTGTCCCTGCTCCATCCTAAAACTTTATTCTTCATGGCTGACCGGGACCTGAAGACGTTTTATAAGAGAATGCCTTAAAGAACATTCCTAAGTGGATGGCATGTGCATAGAAAAATGTCAGCGCTCTAGAAAAAGAAAACTAGAGCTTCTAGCAAAATAGTTCAAACAGAAAAGACGCCTAAGTGCCCAAAAACACGCAAAAACATGAGAATGAGCATGAAAAAGCTCAAGGTCGAAAACACACAAAAAATAAAACAGGAAAAATAAACCTAAGGAGAGGATTTGTGAAAAACAAAAAAAGTTCATGCTTAAAAAAGCTCAAAGAAGCTCAATAAAAACATAGAAAAGCGCTTCTTCAAGCTGAAATAATTAATATTGAAATTAATATAATAATATTTAAAGTAACTTAAAAGCTCAAATGCGTGTAAAAGCAGTTTTTTTTTTTTTTGCTGCAATGTGCATGAGCCTTTTTTGTGCTCTTTTGCATGTTTTTATTAAAGTGCAAGTAGTTAATACACTCTGTGTGAATAAAAAAGATGTCAGCGCTCTAGAAAAATAAAAAAAAGAAAACTAGAGCTGTTAGCAAAATAGTGCAAATTATACATACCCCAAAGAATAAATATAAAACAATTGCAGCGTGCAAAAATTAATAAAAAATAGTGAAAAAAGTCCGATGTGAATCCAAAAAATTATCAATTAAATACAAGAAAAAGTGTCCCAGTGTGAAGAACAAAAAAAAAATTGACATTTTTTTTTGTTCTTTACACTGGGACACTTTTCTTGTATTTAATTGATAATTTTTTTGGATTCACATCGGATTTTTTCACTATGTTTTATTAATTTTTGTGCGCTGCAATTGTTTTATATTTATTCTTTGGGTGTATGTATACGTTTTTTTCTAGAGCGCTGACATTTTTTTTATTCACACAGGGCGTATTAACGACTTGGTCTTTAATAAAAACATGCAAAATAGCACAAAAAAGGCTCCTGCACATTGCAGCAAAAAAACAAAAAAACAAAAAAAAAAACCTTCTTTTACATGCATTTGAGCTTTTATTTCAGCTTAACCACTTAAGCCCCGGAATATTTTACCCCCTTCCTGACCAGGGTTTTTTTTTTTTGATTTTTTACTGCGTGATTTTAACGGATATTTGCGCGGTCGTGCGACGCTGTACCTAAACGAATTTGACGCCCTTTTTTCCCCACAAACAGAGCTTTCTTTTGGTGGTATTTGATCACCTGTGCGATTTTTTGATCATGCGCTATAAACAAAAAAAGTGCGTAAATTTTGCAAAAATAACAATATTTTTCACATTTTTTTATATGAAATTCCCCCAAAAAAATATGTAAAAATCAAAATTTTTTAACATTTTCGGCCAATTTGTTTTATGCTACATATGTTTGGTAAAAAAAAAATTCAAAAAGCGTATTTTGATTGGTTTGCGCAAAAGTTATCGCGTTTACTAACAAAGGGAAAGATTTTTGTAATTTTTTTTTTTTTTTTAACGAGAAATGGCGGCGATCTGCGATTTTTTTGTGGGACTGCGACATTGCGGCGGACAGATCGGACCCTTGACTGACATTTTTGACACTTTTGGGGTTACCAGTGACATTACTGCAGTAATCAGTGCTATACATATGCACGGTTACTGTAAAAATGACACTGGCAGGGAAGGGGTTAACTGTATTGGAGAGGGAGGGGTTAAGTGTGTCCTAGGGGCGTGTTTCTAACTGTGATTGGACATGGCTACTAGTGTAAAAACAGAGATCAACGGTCCTACATAGTAGAACCGTCTGATCTCCATTTTTACACAGGGGAGAATGACAGGCGGCTTGTTTACATTAGCCGCCTGCCTTTCTCCCTTCCTGGCGAACAATCGTGAGTGACCGGCGGACATCAAGTCACACGCACTGACTTGTTAGGGAACGAGCCAGGGGCGGGCGCAAGCTCGCCCGCTATTGGTTCACAAGCGAGTGACAGGCTAGTGACGTACCGGTACGTCACTTTGCCTGGCCGGGGCTGACCACCGCAGTATATGTACTTGCGGCGGTCGGCAAGTGGTTAAAGAAGTGCTTTTCTACGTTTTTATTGAGCTTCTTTGAGCTTTTTTTTTTGTTTTCACAAATCCTCCCCTTCGGTTTATTTTTTCTGTTTTATTTTTTGTGTGTTTTCGAGCTTGAGCTTTTTCATGCTCATTCGCATGTTTTTGCGTGTTTTTGGGCACTTAGGCGTCTTTTCTGTTTGAAAGCTTCTCTCAAAAATGTGAGTTTGGTGGGTTGGGGGTTGGGTAGGGGGGGGTTCTGCCTGTAGGAGCAAATATCTGAAAACTCCTGAAAAAGCCATAGTGTGCATGGACAGATTGGCTAACATGGAGGGGAGTTTCCAGGCAGAAAAAAATAAGAGCTCAAAAAAAAGCTCAAAAGCCAGTAGGAGTGGCTTCGTTGAGCTTCTTTGAGCTGCAGTGTGCATGAGCCCTGGTGCTTTTTCAGGAGTTTACAGACATATGCTTTTACAGGCAGAAAAAAAACCCCACCAAACGCACGTTTTTGAGAGGAGCTTCCAAGCAAAAAAGTGCCCAAAAATGCATGAAAAAGTTTTAAAAAAAAGCTAAAAAAAAATAGGAAAAATTAGCTGAGGAAAGGGTTTGTAAAAAAAAAAAAAAAAAACACTTATGCTTAAAAAAGTTCAAAGAAGCGCAATAAAAACGTGCAAAAGAGCACAGAAAGGGCTCAAGCACATTGCAGCTCAAAAAAAAAAAAAAAAAAGAAGAAGCTGCTTTTACATGCATAATAAGAGCTCAAAAAAGCTCAAAAGCCTGTAGGAGTGGCTTCTTTGAGCTTCTTTGAGCTGCAGTGTGCATGAGCCCTGTGGCTTTTTCAGGAGTTTACAAGCATATGCATTTAAAGGCAGAAAAAAAACCCCACCAAACGCGCAAAAAACACACGCAAGTGCACAAAAACACGCAAATCGCAAGTTTCCATTCATCTCTATAGGAATAAAAATGCCCCATAAATGCGCAAATCTGCCCAAAGCTCTAGAACTTTTTTGAGCTTCAGGCGTTTGGCTTCAGGTGACTTGTAGCTGAGATGTGAATTAACTCCTTAGAGAATACCGTATTTATGGGCGTATAACACGCACTTTTTCCTCCAAAAAATGGAGGAAAAAGCAGCAGTGCGTGTTATACAGCCGATATAAAAAAAACCCCCAGGAAGTAGCACCGAGAGGTAGAAGCGGGCGGGCGGCGCAGAGGAGAAGGAAGTCATTGGAAGTCCTGTCTCCTATGCCGACGTCTATCATAGGACTTCCGATGACAGCGCGTCCTTCCTTCTCCTCTGCGCCGCCCGCCCGCTTCTACCTCTTGGCGCTGCTTCCTTGGACTTATTTAAAAGTGATTCGGATAGTGGCAATGGCGCTGTTGAGGCTGCATTTAGGACACTGCGCTGGCGAGGCTGCATATATGGGCACTGCGCTGGCGAGGCTGCAATTATGGGCACTGCGCTGGCGAGGCTGCAATTATGGGCACTGCGCTGGCGAGGCTGCATGTATGGGCACTGCGCTGGCGAGGCTGCATGTATGGGCACTGCCCTGGCGAGGCTGCATGTATGGGCACTGCGCTGGCGAGGCTGCATGTATGGGCACTGCGCTGGCGAGGCAGCAATTATGGGCACTGCGCTGGCGAGGCAGCAATTATGGGCACTGCACTGGCGAGGCTGCATGTATGGGCACTGCGCTAGCGAGGCAGCAATTATGGGCACTGCGCTGGTGAGGCTGCAATTATGGGCACTGGGCTGGCGAGGCTGCAATTATGGGCACTGCGCTGGTAAGGCTGCAATATTGGGCACGGAGCTGGCGAGGCTGCATGTATGGGCACTGCGCTGGCGAGGCTGCATGTATGGGCACTGCGCTGGCGAGGCTGCATGTATGGGCACCGCGCTGGTGAGGCTGCAATTATGGGCACTGTGCTGGCGAGGCTGCATTAGTGGGCACTGCGCTGATGAGGCTGCATTAGTGGGCACTGCGCTGATGAGGCTGCATTCGTGGGCACTGCGCTGATGAGGCTGCATTCGTGGGCACTGCTAAGACAGCATTTGATTTAAAAAAAAATGTTCTGAGTTCAAAGCTGTTTATTTTAAATTTCAGCATTTTTCCTGAAATTTCTCTCCTAAAATGTAGGTGCGTGTTATACGCCGATAAATACGGTAATTGATTTTTTTCTCCTCTAGCATTTTGGAGCTTTGAGCTATAAAATGCTGAGGTGTGAACAGAGTCTAACAGCGTTACAAAGTATCATTGTATCATAGGTTGTCATTATGTAAATAAAAATGATGTGTTTTTTTTTTTTCTTTGACAATCCATACTAATCTTCTCAATAGACAAGTATGATTCATGTGACCTCCTGTGATTAGGAGGGAGACGCGTTGTGTCCACAGCCATCAAACGCTGGGGAATTTTGTTTTGGACAGGAAATGCACGACGCGATGAAAGACGCGAGTGCGCCGCTGCAACTTCGACTCTCCGGCATCCAAGTGAAAAACTATTAGAGAGCTTTTTTTTTTTTTTTCTGCTACATCAATAAACTGCCGGAGTCACCCGTCCACAAAGCCAAACATCAGCAGAGGGCCTGCGGGGCGAACTTTCCTAATGGCCCTAAATTATTCTGTCAACTCAAAACAAGACTTTGTAACTTCAGCGCCAAAGGCGAAAGCCGCATTCCCGCGGTTATTACCATCACAGCTCACTGCAAATAATTCATGATTCACTATCGTCACGAGAAATGTCACCAGAGCCAATGCCCTGGGCATGGGAGGAATTCAAAATTAGGAAAGTAATACGCAAAAAAAATTCAGATTTATTTATTTATTTTTTTTTAATTAAATGAATGAGTGTAAAAAGGTAAAAAGAACACATTGTTTGTATATAATACTATTTGCAGTATAACTAAAATGAAAAAAAAAAAAATCCTAATGTGTCCTATGACAGAACTAAATATAGTGTTTTGTTATATCTGTTTGATTAGCGCAAAAAAAAAAAAAATAAATAAATAAAAAACGTGGATCCTGCCAGAAATCTTGTAAGCTGTTAACTTCCTGCGCACAGAGGGGGGATTAACCACTTCCATACCGGGCACTCCTCTCCTACATGAAAAAATCATAACTTTTTTGCTAGAAAATTAGTCAGAACCCCCCCCCCCCCAAAAAAATACATATATATATATCCATATATATATCTATCCATATATATCTATATATCTATACATATATATATATATATATATATATAGCTATATCTATCTATATAGATATATACCTATATCTATCTATATATATATATACCTATATTTATTTTTTTTTTTTTAGCAGAGACTCTAGGGCAGTGATGGTGAACCATGGCACCCCAGATGTTTTGGAACTATATTTCCCATGATGCTCAACTACACTGCAGAGTGCATGAGCATCATGGGAAATGTAGTTCCAAAACATCCAGGGTGCCAAGGTTCACCATTAGTGCCCTAGGGAATAAAATGGCGGTTGTTGCAACTTTTTATGTCACATGGTATTTGCGCAGCAACTTTTCAAACTCCCCCTCCTCCCAGTACAAATCTACCCCCCTGCTGAAATCCTCCCTCCCAGCACAAATCTCTGCCCCCCTCCATTTCCCAAATCCCCCCAGCATAAATGTCCCCCCCCCCCAAAAAAAAAAAAATCACCACTCCTAGCACAAAAATTCTACACCCCTCAAATTTCCCATCCGAGTACACATTCTCCCTTTTTAATTCCAAATTTCCCTCCCCCATCCCCCCTCCTAGCAAAAACACCCCCCAATCATCCCTACTAGCACAGAATTCTACTCCTAACACAATGCCCCCCCCCCCCCACCACCACCATATCACTGCTTATAGCACAAACTATCCAAATCAACCCTTATAGCACAAATCCTCTTCTCCCATCCCCCTCCCAACACACATGATACCACAGTGGCGAGGGCAGATGTCCCTTCTACCTACCCCTTGTCCCGGCCCTGGCCCTGGCATCAGATGTAAGTGGGGTGGGGTGCTCCGGACATCTAGTCTTACAGATATAACCGGCCCTTTGAGGGCGACCATAATGCTGATGTGGCCCGCGATGAAATGGAGCTTGACACCCTTGTCATAGAAATATTATTTGTAGACACCCTGCAGGCAAATGCTGCTCAGCTTCTTGCATTGGACAAAACAGGCACTTCAAGAGCCATGGCTAACATCAGGGGCTGACTGGCAACTTTTGGCCCAGGGGGGCAGTAATAAAACCAGAGGCCCATAGTGCAGCGCCTCGCCGCCCCCCCCCCCCACACTCCCTCTTCCCAGCCTCCTTCTGACCCCCATTCCAGGCTGAAGATCTGCTCCAGGTACTCTATTTGAAACCGGGTTCCCAACCTAGCCAGCAGGGGTCAGTTGGGGGAGCTGGGGCAACTTGGTTGGGGCTCTGCTCAGACACAGTTTACACCATCCATGCTGGGAGGGGGAGGCCTGTGCTCTGTCCTTGTCTTCATCCCACACTCAGTAGGTCAGCGGTGGGCACTTTTTACTACTCTTCACCAGGAATCCTTTAGGCATGTGTGTGGCAGAAGCAGTGCAGCCTTTTTACGGGGCATCAGAGCAGCCCAGGGGGTAATTGCCCCCCTGCCTCCTGGCCCAGTCCCCCCCTGCCCCAGTCCCCCCCCTGCCCCCTGGCCCAGTCCTCCCCTGCCCCCTGGCCCAGTCCCCCTTGCCCCCTGGCCCAATCCTCCCCTAACCCCAGGCCCAGTCCCCCCCTGCCCCCAGGCCCAGTCCCCCCCTGCCCCCTGGCCCAGTCTTCCCCTGCCCCCTGGCCCAGTCCCCCCCCTTCCCCCTGGCCAGTCCCCCCCTGCCCCCTGGCCTAGTCCTGCAATTGCCCCCCTCCCCCCTGGCCTTGTCCTGCAATTGCCCCCTGGCCCAGTCCTCCCCTAGCTGACATAAGGTAAGGAGATAAGACGTAATGTTACGCACACATTCAGGAACGGTGGCGCGCCGCACATAGCAGTCATTTCAAATTTCACAGGCAAAACTAACTTTGAACAATGGCCTGTGAATTGGAGATGTTATTATGACAGGCTGGCTGGTAAACCGTAGGGGGTATTTTCTTTCCAAATAGTTTTTGTCTCTTCTTAAAATTCAGTCTCCATCAGGGGTTAAAAGTCAAAGACTAGAAAAGCCCCCATGGGAGTGCGTTAAATCTATATTTCACGGTGGCGGGGGGAGATGGGGGGGCCCGTCAGCTGTCGTGGCTGTCAGTCAGCCATCTCTAGCGGTCTCATCCCAGAGAGCAGGAAATAGGAGCAGAGGCTCCGTCCCATCATAAAGACTGATTTATGGTGAAATATAGAAAGATTTTTGCACTCCCGCCCTGGGGGAGCATGCTTTTTTTTTTTTTTTTCGCGGTAGCAGAGGGCGCAGCTTGGCAGCACAGAAGCGTGGGAAAGACAACGTGATTTTCTTTTTTCTTTTCAAGCTGCCTACCTTGAAGGTAAAAACATCACCTCACCCATGGAGGTCATTTAAAGGTACAGACTCCTGAAAATAAATACGACCTCTGCACTCTTCACATTCTATCCCTGACCGCGGGGAAGGAGAAGTTAGGCAACAAAAGGCGCTACTGAAATAAACTCGTCCTACGCAGATGCATAAACACGGCAATCCCCTTTTATCTCTACAATGTATCAATTCTCACTGCTGCCAGCGAGACGCTGTATCCAAATGTTACTTCCAACGATACATTGTTTCTTTTTTCAGGGTGCCCAGTTTGTTTTTCAGAATTTTCTTTCCAGTCCAGTATTAGGTCCTGATGAAGGCAGCTCCTTGAAACACGTCAGTTATTTTTAAACAATTATTTTGGTGAATAAGCAATCTCTGGAAATCTAAAGGCCAATTTTACACGGACATTGATATTTAAAGCAGCCTTTATTTGCATCTGCAGCAGGGGAATTGAATTCAAATTCCAACAAGTAGAATTTTTTTTCCAACAAAGGTCCGAGCCACATTTTTTTTCATTTCTCTCCTCCTATATCTCAATGTCTTATATCAGCGTCCTCAGTCCCCCCCCCCCCCCCTTCACATCAGTTTCCCCTTTTACAGTAAGGTTCTCAGGACCCCTGCACATCAACCCCCCCCCCTCCTTTACAATAGTGTACTGAACCCCCTTCTCCTCACACACCCCTTTATTACTTGAAGAACTGAGCGATAACGATTCATGGTAAAATTCGTCATCAGGTACGGAAAGTGAGGACAGCGAGGATTCTGAAGAATCATTTGATAAACTTCCCAAATTCCACAACTATGTACCAGAAAGAGACATCAGAATCGTCACTGTCCTCACTTTCCGTACCTGATGACCAATTTTCCCACCAATCGCTATCGCTCAGTTCTTCAAGTAACTCCGTTTCCCTGTCGCCGTTTTCCAGTTCGTCTAAAAGCGCTTTTGTGCAAAAAGAATGCTTTTTGGACGCCATGGTCGTTCTCTATTTTCCAGGCACAAAGAACTGGAAAAGCACAGGCAGGGCACTGGAAAAGTCCCCAGGTGAAATCCTGTGGTGAAATGGGATGATACAGTGTAATCCGTTAGGATCACAGCTTTCTATCATCTCATTTGGTGTTTTTTACATTTTTAAATGTCGCAACGCTCACAGTGAAGGGAACCGGAAGACAAGTGGCGGTATCGGCCGAGCACACAGCGGGAGGATGGAGGGGAAGGACAGCGGGAGGACGGCGGGAGAATGGCTGGGGGACGGCGGGAGGATGCCTGGGGGACGGTGGGAGGATGCCTGGGGGACGGCGGGAGGATGCCTGGGGGACAGTGGGAGGATGGCTGGGGGACAGCGGGAGGATGGCGGGAGGATGGCTGGAGGATGGCGGGAGGATAGCTGGAGGACGGCGGGAGGATGGCTGGAGGACGGCGGGAGGATGGCTGGAGGACGGCGGGAGGATGGCTGGAGGACGGCAGGGGGATGGCTGGAGGACGGCAGGGGGATAGCTGGAGGACGGCAGGAGGATGGCTGGAGGACGGCAGGAGGATGGCTGGAGGACGGCAGGGGGATGGCTGGAGGACGTCGGGAGGATGGCTGGTGAACGGCGGGAGGATGGCTGGAGGAAGGCGGGAGGATGGCTGGAGGACGGCGGGAGGATGGCTGGGGGACAGCGGGAGGATGGCTGGGGGACAATGGGAGGATGGCTGGGGGACAGTGGGAGGATGGCTGGAGGATATCTGGAGGATAGCTGGAGGACGGCGGGAGGATGGCTGGAGGATGGCTGGAGGACGGCGGGAGGATGGCTGGAGGACGGCGGGAGGATGGCTGGAGGACAGCGGGAGAATGGGTGGAGGACGGCAGGAGGATGGCTGGAGGACGGCAGAGGATGGCTGGAGGACGGCAGAGTATGGCAGGAGGATGGCGGGAGGATGGCTGGAGGATGGCTGGAGGACGGCGGGAGGATGGCTGGAGGACGGCGGGAGGATGGCTGGAGGACAGCGGGAGAATGGGTGGAGGACGGCAGGAGGATGGCTGGAGGACGGCAGAGGATGGCTGGAGGACGGCAGAGTATGGCTGGAGGATGGCGGGAGGATGGCTGGAGGAAGGCGGGAGGATGGCTGGAAGATGGCAGGAGGATGGCTGGAGGATGGCTGGAGGACGGCGGGAGGATAGCTGGAGGACGGCGGGAGGATGGCTGGAGAACGGTGGGAGGATGGCTGGAGGACGGCGGGAGGATGGCTGGAGGACGGCGGGAGAAGAAGTGGAGGACGGCGGGAGGATGGCTGGAGGACGGCAGGGGGATGGCTGGAGGATGGCAGAGGATGGCTGGAGAACAGCAGAGGATGGCTGGAGGACAGCAGGGGGATGGCTGGAGGAAGGCGGGAGGATGGCTGGAGGAAGGCGGGAGGATGGCTGGAGGAAGGCAGGAGGATGGCTGGAGGACAGCGGGAGGATGGCTGGAGGACGGCGGGAGGATAGCTGGAGGATGGCTGGAGGATGGCGGGAGAAGAAGTGGAGGACGGCAGGAGGATGGCAGGAGGACGGCAGGGGGATGGCTGGAGGACGGCAGGGGGATAGCTGGAGGACGGCAGGAGGATGGCTGGAGGACGGCAGGAGGATGGCTGGAGGACGGCAGGGGGATGGCTGGAGGACGTCGGGAGGATGGCTGGTGAACGGCGGGAGGATGGCTGGAGGAAGGCGGGAGGATGGCTGGAGGACGGCGGGAGGATGGCTGGGGGACAGCGGGAGGATGGCTGGGGGACAATGGGAGGATGGCTGGGGGACAGTGGGAGGATGGCTGGAGGATATCTGGAGGATAGCTGGAGGACGGCGGGAGGATGGCTGGAGGATGGCTGGAGGACGGCGGGAGGATGGCTGGAGGACGGCGGGAGGATGGCTGGAGGACAGCGGGAGAATGGGTGGAGGACGGCAGGAGGATGGCTGGAGGACGGCAGAGGATGGCTGGAGGACGGCAGAGTATGGCTGGAGGATGGCTGGAGGACGGCGGGAGGATGGCTGGAGGACGGCGGGAGGATGGCTGGAGGACAGCGGGAGAATGGGTGGAGGACGGCAGGAGGATGGCTGGAGGACGGCAGAGGATGGCTGGAGGACGGCAGAGTATGGCTGGAGGACGGCAGAGTATGGCTGGAGGATGGCGGGAGGATGGCTGGAGGAAGGCGGGAGGATGGCTGGAAGATGGCAGGAGGATGGCTGGAGGACAGCGGGAGAAGAAGTGGAGGACGGCAGGAGGATGGCTGGAGGATGGCTGGAGGACGGCAGGGGGATGGCTGGAGGACGGCAGAGGATGGCTGGAGGAAGGCTGGAGGAAGGCGAGAGGATGGCTGGAGGAAGGCGGGAGGATGGCTGGAGGAAGGCGGGAGGATGGCTGGAGGACGGCGGGAGGATGGCGGGAGGACGGCGGGAGGATGGCTGGAGGAAGGCGGGAGGATGGCGGGAGGATGGCAGGAGGATGGCTGGAGGAAGGCAGGAGGATGGCTGGACGATGGCGGGAGGATGGCTGGAGGACGGCGGGAGGATGGCTGGAGGACGGCGGGAGGATGGCGGAGGATTGCAGGGAAGGTGAGTGTGATTCTGGGGTAATCCCGAATGTGGCTCAGGGTTACCGCTTATGGTAATGAAAATGAATCCCGAGCCACACTTGGGAATACCGCCAGGGAGGTTAATAAAAATAATTACAGTGCCGTCATCAATATACAGAAATAGAAGTGACAATGGAAATTGGACAATGTGTGCTTATTATCACTTGAAATAATAGAATAGAAAATGATTTGGCTTCTGTATTGACCAGTCCATGAACATGATGTCACCCATGTTTGGCGGCCCTATAAAACGCTGACATGACTGATCGGCAGTTGGACGCACAGCTGCTGTAGAGGCACTGCGTACAACAAGTCCACATACCAAACATGTTTCAGCCAGAACAAAGAGCTTGGTGGGGGAATGAAAGTCGACTTGGGACAAGACGTGTCACTCTATTTCTATGTCACACTGGGTGACTGGGAGCCTTCAATGATGACAGCTGGATAACCCGCGGGGGAAACGAGACCTGCGTCCTTAACCCTTCCATGACTCATGTCACAACCTACTTAACGCTCTTCCACTGAGCAAATTACAGCCTCACCCTGACATCCTGAATGCAGATCAATCCACTGCTTGTTGCCAATCTCTGCACTGACTGTCTGCTATATACAAAATAAAATTCACAACTCAAATATTCCTTGAAAGGTTGGCTGCTATGAGATTATGGGGTTGATTTACTAAACAGAATCTGGTGCAGCTCTGCATGGAAACCAATCAGCTTCCAGTTTTTTTTTGTCAGAGCTTAACCACTTGCCGACCACCGCACGACTATCTACGTTGGCGGTCAGCCCCTCACAGGCAAAGTGACGTAGGGCTACGTTGCTAGCCTGTGAGGGTCTAGGGAGCGAGCGCACGCCGCCAGTGGCGCGCTCCTGCGTGGTCACGGACCCCCCCGCCCAATCGTCCGCCGGTCACTCGCGATCGTCAGTGGAGAGGGAGAAAGGCAGGCGGCTGATGTAAACAAGCCGCCTGTTATTCTCCCCGGTGTATGAATGATGATCATACGGTTCTACTATGTAGGACCGTTGATCACTGTTCCTACACCTCAAGCCACAGCCAATCACAGTTAGAATCACGCCCCTAGGGACACACATAGCCCCTCCCTCTCAAAAAAAGTTAACCCCTTCACTGCCAGTGTATTTTTACAGTAACAGTGCATATGTATAGCACGGATTACTGTAGAAATGTCACTGGTAACCCCAAAAGTGTCAAAAATGTCAGTCAAGGGTCCGATCTATCCGCCGCAATGTCGTAGTACCACAAAAAATCGCAGATCGCCGCCATTACGCGTTAAAAAAAAACAACAAAAATGACAAAAATCTTTCCCTTTGTTAGTAAACGTGATAACTTTTGCGCAAAACAATCAAAATACGCTTTTTGCGATTTTTTTTACCAAACATAGGTAGCATCAAACAAATTGGCCGAAAATGTTAAAAAATTTTGATTTTTACATTTTTTTGGGGGGGAATTTCATATAAAAAAATGTGAAAAATATTGCTATTTTTGCAAAATTTACGCTCTTTTTTTGTTTATAGCGCATGATCAAAAAATCGCATAGGTGATCAAATACCACCAAAAGAAAGCTTTGTTTGTGGGAAAAAAAGGACGCCAAATTTGTTTAGATACAGCGTCGCACGACCGCGCAATTGTCCGTTAAAGTCACGCAGTGCTGAATCGCAAAAAACCCCCTGGTCAGGAAGGGGGTAAAATCTTCCGGGGCTTAAGTGGTTTTTAAAGGAGAATTTCACTTTCGTGGGGGGAAAAAAATAGTAAATAAAGAAAAAATAATATAGTGTATACAATTGTGACACAAATCATATTGTAATTGAATGTTATTAACCACTTTAGGACCGCTCACTGTCCTGCTACTGCGGCACAGTGGCAGCCACAGTAGCCATACTTTTAAAGATACAAAGTATCAGTGTAAGGAATATCTGTAATATGTAAAAATATAAAACACACTTCAGTGTGCTGAAGATGAAACCTGGGGAAATGGGTTTGATGCACTGGGTGTATAATCGGCATTAAAACTGAGTCCTGGGAGACTGGCGGGGGGGGGCGACAAACAGACCACACCATCCCCCCCCCCCCGGACAACATTAACCCACACACCATACCCCCCTCCCCCCCTGGTCACCGGCTCACTCACCCTGGACATGTGGAGGGCAGGCAGCAGTGGCGACTTATCTCTCAGTCTCCTGCGTCTCCTCCCTCCTCCTCCTCCTTGGCCAATGGTATGGCTTTCGGCCAATCAGGAAACAGGTCTCAGGACCCACTTCCTGATTGGCCAGGAGGAGGATCCGTGTTACAATATTCATTCGCTATTGTCACACAACTGGGTGGGCTCAGGGGGCCCCTGTGCCCTCAATGGACGGGCCGCCATTGTCCTGGGAGGAGCTGAGCCCCAGGACTCCAATGAACCCAAAGTCATAAATAAACTGCGATTATAGGGTAGGTGAGTGCGCGTACCGTGCATCTGATAGGTGTATGGCGCTTGTCCCGGCGGTGGCGTACTGAAACTCGAACTGTAGCTGAGGAATCCGCTTTGTCCCGGAGAATGGCTCAGACTGTCCTCTGTCTTGATACCTGAAAAAAAACAAAAGAGAGGAGAACATGAATGTGACCTTCTACCCTTATATACAGCCAGAGGTATCAGTGTCAGCATGCCGGGGATCTGTGCTGCAAGTCATACAATGCCACTAATGGCTGCCATTACTCAGGGTCGCCGATAAGGCAGTACTCAGTACAGCCAGCCCTCCTGTACTGGGCCCGGGCCCTAACAGTTCAAGAGCGGGGCCCGGGCACCTGTTGAGCAGGAGGACTAGCTGTATTATCTTGCTTATTGCAGACACCGATCCTCTTCTGTCTCCTCCTGCAGCCTTGCCAGCTTCTCCTCCTTCTCCATCCAGCTGCACTGCAGGGGGAAGTTTCAGGATGGAGAGTGGGGGAAGGAGCCAGTAAATGTCATTTACTGGCCCCTTCTTTTCCTGAATGAACACAGTGAGTGATCAGTACCGATCACTCCTGTGTTCATTCATCACAACTGTGTTTACTATGATTCAGTTTGTGAATGATCAACAAGCCTCAGAGTGCTTCCTATTCATTCATCTGGGCAGCTGAGGCTGTAGAGAAAGGGACTGATAAAATGTATGTCCTCAGTCACTTTCGTCAGCAGGTAAGAGGAGGGGGGGGGGGGGGCTGTCAAGTAGGCTGTATGGGGCCTCATGATTTCTAACAGCAGCCTTGTCTGTACTGCTGGCCATGCGTACTACAATCTGCAATGTCTCTACAATCTCCTTAGATTTACCAAGTCTAGGTAATATGGGAGGGCTAATTATTAGTTCTAATTATACATCCATTAGGGGCATTGATGTATTTTAGGGGTGCTACAGATCTAATGTAGGGGCACCACACTGCAAATGTGAGGCACCAACCTTAAAAACGTTAGGTGTGATGAACAGAGCGGACAGGACGTTGTCAGGAAGGCTCTGCCAGAAGACAAGTTAATTCTCGCAAGCAAGTCCCTTTTCCTCGAACCTCCCAAAGAAAAGGCGCGTCAGTGCGTGTTAACGCGCGTGCGCATCTGCATACGCACAGGCGAACCAATGTGCGCCAGAATGCAAATGGATGTGCGCGCTTGCGCGGCGCATCCTGTGACAGATGAAAGTGCCAAACGGGCTGTTTAAGCTGGATCTGCACCTAGGATCATTGCTGTCTCGTATACAGCGTTCTGTGATTGTCCTGTTCCCTGTTACCTGCATCTGCTCCTGAAATACTGACCCGGTGTTCTAAAATTTAGTCGGACCCGTGAAAATTCCGGACCCTCGTCCCTTCCGGTGACGCTACATCATAACCCAGCTGATGCGAGCCCCGGTGCGCATGCGCACAAGGCATTTTCAAGGTCCGATGAAAGACTTACGAACAGCTGACTGAGAGGAGGAGGGGCTGAGGTGGGACGCACACACCGCTGCGGGATAATGTTACAACACCGCCGCGTCATCGAGCAAGGAACATGTTGCAGAGCTGACTTGGAGGAGGTGGGAAGGAAGTGAATACTCATACTAAATAGTAATGATAAAATAAAATAATAAGAAATACTAAACATTTTTTATCATTACTATTTAGTATGAGTATTCACTTCCTTCCCGCCTCCTCTAAGTCAGCTCTGCGCGGCGGTGTTGTAACATTTTTCCGCAGTCCCACCTCAGCCCCTCCTCCTCTCAGTCAGCTGTTCGTAAGTAAGAAAATGCCTTGTGCGCATGCGCACCGGGGCTCGCAGCAGCTGGTGGTGACGGAGCGTCCCCGATAGTGACCGGAAGTGACGAGGGTCCGGAATTTTCACGGGTCCGACTAAATTTTAGAACACTGGCTTGCCTCTGACTATTCCTGCTCTCTGCCTGCATCGACCCCGGCCTGTTCCTTGACCATTCTCCTGTCTCCCCGTCTGTACCTGATCTGATCGCTCTGTGTGTGACCCGGCTTGCCTGACTCTGCTTATCTTTCAATCTCGCTTGGGGCTACCAAGTTGCTGCATGGGTCCATCTGCTACTGGGACATCTGCCTCCTTCTGGTGCTCTTCTCAGCCACCTCTCAGTTCAGCGGCCTGCACGTTCACCGGCACTCGTGCGACTCTGCACTCCTGCGCCACCTGTTTACTCTATCAGGGGCTCCGAGTCAGAGGTATAAGAGAGGCTCTACCAGGCTCTACCCACCAGATATGTGACAGATGTACTGCCATCGAATGTACTTTTCTTGGTTGTCCAAAAGTGGACCTGCCAGTGGCCCTAGAAGTCTGCAGGAATAAGCTCCTGACATGTCACAACATACAGCAACAGTATCTTTTTTTTAGAAAAGCTCATCCTTCTATTATTTAAAAAAAAAAAAAAAACATACACCCCCCCCCCCCACCACAAACAAAAGGGGAGGACTCAATGGACCACTTTTTCTGCTGTCAGTCTGCAGAGAGAAAGAAGCATTTCCTCAGTCTCCTCTTCCCACTGATCAGACTGGAACAAGAGTAGATGCTGCAGCAGGGGGTTGATCTGTGTCAAAATCTGAACACAGTCGGGAAATGCTTAAACACCAGGATTTATGTCCCCCAAAGCCAGCATTTCAGTCCAGGAAGTAGACGGTGACCCTAGATAATGCCTGGTGCCCTCCTTCTGCAGAGAGAAGACGATGACGGAATTGTTAGAGGGATTACTGTGATCTCTACGGGGGCAATAAAAACCTGGGAGTGTTATGTAGCACTGCCCCCTTGAGGACTGCTGGATATTACACTTTCGGGTTCCCCTGGGTTACCGTTAGCAACACTGGCATTCACAATTTAACACTTTACTCCTTGGCTCAGTCCAGGGGTATGTAGTTGTTTTTGGCGTTTTATTTAAATTAGGGATAGGAGAAGGGAATAGTGGGGTACTCCAAATTAAACTATTCACAATACGGAGGACTCCTACTTCTGACGATGCAGCCAGGCTGCTGTTTCACCCTGCCACTAGGTGAATTTGGATTAAGTCTCTATCCAAATGACTTGATGGACTAGATTATCTTCAGGATACTCTCCTAGTATCCCCTATTACTTGACACACTGACACCCGTCCTCTGACTATCCTACACCGGAGTGGCCCCCCTCAGGTCAGGCCCCTTAGACACATTGTACTCCCGATACTGGGTCTCCAGTGTCTTTCCCCCTCTAGTCAGCTCCCCTGGACCTCTGGTCCCCAGAGGAGGAGACAGCGGCCACCCTCCCTCCGGGACTCTGCTCACCAGCCAAAGACCCCAGAGTACAAGTGCTTCTGGCTTTTATACAGTATCCCGGAATGCACCGAGACAGCCAGTCTCTACCATTCACCAGGACTGTATCAAAGCCTATGTATCCATTGGTCAGGTTTCCTCCAACTGTCCATGCCTCCCTGCTGGACCTGTGTGAAACACTCCTCTAGACTCAATGAATCACATACTGAGCACACTGAGCAGACCTAACTCACAGATCCTGCTCTCTGCTAGACAGAAAGCAATATAGATTTGCCTGCTGCTCCTCTGATAGGCAGACAGAGCCAAAAACTATACTCTCTCACTAGCACCTACCTAGGAGGGTGCTACAGTTACAATGCACACTACTTAGCATTCTGCACTTATTGAGAAAAACCATATCTGATGACAGGTCCACTTTAACTTAATCTGAAACTAGAAAATGGAATGTTGTGAACTGGTTTGGAAACCCCTGTCCTCCAGCTACCCTACGCTGGTACTGCTAGCTCACCCCTCCATCCTTCAGCCACCCCATGCTGGTACTGCTGCATCGCCTCCCCCATTTTCCAGCCACCCCATGTTGGTACTGCTAGCCCTCCCCCCCCCCACTCCCTGCAACCCCATGCTGGTACTACTGTACCCCTCCTGTCCTCCAGCCACCCCACGCTGGTACCGCTAGCTCGTCCTCATCCCCCCTTGCTCCATGCCAACCCATGCAGGTACTGCTGCACCCCCCTGTCTTCCAGCCACCCCATGCCGGTACTGCTAGCCCACCCCCCACTCCCTGCAACCCCATGCTGGTACTACTGTACCCCTCCTGTCCTCCAACCACCCCACACTGGCACTGCTAGCCCACCCTCACCCCCCTTGCTCCATGCCACCCCATTCTGGTACTGCTGCCCCCCTTCTTCCAGCCACCCCATGCTGGTACTGCTAGCCCATACCCCGCTCCCTGTCACCCCATTCTAGTATTACTGTACCCCCGTCCTCCGGCCCCCTTCCCACGCTGGTACTGCTAGCACACCACCACCCCCCTTGCTCCATGCCAACCCATACTGGTACTGCTGTACCCCCCATACTCCAGCGACAGCACGCTGGTAGTGCTAGCCCAACCCTTCTCCCCCCCCACCAGTCTCCTGCCACCCCACGCTGGTACTGATAGCCCACCCCCATCCTCCAGCCACCCCACCCTAGTACTACTACCCCACCCCTGCACCAGCCACCCCACACTTGTCTTGCCGGGTTTTGCACACAAGGAGGGATGTAGGTGACTCCGGGGACTCTGGCTGGGGGTTTGGGTTTACCTATATGCTAGCGCCGGCCCTGGTTGTGAGAAATTATATGGATAATATCACATATTAACTGCCGTTTGTCCTTGGTGTATTATTTAGTTTTTGACAGAGTGGTGAATAGTTCAAACCAATGTGTTCCAATGGGGAGACTTAGCTTCCTGACTTAAAGTCACAACAGTGAGTGATGGGAAGTCTCTCCAAAGTAAGAGAACTCCCATCTAAAGAGAGTTGTCACCTGTGGAAGATTTCCCCTTTATTCCTGTTATCATGGCTGCTGTAAACCTTTGGATTTCCCACCCCTTCTTGTCTCGGTGAGGACAGTCACCAGAACAGGGACACAGACATCAACAGAAACCGGGCAGATGTTCTAATCCTTCCTTACCCCATCCAAAATCAGAAAAAAAAGTTACATTTTAGCAATTGTTTGTTGCAATATTTTCCATTTTCAATAATAAAAAAGAAAAAAAGGCCTTTGGTGCGGAGAGGCAGTGGTTGATTCTGATCACAGAAAAAGAAAAGGCAATCAGCATCACATCCACTTCCCCAACAAAGCCATGTTTTGTCTGGGTGGACGGGTTGAATTTATGCCGCTCCTCATAAACAATAACACCTCATTGTTCTGGATTAGCGGCCAGGTGGGAACTCTGTGAGCTCCGTATGAGCGCTGACCCCCTGATAGGTGATCTGCAGGATTTATAAGCAACATATGGAAATGGCATGTGGCTGCCCTACAGACACAATTCAGTAGCAAATGGCTGAGCTTTCACCTGCTCTGCCAGAACAACTGTTAGGTATTTTCCCTGGAAACTTTCCAACCCCCGAACGTTGCAGCCGCACTGTAAAACAACCAAATATAAAGACTTAAAAGAAAGGAAAATAAATTATTTTTCTGCAGGCAGAATGCCTTAGTAATATGTGGGACGGATTTAGTCTGGAGGGGTGATGAATCTGAGAGACTTCTTAGGGCTGGATGATATGGAGAACCATAGATGTGGTAGAGTTTGTATAGCAGTTAGGCTGCCATTAACCTGGGTTACCCCTCTATCCATTGAGAGACCTTGGGTGAAGACTTGAAATGCAGAAGATCTGGTTCCATGTGAACTCTGAAATCTGTACAGAGCATACTCCTGAACCCTGCACTCTGTAATGTAGCACCCTCCTGAACTCTGCCTACATATGGCACTTTTCCACTGCAAGTACCGACCCGGCTCCACTCGGCGCTGCTTGGCTCGGTTTGGTTTTCCACTACATGGTACCGCATGTTGGAACGGTTCGGTACGGTTTGGTACGGTTTGCTTTTCCACTAAAGTAGTAAGTGGGTGGGATAACAACGATTCTCTGACCAATCAGTGGCTAGTAGTGACAAACAGTTAAGGCTGCATGCAAAGGATTGTGGGATATGGTATCGGTATGGCCCTCTTGTGGTGCTTTTCCACTGCATGGAACCGAATGGTTCAGCTCACTTTTGTGCTTTTCCACTGCATGGTACGGTGTAGGAACGGTTCGGTACAGTACGGCGGCGCTTTTCCACTGCATGGAACCGAACGGTACGGCTCTCTAAAACAGTACCACCTCTATTGTGGTTCCAAGAGGTACCATACCGGTACCCAGGGCCGCTGATAGAAATCATGGGGCCCCGTACAGCCTACCTGACGGGGCCCCCTTTAGCCCCACCCTCAACTCCGCCCCGGGTCCCGCCCCAGACCCTGCCTTATATGTAATATGTGCTGCTTTTACTAACAGAACAGTCTGTTTTTTCTCCTTGCTTTGCAGTGAGACTAAATAGCCAGATCGCTGATCTGTGTACAAAGCATACAGCAAAGTCAGTATAACTAGCAGAAGATGGAGATATATAGGCTCACAACATGCATTGCTCTTTTACGTTTGGAAAATTGTTACTGCCATCAGAACCTTATCACACGGGTATTTTGTTACATGACAGGGTCTCTTAAAGAAATACAGTGATTATAAAAATTTGTAATCAGCCATTGCTGACCATTGCTTTTGAAAATGCTGCTTTACTGGCACATGATGCAGTGGCTTCAATACATTCTGCAATTTTAGCTAAAATTAGCAAAACTCATTTAGGTGGGTCTTATATTACAAAGCAAAGTATTCTTATTTACTTAGGGCCCCTTCTCCATGCCGCAGTACAATTAAAAATAAAAAACCTGTGGAGGAAAAAAAGTTAATAATTCACTTAGGAAACGTACTAAACCCGCAGCTTACATGTGCTCCATCCACAATATAGTGTGGCTCCCTCTGCTCACTGTAAGCTGTCTCTCCTTGCCACTGCTGCTGCCACCCGCCTCACATAAGCCTCTTGATCTCGGCTGCTGAGTGGGGACCTGAGCGGAGGAAGATCACTCCGCCAGGGTAGGCAATGGGCAGCCACAGTGGCAGGCATCCGGGACTTTAGCACAGCAGCCAGCAACATGCGGAGCAGGTGCGGGAATGCGCATGCGCCCAAAATTGAAAAAAAAAGTCCCTCAACTGCTCCGCCTCCACCATCCCATAATCAGAAAGGGGAACTGGAATTGCATGTAGTATATAACACCCCCTAAGCTAGTAGGAGTGGAATGAGCGGGGGTGCATTTTGTCTGTGAAGCTGCCCGGGCCCTCCCTGCTAAGCTCATGTACTGGCTTATCAGTGGCCCTGCACTGAGAACCCTCAAGTGTTTTTCTAATGGGGTAATGTCTGTTGAGGACCATAGCATCAGGAAGTCCTGAACCTCTTGCAAGTCAGAACCCGGGACCCATAGGACCTTGAAGTGCCTAGCCCCGAACTGATCCACAATGGGGTCGGGCCCCAAAATCATGCCAATCAATAGCCCTGTCTATGAATGACTTGTAATGTCTCTATGGGTGGCCAGATGTAAATGCACTCATATCCATTTTTACATCATGCTAGCTGTGATCTATAACATTTCTGGAAAAATATTCAATTTTTTTTTTCTAGACCTCCGCAGACCCGCAGGAAGGAGGGTGTATGGACACAAGTCCATTTACATCCAAACCCCCATAGACCTACATGGAACATTCAATCAGATCCACATGTAAAGCTGACAGGCGGACCTAATTGAAAAGCTTGGTTGAAAGGCTATTTAAGGGGAGCGGTGGTAGTGGGAGGTAAAAACATGGCTCAGCTGCATGTTCTTACTCCCCCCTTCCCCCTTCCAAACACAAGTGTGAACTAGCAACTCATGCTTATAATCATATTCATTATGATGATCACAGCACAGCATGTACTTTATGGCTCTGTGTCACATGGCTGCTGGGTGCTGACTTTGTTAAGGCTGCACTGTGTTACAATCAGTATGGCCAGAAGTTAACAAAGTCAGCACTCAAAAGCCATATAACACAGAGCCATAAAGTACATGCTGTGCTGTGATCATCATAATGAATATGATTATAAGCACACAGTCTGGGAGCTGTACCTTCCTTCCATAGAAGTCTGTCAGTGTCACTGTGTGCTGCTGGTCTGTGCACTGCTGAGACCTCTCATCCATCTCTCATCAGTCACTTCCTCATTCCACAGCATGCACAAACGAATCACTACGCCAGGGCGGCCGGAACTACATATTCATTCAGTGCAGCATAGACACAGTGCACAAGGTTAGTGTGCCTACGCCCCGAAAATGGAAATAAAGTCCCTCCCCTGCTATCACCTCCTGGGCCCCTCTCTTGACCTCATGGGGCCCAGGAAAATATATTTATACACCCTGTAAGCAAATTGAAGTGGGGGATGGGATTAAAAGGCTTTCTATTTATTTAGGCAGAAGTTAACTTTAAAGCTGCCCGGGCCCCTAGTGGAGCTCATGGAGCCCGGGCCCGGTACAGCAGGGCTGGTTGTACTGCCCTATCAGCGGCCCTGCCGGTACCATATCCCACAATCCTTTGCATGCAGTCACTACTAGCCACTGATTGGTCAGAGAATCGTTGTTATCCCACCCACTTAACTTTAGTACTACTTTAGTGGAAAAGCAAACCATACCAAACCGTACCGAACCGTTCCAACACCGTACCATGCGGTACCAGCAGTGGAAAAACAAACCGGGCCGAGTAGAGCCGAGCCGGTACTTGCAGTGGAAAAGTTCCATTAGAACCACAACCGAGGTGGTACTGCTTAAGTGAGCCGTACCGTTCGGTTCCATGCTGTGGAAAAGCGCCGCCGTACCGAACCGTACCAACACCGTACCATGCGGGAACCATGCAGTGGAAAAGCGCAAAAGCGAGCCGTACCGTTCGGTTCCATGCAGTGGAAAAGCGCAAAAGCGAACCGAACCGTTCGGTTCCATGCAGTGGAAAAGCGCCAAAGCGAGCCGAACCGTTCGGTTCCATGTAGTGGAAAAGCGCCAAAGCGAGCCGAACCGTTCGGTTCCATGCAGTGGAAAAGCGCCAAAGCGAGCCGAACCGTTCGGTTCCATGCAGTGGAAAAGCGCAAAAGCGAGCCGAACCGTTCTGTTCCATGCAGTGGAAAAGCGCAAAAGCGAGCCGAACCATTCGGTTGCCTGCAGTGGAAAAGCGCGAAAGCGAGCCGAACCGTTCGGTTCCATGCAGTGGAATAGCACAAAAGCGAGACGAACCATTCGGTTCCATGCAGTGGAATAGCACAAAAGCGAGCCGAACCGTTCGGTTCCATGCAGTGGAAAAGCGCAAAAGCGAGCCGAACCGTTCTGTTCCATGCAGTGGAAAAGCGCAAAAGCGAGCCGAACCATTCGGTTGCCTGCAGTGGAAAAGCGCGAAAGCGAGCCGAACCGTTCGGTTCCATGCAGTGGAATAGCACAAAAGCGAGCCGAACCATTCGGTTCCATGCAGTGGAATAGCACAAAAGCGAGCCGAAGCGTTCGGTTCCATGCAGTGGAAAAGCGCCAATATTCTTATAGATACAACCGGCCCTTTGAGGGCAACCATAATGGCGATGCGCCCCTTGATGAAATTGAGTTTGACACCCCTGATCTATATGAATCAAGACTCTTCACTTACTATTCATTATTTGGGACTGCTTTCACCCTTTTTGGGATTATTACTTTCATTATTTAGGTGTTGATTTATGGATTGCAGGTTTAATTTGACATCACTAGATTATATGTGATTGGTTATTAGCATGGCTTTTATGATTCACATTGATTATACAATTCATCTAATTGTTTTGCCAGCTGCTGTATCCGTCTTTCAGTGTGATTTCTTCTCCCGTATTTATAAAAGGAATGGAAAGCCTTTTCCAGGTCACTGGTATCACAGATAGGGCGAGCTCTGTGTATTCCTGGTGTGGCTGTTCCTGAAATTCTAACACCATTTATATGTGTGTGAGATTTGGCTGTAACATTTAGAAGCTGCCGAGAGCCGCCAGGAATGAAAGCTGCACTTCCCCTTGGCAAATCGCTCCGCTCAGATACCAAACATTGTTGCTGGTTAGTGAAATGTAGGATTCCGTCCCCTGACCTGGATTTCTGAAACCACATGTGTGCTCCAAGTCTATGTATGAGTGGGAAGTCTTTTGTGGTCTGTGAAGCTGCTTCAGAGGTATAGAGGGGGCTCCATAATTATACAAGGTCCTCCAAAAAAGCACTACTCTATACAGCATCAAAGACCCCCCTCCCCCCCCCTAAAAAAAGGAAATATTGTGAACACATGGCATGAGGGCCTCGTAATAGCACCATGATTCACTGTGCAGCACTGCGGTATATGTCAGAGCAATATAAATACATGATAATAGTGTGTGACTGTGGGGGGACATTAGAGTGTAAGCTCCTCTGGTACAGAGACTGATGTGACTGGCTCAGTGTTCTCTGTACAGCACTGCGGTATATGTCAGAGATACAGTGCCTTGCGAAAGTATTCGGCCCCCTTGAACTTTTTCGACCTTTTGCCACATTTCAGGCTTCAAACATAAAGATATAAAACTCTAATTTTTTGTGAAGAATCAACAACAAGTGGGACACAATCATGAAGTGGAACGAAATTTATTGGATATTTCAAACTTTAACAAATAAAAAACGGAAAAATTGGGTGTGCAAAATTATTCAGCCCCCTTAAGTTAATACTTTGTAGCGCCACCTTTTGCTGCGATTACAGCTGTAAGTCGCTTGGGGTATGTCTCTATCAGTTTTGCACATCGAGAGACTGAAATTTTTGCCCACCCATTCCTCCTTGCAAAACAGCTCGAGCTCAGTGAGGTTGGATGGAGAGCGTTTGTGAACAGCAGTTTTCAGTTCTTTCCACGGATTCTCGATTGGATTCAGGTCTGGACTTTGACTTGGCCATTCTAACACCTGGATATGTTTATTTGTGAACCATTCCATTGTAGATTTTGCTTTATGTTTTGGATCATTGTCTTGTTGGAAGACAAATCTCCGTCCCAGTCTCAGGTCTTTTGCAGACTCCATCAGGTTTTCTTCCAGAATGGTCCTGTATTTGGCTCCATCCATCTTCCCATCAATTTTAACCAATTTTTATCTTCCCTGTCCCTGCTGAAGAAAAGCAGGCCCAAACCATGATGCTGCCACCACCATGTTTGACAGTGGGGATGGTGTGTTCAGGGTGATGAGCTGTGTTGCTTTTACGCCAAACATAACGTTTTGCATTGTTGCCAAAAAGTTTGATTTTGGTTTCATCTGAGCAGAGCACCTTCTTCCACATGTTTGGTGTCTCCCAGGTGGCTTGTGGCAAACTATAAACAACACTTTTTATGGATATCTTTAAGAAATGGCTTTCTTCTTGCCACTCTTCCATAAAGGCCAGATTTGTGCAGTATACGACTGATTGTTGTCCTATGGACAGAGTCTCCCACCTCAGCTGTAGATCTCTGCAGTTCATCCAGAGTGATCATGGGCCTCTTGGTTGCATCCCTGATCAGTCTTCTCCTTGTATGAGCTGAAAGTTTAGAGGGACGGCCAGGTCTTCGTAGATTTGCAGTGGTCTGATACTCCTTCCATTTCAATATTATCCCTTGCACAGGGCTCCTTGGGATGTTTAAAGCTTGGGAAATCTTTTTGTATCCAAATCCGGCTTTAAACTTCTCCACAACAGTATCTCGGAGCTGCCTGGTGTGTTCCTTGTTCTTCATGATGCTCTCTGCACTTTAAACGGACCTATGAGACTATCACAGTGCAGGTGCATTTAGGCCCCGTTAACATACAAGCGACGCTGCTCGCGCCGCGACCTAGGAGCGGCCGCCACGGACTTCATAACATTGAAGTCTATGGCGGTCGCCTCCTGGTCGCCCCAAAGAAGCTCCGGACCCTTTTTCTAAGTCGGAGCGACTTGTGTCGCTCCTATTAGAACGGGTCCGCAGCTTCCCTATGGGAGGCGACCTACGGCGACCTGTGAGGCGACCAGGTCGCCTTAGTGTGAACGGGGACTTATACAGAGACTTGATTACACACAGGTGGATTCTATTTATCATCATTAGTCATTTAGGTCAACATTGGATCATTCAGAGATCCTCACTGAACTTCTGGAGAGAGTTTGCTGCACTGAAAGTAAAGGGGCTGAATAATTTTGCACGCCCAATTTTTCAGTTTTTTATTTGTTAACAAAGTTTGAAATATCCAATAAACATAGAAACATAGAATGTGTCGGCAGATAAGAACCATTTGGCCCATCTAGTCTGCCCAATATATCTGAATCCTATGAATAGTCCCTGGCCCTATCTTATATGAAGGATAGCCTTATGCCTATCCCATGCATGCTTAAACTCCTTCACTGTATTTGCAGCTATCACTTCTGCAGGAAGGTTATTCCATGCATCCACTACTCTCTCAGTAAAGTAATACTTCCTCATATTACTTTTAAACCTTTGCCCCTCTAATTTGAAACTGTGTCCTCTTGTGGTAGTTTTTCTTCTTTTAAATATGCTCTCCTCCTTTACCGAGTTGATTCCCTTTATGTATTTAAAAGTTTCTATCATATCCTCTCTGTCTCTTCTTTCTTCCAAGCTATACATGTTAAGGTCCTTTAACCTTTCCTGGTAAGGTTCCACTTCATGATTGTGTCCCACTTGTTGATTCTTCACAAAAAATTACAGTTTTATATCTTTATGTTTGAAGCCTGAAATGTGGCAAAAGGTTGCAAAGTTCAAGGGGGCCGAATACTTTTGCAAGGCACTGTATATAAATGTGTAAGATTAATAGTGTGTGACTGTATTCATACATTAGAGGGCAAGCTCCTCTGTCGCAGAGACTCAGGTGATTGGCTCAGTGTTCTTTGTACAGCACAATGGAATGTGTTAGAGCCATATAAATGTATAATATTAATAACAATAGTATGTGACTGTGGGGGGACATTAGAGTGTAAGCTCCTCTGGTACAGAGACTGATGTGACTGGCTCAGCACTGTGGTATAGGTCACTGTTAAAAGAAAATGCACACAGCCATTAGCAGATACACAAGAGAATGCAGGGTTCATGTAGTCAGTAACATACTGTATGACGGGATGCCATAGGCTTGTCCTGGCGGAGGATATGTGGAGTATGCCGATGCCTGTTGTATTCCTGTGCTGTACTGTGTCTGCCCATAGGTGGCCATCGCTGGGATGGACGGAGGAGACAGGATGTGGGGGTAGTGCCTGGAAAGTAGAAGAGAAACTGACTTAACACAAATATCTATCACAGTATGACCAACACAAGAAATCAGAAAAAAACAACAACAGCATCCAATCATTATGCTTTCTACTATCCTCTTCTTCCATAGCTGAATAGGAGACCACGCCATGCTCTTGCAGTGTTAGGATTGAGTTTAGATCTAAGACGAGGTCTACATGTGAAGAGAATACATTTTCTTGTTGGGTTTGTGTTGCTTTCCTCTACATTTTTTTGGATTGCTCACACAATCCAAAATTCTAGAGCAGCCGTAACTCGCTGCGGACCAAGCTGGCCCTGGATAGCAAATGTTCCAGACTGATGTGACTGACTCAGTGTTCTCCATACAGTACCATTGAATATGGTGGGACGGGAGACCGAGGCAGAGCCACGGAAGGTGGCTGGATGAGGGGGGAACGCCCTCTCCCACTCACTGGGATAACGGCTGAGTGGCTGCTGAGCTGCATCCACTGGTACCTCCTGAAAGCCGACCGCTGGCTCTAGAAAACAGTACCGGGGTGATGCCCGTAGCTGCATATCATTCCGCTACAACCACTTCTCCGAGTTGACGTACAGGGACAGTAATGCCCCATACACACGTGCAGATTATCTGCAGACTTTTGTCTGCAGACTTACCAAAACCATATAATATGAGGTCAAACCTAAACACTTTCAATTTGTATGCAATCCGGCAGGCCCTTGCACTACATAGAAAAGGTAAGTCTGCAGACAAAAGTCTGCAGATAATCTGCACGTGTGTACGAGGCATTACTGGTACAGGTATAGGTACAGGTATTGGTACTGGTACAGGTATAGGTACAGGTATTGGTACTGGTACAGGTATAGGTACAGGTATTGGTACTGGTACAGGTATAGGTACAAGTATTGGTACAGGGACAGGTACAGGTACATCCATTTGCGGGAAGTGGTTAAAAGAGCACAAAGTGAATGCTATAGTAAGAGTCATACATCACTCCGTGATAGATGTGAACATCATTGAAATGAACCACAAATGCTTATCAAGAGGGTATAGAACGCCAGTAAAAGCACATAAATGCCATCCAGAGGAATGGAAATTGTGTTGGAGTGGCTGCAATGCGCGGGGCACAATGTTTCATATCTTGTGGGATTGCCCCCAAGATCCGTGATTACTGGCAGAAGGTACAACAGTATATCAGGGAAATTATAGGAGAGGGCATCATGGATGACCCATGGCCGTGCTTTTTTCGCAAAACTGATAAACCACAAAAGCAGTATAAAAACATGATTGTTCCAAACCTGATAAATGCAGCAAAGCGGCAAAACCAAAGAAATGGCTAAATACAGAAAGCCCCGCCCCTAGAGATTGGTCCAATAGAACGGAATACATATACACATGGAGTACCTTGGCAGCACAGACGAGGAACTGGCAGAGAGTTTGTCAAATAAATGGAGAAAAAGGGCAGATTTTAACCACTTGCCGACCAGCCAGTGTGCCCACTCGCCAGCGGGGAAGCCGTTCAACTGGGCCAGTGGCCGCGATTGCCGCCGAGCACCCGCAATCGCTCCCTGTGAAGAGAGAACAGCGGTCAGCTGTTGCAAACACAGCAGACCGTTGTTCTCTCTGGTATCAACACAGGTCTCTGTGTTCCTCCTATTTAAGATCACAGGTCTCTGTGTTCATCCCCCCCCACAGTTAGAAAACACCCCCTAGGCTCACACTTAACCCTTTGATCGCCCCTGGGTTAACCCCTTCCCTGCCAGTGTCATTATTACAGTGACAGTGCATATTTTTTGCACTAATTACTGTAGTAATGTCACTGGTCACCGCCGCGCTCCCGCCCCCACTCGGCAGTGGGGACTCCGATGCACCGGACCGGTGGTACCGGCCATCTGCGATCGCTCCCTGCTGAGAGAGAAGGACGGTTAGCTATTGTAAACACAGCTGACCGTTGTTCTCTTTGAAATGATCACAGAGCGCCTGTGCTTCTTCTATATATGATCATGTCTCTATAATTATTTCACAAGTCCTCCCCCCACAGTTAGAAAACACCCCCTAGCCTCACACTTAACCCTTTGATCGCCCCTGGGTTAGCCCCTTCCCTGCCAGTGTGATTATTACAGTTACAGTGCATATTTTTAGCACTAATTACTGTAGTAATGTCACTGGTCCCCCCAAAAGTGTCAAAAATGTCAGTTAGGGGTCCGATCTGTCCGCCGCAATGTCGCAGTCCCGCAAAAAAAAAAAAATCGCAGATCGCCGCCATTACTAGTAAAAAATAAAAATTACATAAACCTTTCCCCTAGTTTGTAGACGCGATAACTTTTGCGCAAACCAATCAAAATACGCTTATTGGGATTTTTTGTTATCAAATATATGTAACAGAATATAAAAGGATGAAAAAATTAGATTTTTACATTTTTTTTGGGGGGGAATGTTATATAGCAGAAAGTGAAAAATATTGTGTTTTTTTTTCAGAAATGTCTCTCTTTTTTTGTTTATAGCGCAAAAAATAAAAACCGCACAGGTGATCAAATACCACCAAAAGAAAGTGGGGGAAAAAAAGGACATCAATTTTGTTTGGGTACAGTGTCGCACGACCGCACAGTTGTCAGTTAAAGTAACGCAGTGACGAATCGCAAAAAATTGCCTAGTCATTAAAACGGAGAGCAGAGTCCCCCCCCCCCCCCCCTGAAAAGTCAGCACCTACACATACTGTACACATACTGTAGCTGCTGACTATTAATATTAGGACACTTTCCTGTCGTCCAGCGATGTCGTCACCGCAGCCGGTGCTGCTGCCGCCATTGCCGGTAAGGGAACCCGGCAGTGAAGCCTTGCAGCTTCACGGGCGGGTCCCTACTGCCCATGCGCAAAGCGCACTGCGCATTTGGATTGGCTCGGCAGTGGGGGAAGGAGGAGGGGTCCAAACTTCTGAGAGACAGCGCTGCGGAGCTGTCTCCCGGAAGTAGGGAAGGGTACCTGTCAAAAAGAGGTACCCGCTCCCCCCCTCCCCCCTGAAAGGTGCCAAATGTGGCACCGGAGGGGGGGGAGGAAGCAAATGAGCGGAAGTTCCACTTTTGGGTGGAACTCCGTTTTAAGGGGGGAAAATCTTCCAGTCCAGAAGTGGTTTAAAAGACCAACAAATACATAGAAGTATGGGTAGATTAGGTGCGCGATTGAAGAGTAATGCTGGCAATGCACTATATGAAAAATCGTTCAAACTTATTTTCGAAAAACCAACACTCGAGAGCAGATGATCGTGCCATCATGTAATGGCCGATAAATCATTCAATGGACATAAATGAGAGCAAACGATCGTGCCATCATGTAATGACCGATAAATTGTTCAATGGACATAAATGAGAGCAAACGATCGTACCATCATATAGTGACCGATAAATCATTCAATGGACATCAATTAATCCGTTTTTGGTTCATTTTTTCACATATACCGAGTGCAAACAGATTGGACGAGAAACACATTAACCTTTCAATTCATCATTCATTCGGCAGAAAATTTCCAAACTTGTCCATTTTTTCGGCTCAAAAACGTCACAACCGATTACCGATTCATGTCCATTAACTGGCCGAAAAACGAAAGAACTCTCCAAATGACCGAATTTCGGCCGATTTTTCGTATAGTGGCCAGCATTAGGTAAATGCAAATGGCGATGTAGGAGAAGAGGCACAATAAAGGAACAGTGTGATAAAAGAATTGGGGAGGGAGCAGGGCCATCTAACCGAATGGGCATGCTGGGCAGTTGCCCAGGGAGCCCCACTTGCCCAGCGACCCAGCCCCAACCAAGCATTAGTCCCGGTTCCCGTATGCATCCCGCCACTGAACTTAGCAGGTCGCAAGCCACTTGGGCCGTGGAGGGGGAGCCCACAACTGCCGGAATGCCTGTCCGCCTCCATGGGAACAGGTGCACACAGGACAGTCGAGTCTAACTCCAGTCCGTGTGTGTGTTCACCGGACCCAGCCGCCGAACTTAGCAGGTGGCAAGCGTCTGTTGGCCCTGTGCTGCTGTCAGGCCACTTGGGCCTTGGAGGGGGAGCCCACAACTGCCGCAATGCCTGTCCACCTCCATGGGAACAAGCACCCACAGGACAGTCAAGTCTAACTCCCATCCATGTGTGTGTTCACCGAACCCAGCCGCCAAACTTAGCAGGTGGCAAGCGCCTGTTGGCCCTGTGCTGCTGTCAGGCAACTTGGGCCTTGGAGGGGGAGCCCACAACTGCCGGCATGCCTGTCCACCTCCATGGGAACAGGCACCCACAGGACAGTCGAGTCTGACTCCCACCCGTGTGTGTGTTCACCGGACCCAGCCGCTTAATTTAGCAGGTGGCAGGCGTCTGTCGGCCCTGCGCTGCTGTCAGGCCACTTGGGCCGTGGAGGTGGAGGGGGAGCCCGCAACTGCAGGAATGCCTGTCTGCCTCCATGGGAACAGGTACCCACAGGACAGTTGAATCTGACTCCCACCCGTGTGTGTGTACACCGCACCCAGCCGCTGAACTTGGAAGCTGTCATTAGCCTGGCACTGCTGTACCAATAAATATCGCCTTATCGATAATTTGTATTTTTATTTTTGTGGGTGATTGTGTAGGTGGGGCCACAGTGCACTGCATTGCCCAGGGGGCCTATAATGCTCTTAAGACTGCATGGGGGGGGGGGGGGGTGGGGGTTATGGGTTTTGGGATATTGGAGGAAAAGGTTTTTTTACTGTAATCTGTAAAGTATTTTTTGTATTTGTTTGTTTACACTGAACTGAAAACTAATAAAATCTATATATAAAAAAGATTAAAAAAAATAAATGAATAAATAATAATAAACCACACAGGCGTCCCCTGGATTCTACATCCCAGGAGTGGTTGTATCAGGAGCCCTCTCTACGTGATCCATACAGATATCTCGGGTTATGTACGCCGCCTGCCCCCGCCGCACTGAAAACCGGATCTTTAGCATTCTCCCCATAACTCGGCTCACCTGGAGAAATTCACTTCAGGTGCAAATTGCTGGGATTCCTTGCAGCTGCCTGCAGGAGAGAAAACAAATAAAGGGTAAAAGTATGAAAATCATTTTCAGCAACACTGAACTCGGCTTTGCCTTCTGTCCCACAAACCTCAAATATTCTTTTTTTTCCATTTGAAGGACAAGGCAAAGTGCGTCAGAGAAAGTTAAAGTGTACCTCCGGGCAAAGTAAGATGATGCATATGGTGTGGTCTGTCAGCAGCATTAACACAGCAGCTTTTGCTGTATATGTATGTATATATAAATACATATTCATAAATATATATATATATATATATATATATATATACATATACACACACACACACGGATATAGATATATATATATATATATATATATATATATATATATACACACACACACACGGATATTATATATATATATATATATATATATATATATATATATATATATATATATATATATATATATATATATATAAATATATATAAAATGAATTAAAAGATTAATTCTTAAATAATTAACAATACCGTATTTATTCGAGTATAACGCGCACACGTGTATAATGCGCACCCCTAATTTTCGATTAAAAATCGATATAAAATTTTGTTTCACACCAAGCATTGTAATTGACAAAAAAACGTTGTTGAACACGTGCGGCCATGATAAAAATCATTTATTGACAACGTAAACTGATATAAACACAATGCCGAAATAAAATTACAGGTAACAGAAGCGTCATATGCAGAACGTTTTCTCTTGATACCCTGAGTTGCCATCTAACGGGTACCAGTATATCAATTAAAATATGAAGAACACTGAATTACGGTACGCAAAACACTGAATTGTACAAAAGCAATGCTTACCGTAACATGTGGGCGAGTCGAGGAAATGAAGCGGCGACCATACAGCGGATAATAAGAATTCTCACCCCCAGTTCGGGCCGCCCACTGTACGCGACGAGGGGGACGTTTTTCTTTTCTTCGCCCTTACGTACAGTGAGCGGCTGCAGCCCGGAAAAGGCTCAGTGCGAACTCACAATTCGCCTGCGCCCTCAATGGACCGGCCGCCACTGCCACCCCAGCCCTCGTTTATAACGCGCACCCAAACTTTGATTTCTTTTTTTGGTAGAAAATTTTGCGCGTTATACTCGAATAAATACGGTAATTATTCTTAAATAATTAAAAAAAATGTAATATCTATCTTTATATATTTACAGTATATGTGTGCGTATATATATATATATATATATATATATATATATATATATATAGATATAGATATATATATATATATATAAAAAAAATATAAAAAAAAAAGAAATATATATATATATCTATATATATATATATATATATATATTTATATCACTCATTCTAATTATGTAAACACTGGTGCCAGGCGGGTACAAACCTTGGTTTTTGATACCCAGCGGAGTGTTTACCCCCAGAGTTTAAATACAGGATAACAGGTAGCCGGATAAGCCGGAGGTTCATCTCGCGGTCTGTTTTCCTACCTGAATGTGAGAAGTCCTCTAAGGAAGATCCTTTCCTCGATCTATCTGGAAAAATAATAAATTGGAGAAAATTAAACTTTGCCCTCGCTGGGAAGGGAAGAAGAAAAAGCTTTAATTGCTTGTTTAGTTTATAGAGGACGGCTGCCATGAAAAAGTGCAGAATTTCCGACTAATTTGCGCTGAGGTCCCATTCAGACGTAACCCCTTCCAGCGCGGTTTCACTGTGCTAAAATGACGGCTGAAGAGGACGTAGAACAGACTTTATTACTTTATATACGGTTCTGACCAGTTTTAGGTTTATCTCCTTGGCTGCCAAATTGTAACTTATTATCAGAAGATGTAACTTTGCAACAAATCATCCTTAAAAACTCCAGTCAAATCAATAGTTGAAATGCAAATAAACAATCATTTTATTTGCCAATAAAACAATTTCACACAGGAACTTCCTGCTTTTTTCCTCCTTCTCTAGGCTGCCTTACCACCACCCCCTCCATCCCCTAGTGCCTGAAACATGACAGAAGGACACGGTGATATGAAATTCACCCCAGTTGGCTTTCAATGCAAAACCTCAAACTCCCAGTCAGATTTCTAACGCTGTAGGTAGAAAATACAAAGACGGATGCCAGCCACTTATTTTAGCAGTATTTAACAGCGAGAAAATTGTAATAATTTTATTTTTTCCATATACATTTTTATTATTATGTTAGAGAATATATAACCAATGTATATTCAGCACCTGACCCCTCCCCTATACACTAAAGTACATCCTCTTGTTCATCTCACATGGTCTCTAAACGGAGCATATGTTCAGCTTCTTTTTTAAGAACAAGCTTGATTCAGCCCATTAAAAGTACAATAGATAGCCTGAACACCACATCTAAATTATATGGCAAAATGTCTGTGGACCCCCCCCCCCCCCCCCCAAAGACATTGTACAAAATTATGCTCTTCTAAACTTGTGGTAACAGTTTGGTGAAGACCCTTTTTGTTTCAGAATGACTGTGCCCCTGTGTACAAAGCCAGCTTCATAAAGGCATGCGGAGAACTTTGGGTGGCCTCCACAGAGCCCTGACCTTATCACTACTGAACACCTTTGGGGTGACCTGAAACCAGAGGCGTAACTAGAACCTTCAGGGCCCCGATGCAAGAAACCATGAAGGGCCCCCCCCCCCCCCGGAGCCCTTGCCCCGGGGTCCTTCCCTTCAAGCCTGGGGCTCTTCCCACTGATCCTGGGGCCCGTTACTCTTGTTGCGGGACCCTTTCACAAGATCTGCAGTGGGCCCCCTTCCTGCCATCTTGGGTCCTCCCCTCGGTGGTGGAATGCCAGGATCAGGTGGCAAGTGTGATCTTTGCGATCCTAGAAGTTCACCCACTGGTGTCAGTAGTTTTTATTTTTTGGTATTTTAATTGTATTATTTTTTATCATTTTATTATTATTCTTTTTTTACAATGTGACTGACTATGACTCTGTCCATTCAGAAAAGGAAGGAGCTTGTAAATTACATATTTACCGACCCCTTCCTTGTTCTCTATTGTGTCATCCTATCCTACCCTATCCAGGTGTACAGGGGAGCCGCACACGCCCCCCTGGAGCATGGGGCCCGGTTGCAATTGCAACCCCTGCAACCCTTGTAGTTACGCCCCTGCCTGAAACACCAGTTTGGTGTAGAGGAAGTCCAGTGTCCTCCACAGACTCCTGACCTTAACCCTACTGAACACCTTTGAGAATAATTGGAACGCTGGTTGCAAGCCAGTTCTTCTGTGTACAAAGCCGGCTCCAAAAGACATCGCTTGACGAGTAGAGTGTGGAGAACCATGAGGGGCCTTCACAGAGCATTAACCTCAACCCTACTAAACAGCTTTGAGGTGAACTTAAACACCAATTGGAATTCAGGTCTTCCGTGTTCAAAGCCAGATCCATAAAGTCTTGGGTTGATCAGTTTGGTGTGGAGGAATTCCAGTGTCCTGAATAGAACCCTGACCTCAACCCTACTGAACACCTTTGGGATGAATTGGAACACTCATTGCAATCTGGGTCTTCTGTGTACAAAGCCAGTTTCATAATGACGCGGTTTGACCAGTACAGTGTGGAGAACAATGAGTGGCCTACGCATGGCCCTGATCTCAACACTACTGAGAACCTTTGGGGTGAACTGAAACACCAATAGCAAGCCAGGCCTTCTGTGTTCAAAGCCAGCTCCATAAAAACATGCTTTGACCAGTTTGGTGTAGAGGAAATCCAGTGTCCTCCACACACCCCCTGACCTCAAACCTACTGAACACCTTTAGGATTATTTGGAACGCTGGTTGCAAGCCAGTTCTTCTGTGTACAAAGCCAGCTCTAAAAGACATAGATGACCAGTAGAGTGTGGAGAACCATGAGGGGCCTACACAGAGCATTAACCTCAACCCTACTAAACAGCTCTGAGGTGAACTGAAACACCAATTGGAAGCCAGGTCTTCAGTGTTCAAAGCCAGATCCATAAAGACTTTGGTTGATCAGTTTGGTGTGGAGGAAATCCAGTGTCCTCCACAGACCCCTGACCTTAAGCCTTCTAATCACCTCTGGGATGAATTGGAATGCTGGTTGCAAGCCAGGTCTTCTGTGTTCAAAGCCAGCTCCATAAGATATAGCTTGACCAGTAGAGTGTGGAGAACCATGAGGGGACTAAACAGAGCTCTAACCTCAACCTTACTAAACAGCTTTGAGGTGAACTGAAACACCAATTGGAAGCCAGGTCTTCTGTGTTAAAAAGCCAGATCCATAAAGTAATGGTTTGATCCGTTTGGTGTGGAGGAACTCCAGTGTCCTGCACAAAGCCCTGACCCCAACCCTACTGAACACCCTTGGGATAAACTGGAACACTGATTGCAATTTGGGTCTTCTGTGTACAAAACCAGCTCCCTATTGACATGGTTTGACCAGTACAGTGTGGAGAACCATAAGTGGCCTCTACAGTGCCCTGATCCCAACACTTCTGATTGCAAGCCAGGTCTTCTGTATACAAAGCCAGCTCCATAAAGTCATGGTTTGAACAGTAAGTTGTGGAGAACAATGAGTGGCCTACACAGGGCCCTGAACTCAACACTACTGAACACCTTTGGGGTGAACTGAAACACCAATTGCAAGCCAGGTCTTCTGTGTACAAAGTCAGCTCCATAAAGACATGCTTTGGCCAGTCCGGTGTAAAGGAACTCCAGTGTCTTCCACAGACCCCTGACCTCAACCCTTCTGATCACCTTTGGGGTTGTAAGAATATTTAATAATATCTCGCACTCGTACTTCATTATGTCAGAATATTTATACTGCTCTGAATATAACAGTGTCTATTTATGGTTAATAACTTAGCAAAGATCTGTGCGGTAGGAGAGTCTCCACTTATTTCCACAAATCAATATGTAGTGAATTCTTTTTAATTGATTAATTTCTTTTTAAAAGCATATACAAATCTTAGTAAGTACATTCTACAGTATGGAAAATATATAAAAAAATGTATTCACAATACATGTAATCACAATATATGATCAAAAATGGAAATGACACAAAGAAACAACTCTACATAAAATACTAACTTCAAACAATCAATGCAATGTGATGTTCAGCTCAATAATGAATGTGAAACTGAAACAAAGTGAAAGCAAAACGAAAGCAAGATTACCATTTCTCCAGGTATAGCATAAACCATAGGTATGTGTTCTATATAAACAGACCACAATTGTCTGCGAATCGCATGAATTGGAATAATGATCACAAGCCAGGTCTTCTATATACAAAGCCAGCTTCATGAAGATATGATTAGTCCAGTATAGTGCAGAGAACCATGTGTGGCCTACACAGAACCTCAACCATAATTTACACCTCTGGGATTTATTGGAACACCAACTGCAAGCCAGGCCTTCTCATCCAACATCAGTACCTGACTTCAAGTACATGGAACATAGGGCACTTCTGTGATCTGGGAAACTCAATCCTCAATAATGAAGATGAAGGGGGGGGGGGAGGGATGGTCTTCCGTGATCATGCAGGGGGTACCACACTGACACTGGGGCAGCTCTTCTGAATTGGTAGAAGTGACTCCAACTGATAAAGAAAGAAAAGAAGAAGACGCCTCTAAGTGCAGCTTGTAATACCTTTATTTGCACACGGAGAATAAAAAAGGAAACAAGATGGGTGAATGTAACATCATCACTGGAGGTCCATTCCTGACCCTGTGGCTCTACCTTCCGAGGCCGTCCACCATCTCGGTGAAGTAGAGGAGCCCAGCCCGGGCTCAGTTCCTCCATCTGAGGCTGCGGTGGAACTTCACTTGACTTCACACTCTCCAAAAAATGTCAAAAGCCTTCCCAGAAGAATGGGACTGTTATAGCCACAAAGTTGAAAAACTCTATTAGGTCTTTGATTTTGGAACAGAAGGTCCAACAAGTTCAAAGTCAGGGTCAGGTGTCCACAGACTTCCGGCTATACATTGTATTTGAAAGCAGAACTAGGATAAAGGTAAGTTTTAGATATTTGCCTTTTGTCTCTTTTACTCTGGACGGTTCTTTGCTGCAGCTGTCTCAAGACATTGAATGGAGCAGATCACATGCAGAGAATCCCCAGTGTACTCAGAAGGTAAGAGGAGCCCGGCATTGATGGGGGAAGAAGTGGAAAAAACATTAACTGCTCCATGTGACCTGAGGTGACCTCCCTGCTCGGTGTGACACCACACCAATCCCACTGCCCAACTGTGCCACAATACCAGCAACTAATAGTCTCATTATTGTTCTGTAATTGGCTCACAACTTCATGAGCTAAAGCAGCTGTTGAGTTACTGACAGAGGTCCGGCATGGCCGGGGAAGAAGGCATTATGGATAACGACTGGAAATTCTGTCAATACAGCGAGGAACCTCATCCGCCACTTCCTCTGGACCAAAACTACTGGAATATTCCAAAAAGAGGATAAAAGTACTGGAAGGCAACAATTGTCAGCCTTGGTAACTGTTTGTGGAACAGCAAATATACAGTGCCTTGCGAAAGTATTCGGCCCCCTTGAACTTTGCGACCTTCTGCCACATTTCAGGCTTCAAACATAAAGATATAAAACTGTAATTTTTTGTGAAGAATCAACAACAAGTGGGACACAATCATGAAGTGGAACGAAATTTATTGGATATTTCAAACTTTGTTAACAAATAAAAAACTGAAAAATTGGGCGCGCAAAATTATTCAGCCCCTTTACTTTCAGTGCAGCAAACGTTCAGTGAGGATCTCTGAATGATCCAATGTTGACCTAAATGACTAATGATGATAAATAGAATCCACCTGTGTGTAATCAAGTCTCCGTATAAATGCACCTGCACTGTGATAGTCTCAGAGGTCCGTTTAAAGCGCAGAGAGCATCATGAAGAACAAGGAACACACCAGGCAGGTCCGAGATACTGTTGTGGAGAAGTTTAAAGCCGGATTTGGATACAAAAAGATTTCCCAAGCTTTAAACATCCCAAGGAGCACTGTGCAAGCGATAATATTGAAATGGAAGGAGTATCAGACCACTGCAAATCTACGAAGACCTGGCCGTCCCTCTAAACTTTCAGCTCATACAAGGAGAAGACTGATCAGAGATGCAGCCAAGAGGCCCATGATCACTCTGGATGAACTGCAGAGATCTACAGCTGAGGTGGGAGACTCTGTCCATAGGACAACAATCAGTCGTATACTGCACAAATCTGGCCTTTATGGAAGAGTGGCAAGAAGAAAGCCATTTCTTAAAGATATCCATAAAAAGTGTCGTATAAAGTTTGCCACAAGCCACCGGGGAGACACCAAACATGTGGAAGAAGGTGCTCTGGTCAGATGAAACCAAAATCAAACTTTTTGGCAACAATGCAAAACGTTATGTTTGGCGTAAAAGCAACACAGCTCATCACCCTGAACACACCATCCCCACTGTCAAACATGGTGGTGGCAGCATCATGGTTTGGGCTGCTTTTCTTCAGCAGGGACGGGGAAGATGGTTAAAATTGATGGGAAGATGGATGGAGCCAAATACAGGACCATTCTGGAAGAAAACCTGATGGAGTCTGCAAAAGACCTGAGACTGGGATGGAGATTTGTCTTCCAACAAGACAATGATCCAAAACATTAATTCCTTTTTGATTTATTTAAGTCTTGGGAGTAGGTGTGTATATTGAGGCAGGGTGGTAGGGGCCCCCAGTGCATTACTTTGCCTTGGGGCCCATGATGCTATTAGGAAGTCCCTGACCTCCCCCTCTCTCCATCTCTACTACATACTGTAAGGAGGTGCTTTTTACGAGACTACAAAAGATAGCCGGGGAAAGCTGATAACATTATTTGAGATTTCAGTGACAGTTCACACTTTAGCGATGTCAGACATCGCATTTGATTCGCACCGCACTGCTCTGCAAATCACATGCGATGTCTGTGCAATGCGAATTCAACCATACAGATTGTATGGCTCAATTTGCAATGCATTCGGGACAAAGTCGTGCAGGACCCTTTTTTTTTGGTCCGCACCAGAATCAGATCGCATGGGTGATCCGATTCCTGTCCGAATTGACAGTTTGCACTGCGATACGCAAACTAATCTGGGGGTGTAGTCTGTCCTGGGACAAGGTCATCTAGAGCCGAGGGCGAACATGCAAAACTACCCCCCCCCCCAAGATGTATGAGCATTGTGTGTCAGCAAAAATCGCCCCACAAAAACACTGAGCACTAATCAGGATGATTACTCCCTTAGCATAAATCCCCCCCTCCAAGTACAAATACACCCCCTGCTGAAATACCCCCTCCCAGCACAAATATTGGCCCCCCTCATCCCCCAAAACACCTTAACTCAAATACCCCCCCCCCCCCCCCACAAATCCTCTACCCCTAAAATGTGCCCTCCTGGTACACATCATAGTTACATAGTTACATAGTAGGTGAGGTTGAATAAAGACAAAAGTCCATCCAGTTCAACCTGTGTAGGTGTGTGTGGCTGTAATCATCTCTCATACCCCTGAATGTTCTGATCCTTGAGATGTACGTCTAAGAGTCTTTTGAAAGCCACCATACTACCCGCAGAAACCACCTCTTGTGGTAGAGAATTCCACAATCTTGTAGCCCTAACAGTAAAGAACCCCCCACGTTGCCTGAGGTTAAAACGCTTCTCCTCTAATCGCATTGTATGCCCCCGAGTTCTCATGCAATCCCTTCGACTGAACAGCTTTTTTTCTAAGTCTAGATCCCCATTTAGATATTTAAAAATTGCTATCATGTCCCCCCTCAGGCGTCTCTTCTCCAGGGAGAATAAATCAAGCGATTGCAGACGCTCCTCATAATCAAGGTCCTCCAATCCCCTAATTAGTTTAGTTGCCCTTCTCTGGACTCTCTCCAGCTCCAACACATCCCTTCTGAGGACTGGTGACCAGAACTGGACAGAATACTCCAGATGCGGTCGGACCAGAGTTTTATAAAGTGGAAGGATTATAGTCTTATCTCTGGAATACATCCCTTTCTTTATGCATGCTAATATTCTGCTGGCCTTGGAAGCTGCCGCTTGACATTGCATGCTGTTGCCTAGTCTATCATCAACCAAGACTCCCAGATCCTTCTCCATTTTTGATTCTCCCAAGGGTTCCCCTCCTAAAGTGTATTGTGCTTTTATGTTTCTAGTCCCCAAGTGTAAAACCTTACACTTCTCCACATTAAACCTCATTTGCCATGTCTTTGCCCACTCCATAATTTTGTCCAGGTCATTCTGTAGGATATCTGCTTCATGATGTGCTGTTATTGTCCTGCCTAATTTTGTGTCATCTGCAAAAACTGATATTGAACTACAGATCCCGTCCTCAATGCTGTTTATGAATACACTTCAAATTTCCCCCTCCCAGCACAAATCACCCCCCCCCCCTCTAGCACAAACCATCTTCGCCCACCCTCCCTTCCTAACACAAATCCCCCTAAATCACCATTCCCCACCTCCCCCAAATTTCCTCTCCTAGAACAATACTTACTCCCTGCTGCCCCCAAATTCCCTCTTCCAACATAAACCCCCCCCCCCCATCTCCTTGTGGTCCCCCTTCTAGCACAAACCATCTTCCCCCACCCCTCTTCCTGACACAAATCCCCCTAAATCACCACTCCCCACCTCCCCCAAATTTCCTCTCCTAGAAAAATACTTACTCCCTGTTGCCCCCAATTCCCTTTTCCAACATAACCCCCCCCAATCTCCTTGTGGTGCCCCCTCACCTCACATGATACCACAATGCCCAGGGCAACCGTCCCTTCCCCCCACCCCTTGTCTTGGCCCTGGGTGTAGTTAACACTGTATTGACACTCCCAGCGATTCGCATATGGCAGTGTGAACTGCCTGTGAGTCGAGTGCGATGCGGGAACCCGCAGTGGATTTGCAGGGTTCCCGCTTCGTACCACTTGATGCAGTGCCACGGGATATGACAAGGACACCACATTTAGGACAGGACCAGCAGGTTATTTTTCTGTACTTAGCTTTAAAAAAATAAAACTAATGCAGAGACAATGTCAGGACTTTGTAAATTGCAATATATTACATTTTAGGTTTCTGGGTTTGATTCCTCGTTGTGAACCAATATCCCGATTTTTGAAGAAGGCGGAGTCCTCCTTTAGACCAGCGAGCTGCCAGTGATTCATATAACAGATGACACATTCAGCTGTCGGTCCCCTGATGCTTCCTCGGGGGCCCCGTATGCGACTCTCCAACGTGTCGCCCTCAGCTCCTGCCAGATAAGAAAGGATTTGGGCACCAGGAACAATTCTAGGCGGATGTGCGGGAAAGTGGCCAGAGTGCGGTGTGCGGAATGTTCTACGGGGGCATTCCGTTCCAGAGACATTATTTATAAAAAGGCCATTCCCAGGTCACAAGAAGAGAGAAGACTTCGTTCTTTCACTGAAGGATTTCTGAGGCACTAAAATCTAAAACGACTTAACATTATGTTTCTTTTTTTTTATAAATCTCTCCTTTTTTTTTCTTCCTGCTTTGAGTTTAAATCTTATTTTAGGAGCTCGGAGCTCTGGTTCCTAAAGAAGATATAAAACCAATAGCCGGGCTGTCAGGCCGCAGATAGATGATTGTTTTTCAGCCTTTATAAAGCAATAACACGCAGATCGGATTATGATTTGATGAGCTGCGAAACGTTATGGAAATACTTCTCGGTAATGGCTGTGCTTAGGTTTACGTCCTGCGAAGTTCCAGATCTGCGAGGAGCCCCGAAAAAATGTACAACATCTCCAACTCTCATCTTAAAGCTCGGTTCACATACGCTATATTACCAAAAGTATTCGCACAGGATTCGCTGAGTTCCCCAAAACGCATGTACATTATATTGCCAAAAGTATTGGGACGCCTGCCTTTACACGTACATGAACTTTTAATGGCATCCCAGTCTTAAGGGTTCAACATTGAGTTGGCCCATCCTTTGCAGCTTCAACTCTTCTTGGAAGGCAGTCCACAAGGTTTAGGAGTGTGTCTATGGGAATCAGGGGCAGACTGGGAACTTTCGGCCCAGGGGGGCAAGTACAAGCCAGAGGCCCACGGTGCAGCTATTTTGCTCATGTACATTATATTGCCAAAAGTATTGGGACGCCTGCCTTTACACGCACATAAACTTTTAATGGCATCCCAGTCTTAGTCCGTAGGGTTCAATATTGAGTTGGCCCACCCTTTGCAGCTATAACAGCTTCAACTCTTCTTGGAAGGCCGTCCACAAGGTTTAGGAGTGTGTCTATGGGAATCAGGGGCAGACTGGCAACTTTCGGCTCAGGGGGCAAGTACAAGCCAGAGGCCCATGGTGCAGCTATTTTGCTCATGTACATTATATTGCCAAAAGTATTGGGACGCCTGCCTTTACACGCACATGAACTTTTAATGGCATCCCAGTCTTAGTCCGTAGGGTTCAATATTGAGTTGGCCCACCCTTTGCAGCTATAACAGCTTTAACTCTTCTTGGAAGGCTGTCCGCAAGGTTTAGGAGTGTGTCTATGGGAATCAGGGGCAGACTGGGAACTTTCGGCCCAGGGGGGCAAGTACAAGCCAGAGGCCCATGGTGCAGCTATTTTGCTCATGTACATTATATTGCCAAAAGTATTGGGACGCCTACCTTTACACGCACATGAACTTTTAATGGCATCCCAGTCTTAGTCCGTAGGGTTCAATATTGAGTTGGCCCACCCTTTGCAGCTATAACAGCTTCAACTCTTCTTGGAAGGCCGTCCACAAGGTTTAGGAGTGTGTCTATGGGAATCAGGGGCAGACTGGCAACTTTCGGCTCAGGGGGCAAGTACAAGCCAGAGGCCCATGGTGCAGCGATTTTGCTCATGTACTGTACATTATATTGCCAAAAGTATTGGGACGCCTGCCTTAACACGCACATGAACTTTTAATGGCATCCCAGTCTTAGTCCTTAGGGTTCAATATTGAGTTGGCCCACCCTTTGTAGCTATAACAGCTTCAACTCTTCTTGGATGGCTGTCCACAAGGTTTAGGAGTGTGTCTATGGGAATCAGGGGCAGACTGGCAACTTTCGGCCCAGGGGGCAAGTACAAGCCAGAGGCCTATGGTGCAGCGACTCGGCTCCCCTCCCACTCTCCCAATCCTCCTCCTGACCCCCATTCCAAGCTGAAGTCCTACTCCAGATACTTTCTACTTACTGGATAAATCAGGATTCCTGACCTGGCCAGCAGGGGGAGGTTGGGGGGAGCTGGGACAGCTCGGTTGGAACTGGCCAGGGCAGAAGAGTCCACAGTGGGGCATGGAACTGGCCTCTGCTCAGACACAGTTTACACCACCCATGCTGGGGGGGGGGGGGGAGGGTTGAGGACTGCGCTTTGTCCTTGTCTTCAACCTGCACTTAGGTCAGCAGCAGGGACTTTTTTACTTCTCTTCACCAGGAATCTATTAGGCATGTCTGTGGTAGAAGCGGTGCAGCCTTTTTATGGGGTATCAGAGCTGCCCCCCTGGTCCAGTCCTCCCCTGATGGGATTGTTTGACCATTCTTCCAGAAGCGCATTCATGATGTCAGGCACTAATGTTGGACGAGAAAGGCCTGGCTCACAGTCTCCGCACCAATTCATCCCAAAAGGTGTTCTATCAGGTTGAGGTGCACGCCAGTCAAGTTCCTCCACCCCAAACTCGCTCATCCATTTTTTTTTGGACCTTGCTTTGTGCACTGGTCCAAATCATTTGCTGGAGAGGGGGGTTATGGTGTGGGATTAAGTCCTGATCTCAACCCAATAGAAAACCGTTGGGATGAATTAGAGTGGAGACTGTGAGCCAGACCTTCTGAACCAACATCAGTGCCTGACCTTATGAATGCACTTCTGGGAGAATGGTCAAACATTCCCATAGAAACTCCTAAACCTTGTGGACAGCATTCCCAGAAGAGTTGAAGCTGTTATAGTTGCAAAGGATGGGCCAACTCAATATTGAACCCTACGAACTAAGACTGGGATGCCATTAAACTTCATGTGCGTGTAAAGGCAGGTGTCCCAATACTTTTGGTAATCTTGTGTAAGTGGGTGCTGAAGCAACTACTGGCTGGAATGGTGACTAATTAGAGCAAGAGAATGTCACCAGCACACCAAGGATCTCCAGAACAAGTCCAAAGCTTTATTGAACCCTACGGACTAAGACTGGGATGCCATTAATGTTCATGTGTGTGTAAAGGCAGGCGTCCCAATACTTTTGGCAATATAGTATATATGCGTTGTGAGAAACTCAGCGAATTCTGTGCATTTCCTGTACCGCATTTACTGGGGATGTCGATGTTAACACGCTTCTTGTCAGAACAGGAACAGGAACGGATTGGCTCCTTGTGCTGCTTCTCACTCTCTATCCCTGCAGTATAGGGGATGCAGGAAACTGATAGCAGCTCCCATTCAGCTACTTAAACAGCCTGCATGTAAAACATGCATTTCATGATGTATTATTGATGACAGAGCTGAATTACATTGTTTTTGTCTTTTATACCTGCCTTGATGTCAGCTTTGTCGTACAACCTCTCCCCATTTAGTTCTGCTTCCCACTAACCAAAGGCTGAACCTGCCCTGGCATTGCACATGGGGGCATGCATACTCCATCCATTACTGCTTGGGTAGAGGGTGCGCTCGGACATCTTTACCTTGGGTGTTCGAGAACCTTGTCTCGGCACTGGGTAGAGGGTGCACTCTGATATCTTTGCCTTAGGTGGGGGAGGTGCACACTCCATCCATTATAGCTTGGGGAGAGGGTGCACTCTGATATCTTTGCCTTAGGTGGGGAGGTGCCCACTCCATCCATTACTACTTGGGGAGAGGGTGCGCTCCGACATCTTTGCCTTGGGTGTTCGAGGACCTTGTCTCGTAACTGGGTAGAGGGTGCACTCTGACATCTTTGCCTTGGGTGCTGGAGGACCTTTTCTCTGTACTAAGTAGACGGTGCACTCTGCCATCTTTGCCTCAGGTGTTGAAAAACCTTATCTTGGAGTTGGCACTAGGTAGAGGGTGCGCTCATACATCTTTGCCCTGGGTGCTGTAGGACCTTGTCTCAGCACTGGCTAGAGGGTGCACTCTGATATCTTTGCCCCGGGTGCTGGAGGACATTGTCTCTGTACTTAGTAGACGGTGCACTCTGACATCTTTGCTTCGGGTGTTGAAAAACCTAATCTTGGCAGTTGCCACTAGGTAGAGGGTACACTCTGACATCTTTGCCCTGGGTGCTGGAGGACTTTGTCTCGGCACTGAGTAGAGGGTGCACTCTCACACCTTATTGCCCTGGGTGCTGGAGGACTTTGTCTCGGCACTGAGTAGAGGGTGCACTCTCACACCTTATTGCCCTGGGTGCTGGAGGACTTTGTCTTGGCACTGAGTAGAGGGTGAACTCTGACATCTTTGCCCTGGGTCCTGGAGGACTTTGTCTCGGCACTGAGTAGAGGGTGCACTCTGACATCTTTGCCCTGGGTGCTGGAGCACTTTGTCTCGGCACTGAGTAGAGGGTGCACTCTCACACCTTATTGCCCTGGGTGCTGGAGGACTTTGTCTTGGCACTGAGTAGAGGGTGAACTCTGACATCTTTGCCCTGGGTCCTGGAGGACTTTGTCTCGGCACTGAGTAGAGGGTGCACTCTGACATCTTTGCCCTGGGTGCTGGAGCACTTTGTCTCGGCACTGAGTAGAGGGTGCACTCTCACACCTTATTGCCCTGGGTGCTGGAGGACTTTGTCTTGGCACTGAGTAGAGGGTGCACTCTGACATCTTTGCCCTGGGTGCTGGAGCACTTTGTCTCGGCACTGAGTAGAGGGTGCACTCTCACACCTTATTGCCCTGGGTGCTGGAGGACTTTGTCTTGGCACTGAGTAGAGGGTGCACTCTGACATCTTTGCCCTGGGTGCTGGAGGACTTTGTCTCGGCACCGAGTAGAGGGTGCACTATGACATCTTTGCCTTGGGTGCTGGAGGACATTGTCTGAGCACTGGGTAAAGGGTGCATTCTGCAATCTTTGCCCTGGCTGCTTCAGGATCTTGTCTCAGCACTGGGTAATGGGTGCATTCCGACATCTTTGCCCTGGGTACAGTAGGACCTCGTTTTGCCACTGGTCCCCTTCCCATGTGCTCTCCAACAGCACAGCGTGCTCAGGCAATAAATCCACCCCCTCAAGCTGCAGGTAAATCTAACCCCATTGACACTCTATTGCCAGATCTACGAATGATCTCTTCTCCACATTCCTAAACTTGCATATTTGAGTTTTTTTGCATTCTTTCAAATCTGGACTCATATGGGCTGAATCACTCATCGCCTTCTCTATTCTCTCGACACCTCTAGCTGTGGGAGCGACTGCAGGCTTTGCAAAAGCCATGTGAGAGAGTCTCCCTCCTCCTGCGGCATTGCCCTCATTTAAAACAAAGAGACTGCAGAAGGATCAGAATGAGACACCCTCGGGAGGGTTGCAGTAGGTGAAGAGAAGCAGAAACCTCTCAAACTCCAAGCTGGCCGGAAACAGATTAACTATAACAAAGGTGATCTCACCAAGTGATAAGATTTAAACCAAAAATGTTGGTTATAAAAGTGGAGATACTCTGCTGATTCAGCACAGTGCCAAAAATTATTATTATTATTATATAGTATTTATATAGCGCCGACAGTTTACGCAGCGCTTTACAACTTGAGGGTAGACAGTACAAATACAATACACTTCAATACAGAAGGAATCAGAGGACCCTGCTCCTTAGAGCTTACAATCTAAGACAAAAATCACTGACATGTACAAAAAAATCCCAACAGAGCTTTGCTTTGGAAGCCTCACACACACTCACACACATGCAAGACCGCACAGGCGGACAGACGGTACCTGTTATGTCATCGGGAGATGCGGAGTCGCTGTCGGAACGGGCGAATTTCAGGTTTTCGCTGCAGCCACTGGTCACAGACAGGCTCTGTGATATCACTAGATCTAGCATTTCCTTGCACCTGTAAGACAGAAAAAAAAAAAAAGAAAAAGATAATTAATGTATTCCAACGAACACGCCTAAAGAAAATTTCCTGCGCCACATAAATATTAAAACGCGCCAACCTAAATCTCATTCTGTATTTAAATTTCATTAAAAGAAAAAAAAAAAATAACATTCACTGAACTTATTCCACCTAAGAGAAAGCGGGATTTTAAATGAAAAAACGGGCTCCTCGGGGACGTGGAACACTTCGGCGCCACTCGTCTAATGAGAAAACGACGTTGGGGTCTCCAGCGAAAAATCGTTTTGCTCTGTGGTGAGTCAAGGGGGGTAATGTGAGCGGGACCGTCAGGTGTTCGGGTGGCAAGCGAGCGAGAACGCGGTCTATTATTCAACAGAGTGTGACGCCGCGGTCCCAGGTCGGCTTAGCTCAGCATAAATTAAGGGGAATTCTACATTGGCTGACAAGTTTTATAGAGAAATGTGTGGATTTGAACAACCGGACGGAACCGGGAGGAGATCTCGCAATCTGACCGCAGCTGGGGTGGTCAGTTTTCGACAGGGAGCCCGTGATGCCGCCATTGCAGTATACGTTTAATCATTGAGGCTATTTCACGAAATATTTATTTATGAGAGATAGTAATATATTGCCGACAATTTATACAGTGCTTTATATAGCATACATTCACATCAGTCCCTGCTCCCCAGGAGCTTACAATCTAAAGCCTAGTGCACACCAGTAGCATAGTTGCCAACATTTGAAAAAAATTTCCAGGGACACTTTGCAGCACAGCTATCAATTACTTATCACTCACCCACTTCCCCGAAGCCCCGCCCACTCTGCATAATTAATCTCCGCCTACTTATCAGATTATAGGGTCTACTCAATATACTGAGAATTACAGGAAATTAAAAAGGGAATTTCAAATTTAAGGCCAAAGTAGCAGAGTTGGAATAATTCTCCCATTCAGCTGCACTACTTCTGCCTAACATTTACAGGCAGCCCGATTAACGGGCACTTCCAGGGACAATGTAAATCACCCGGGACAGTCTCCTATTTGCCGGGACTGTCCCGGCAAAAATGGGACAGTTGGCAAATATGCAGTCGTTTTTTTATGTTGAACCCAGGTGGCTGTACTAAAAACAACCGAAGCGCTTGGGAGAACAATCCGATGTTAGTACAGTGATCTTCTCGCTGCGCTATTATGTTCTGACAGGGGGACACCCCAATGGCTGAGAGCGCTGATCGGATGCCGATTGGTAGACCTTTTTAAGGCCATGCCCCTTTGACAGAAGCCAGACGCTCGGCCGGCTTCTATTGGACTGGCTGCTATACAAACACAGCCCTTTCCACATACAATACTTAAAGTGGATCTTCACTGCATCTGAGCACCACAAACCAAAAATGTGGCAGGCTAACCCTCCTGTGTGAACCGACGTAGCCCTACTCACGTGCTTGGTGCTGGGGGGCAAGCGCTGCACAGGCGCGCTCCCGCCCCCGCTGAGCAGCGGGGATACCGATTCACGGAGCCAGCGGCCACAATTGCTGCTGGGCACCTGAGATCGCTCCCCGATGAGAGAGAAGGACAGTCTGCTGTTGTAAACACAGCCGACCGTTCTCTCTGGAATGATCACAGAGCTCCTGGGATCCTTCTATATAGGATCACAGGTCTCTATGGTCATTTAAAGCAGTAATATACCGATTTTTGTGACTTTTACCTACAGGTAAGCCTATAATAAGGCTTACCTGTAGGTACAATTAATATCTCCTAAACCTGCACCGTTTAGGAGATATTTGCACTGTATGCAGCCGCTGACGCGAGCGGCGTATGCGCTCTAAATGGTCCGGCGGACCTTCAGAGTTCCTTGCCGGGAAGTTGCCGGAAAGTTAATCCCCCGCACGCATGCGCGGGAGTGACGTCATCGCGGCTCCGGCCACTCACAGCGCCGGAGCTGCCGAACCCGGAAGAGACGCCAAGGGATCACGTCTGCTCCCACAGCGGTGTCCGGGGGTCCGTGTCGGGGCTTCGTTTTAAGGTAAGTTTTTCATAATGAGCTAGTATGCAATGCATACTAGCTCATTATGCCTTTGTCTTGCAGGGTTTTTTTTTCTTTTTGGAGTATACTACCGCTTTAACAAGTCCCTCCCCATACAGTTAGTAAACACTCCCCTAGGCTCACATTTAACCCCTTGATCACCCACTAGGTTAACCCCTTCCCTGCCAGTGTCATTATTACAGTAACAGTGCATATTTTTAGCACTGATTACTGTAGTAATGTCACTGGTCCCCTCAAAAGTGTCAAAAATGTCAGTTAGGGGTCCGAACTGTCCGCCGCAATGTCGCAGTTCCGCAAAAAAATGCAGATCGCCTCCATTACTAGTAAAAAAAATAAAAATAAAATAAAAATGACAAATCTTTACCCTAGTTTGTAGACGCGATAACTTTTGCGCAAACCAATTAAAATACGCTTTTTTTTTTTTTTTACCAAAAATATGTAGCAGAAGACAAATTGGCCTTAAAGGACGAAAAAAATTGATTTTTACATTTTTTATCAAGAATTGTTTTTTTTTTCGGAATTGTCACTCTTTTTTTTGTTTATAGCGCAGAAAATCGCAGAGGTGATCAAATACCACCAAAATAAAGCTCTATTTGTGGGAAAAAAAGGACATCAATTTTATTTGGGTACAGCGTCGCACAACCGCGCAATTGTCCGTTAAAGTAACGCAGTGCCCAATCGCAAAAAATGGCCTGGTTGTTAAGGGGGCAAATCCTTCCGGTCCAGAACGGAGTACAGAGTACAGAGAAGGGCAACAAAAATAATTAGGGGAATGGAGGACATCAGCTATGAGGAAAGACTGCAAGCATTGAACCTATTCTCTCTGGAGAAGAGACGATTGAGAGGGGATATGATATAAATGTACAAATACTGTACTGGTGACCCCAGCATAGAGAACAAACTTTTCAGAGAAAGGGAATACAATAAGACACGTGGTCACTCACTAAAACTAGATGAAAAATGGTTTAACTGTAAGGGGTTCTTTACTGTCAGAGCGGTAAGGATGTGGAATTCTGTTCCACAAGCAGTCGTATCAGCAGGGATCATCGATAGTTTCAAAAAACTATTAGATGGGCACCTTAAAGACCACAACATACAGGGGTATACAATGTACAACATACAGGGGTATACAATGTACAACATACAGGGGTATACAATGTACAACATACAGGGGTATACAATGTACAACATACAGGGGTATACAATGTACAACATACAGGGGTATACAATGTACAACATACAGGGGTATACAATGTACAACATACAGGGGTATACAATGTACGGTTAGCAGCACACACACACAAATTATGGGGTGGACTGGTGTCTTTTTTCAACCTCATTAACTATGTAATGGTTAAAATAACGTGGTGCTGTATCGCAAAAAAATGGCCTGGTATAGGGCAGAAGGCGGCGTATGGCCACTGTAATCTTTGTGTTCGGAAACAAATAGTAACTTCTGTGCACATCGGATTTCCTTGTTATTTGGGTACGGCGTTGCACGAGAATGCAATTGTCAGTTAAAATAATGCGGTGCTGTATCGCAGAATAATGGCCTGGTATAGGGCAAAAGGCAGCGTATGGCAACTGTAGTCTTTCGGAAACAAATAGTAACTTCTGTGCACATTGGATGTTCTTGTTATTTGGGTACAGCGTTGCACGCCGGCGCAATTCTCAGTTAAAATAACACTGTGCTGTATCGCAAAAAATGGCCTGGTATAGGGCAAAAGGTGGCCTATGTCTACTGTAGTCTTTCGGAAACAAATAGTAACTTCTGTGCACATCGGATTATCTTGTTATTTGGGTACGGCATGACGGCGCAATTGTCAGTTAAAATAACGTGGTGCTGTATCGCAAATAATGGCCTGGTATAGGGCAGAAGGCGGCGTATGGCCACTGTAGTCTTTGTGTTCAGAAACAAATGTTAACTTCTGTGCACATCGGATTTTCTTGTTATTTGGGTACAGCGTTGCACGCCCGCGCAATTCTCAATTGAAACAATGTGGTGCTGTATCGCAAATAATGGCCTGGTATAGGACCACTGTAGTCTTTGTGTTTGGAAAATGGCCTGGTATAGGGCAGAAGGCGGCGTATGTCCACTGTAGTATTTGTATTTGGAAACAAATAGTAACTTCTGTGCACATCGGATTTTCTTGTTATTTGGGTACAACATTGCATGACCGCCTAATTCTCAGTTGAAATAACACGGTGCTGTATCGCAAATAATGGCCTGGTATAGGGCCACTGTAATCTTTGTATTTGAAAACAAATCGTAACTTCTGTGCACATTTGATTTTCTTATTATTTGGGTACAGCGTTGCATGACCACGCAATTGTCAGTTAAAATAACGCAGTGCTGTATCGCAAAAAAATGGCCTGGTATAGGGCAAAAGGCGGCGTATGTCTACTGTAGTCTTTCTATTTGGAAACTAATAGTAACTTCTCTGCACATCAGATTTTCTTATTATTTGGGTACAGCGTTGCACAACCGCGCAATTCTCAGTTGAAATAACGCGGCGCTGTATCACAATTAATGGCCTGGTATAGGGAAGAAGGCGGCGTATGGCCACTGTAGTATTTGTGCTCGGAAACAAATAGTAACTTCTGTGCACATAGGATTTTCTTACTATTTCGGTATAGCGTTGCATGACCACGCAATTGTTAGTTAAAATAACGTGGCGCTGTATCGCAAATAATGGCCTGGTATAGGGCCACTGTAGTGTATGTATTCAGAAACAAATGGTAACTTCTGTGCACATCTGACTTTCTTGTTATTTGAGTACAGCGTTGCACGACAGCGCAATCGTCAGTTAAAATAACGCAGTGCTGTATCCCAATTAATGGCCTGGTATAGGGCAGAAGGCGGCGTATGGCCACTGTAGTCTTTGTATTTGGAAACAATCCTCGTTGGATTCCAGATATTTATCTTATCTCTTATTTGGGTACGGCGTTGCACGACCACGCAATGTCAGTTAAAATAACGCGGCGCTGCATCGCAAATAATGGCCTGGTATAGGGCCACTGTAGTCTTTGTATTCAGAAACAAATTGTAACTTCTGTGCACATCTCATTTTCTTGTTATTTGGGTACAGCGTTGCACGACAGTGCAATTCTCAGTTGAAATAACGCGGCGCTGTATCGCAATTAATGGCCTGGTATAGGGAAAAAGGCGGCGTATGTCCACTGTAGTCTTTGTATTTGGAAACAAATAGTAACTTCTGTTCACATGGGATTCTCTTGTTCCGTTAGTGAATCGGGTCCAATGAATCCTCGTTGGATTCCAGATATTTATCTGATCTCTGCGGAGAAGCTAATTGTATGGAACAGCGCTGAGATCTTCTGTCAGCATCCATCAGTATGAGGAACAGTTTTGTCAGAACATCCAGATACAAAGTAAGAATCAGGAACAATCATTGGAACAATGATACATAACAAGTGTAACATTTCTGGATGAGATCAGCAGAATAACATTTCTTCCTGTGAACGGTGAGAGAGCAACATAAAAAACATAAAAAAACATAAAAAAACATAAAAAACATAAAAAAACATAAAAAGCATAAAAAACATAAAAAAACATAAAAAACATAAAAAGCATAAAAAAACATAAAAAGCATAAAAAACATAAAAAAAAACATAAAAAGCATAAAAAGCATAAAAAACATAAAAAAAAACATAAAAAAAAAACAAAACAATGTAAGCAGAATTTGTTTTATACTGCGTAATACTGACCTAATGTGATACAAATGAGGGACACAATGCCCCTCTCTGTCTGTTCCAGACGTTTTAATAGATAACATGAAAAATCTGCACCTAATTAGCGTGTAAACGAAACAAGACAACAAGAATCAGCGCTGGGCCGGCTGCGGTGGCGCATACACATCGCAGATTCCGAGCCATTTGCTAGGCCTGTCGTCACTCGGATTCCCCCGAGGCGTCAGCGATGGTGGGGGGGGGGGGAGGCAGGACGGGTATAAAAGCCGGTGTCAGGGAGCGGAATTCAGGGGGTGACAGCTGGAGGTGGGAGGGGGGCAAAAGAGATGGGGGGGCACTTCAAAGGCTCTCGGCGCTGCAAATGGGATGAAAAGCAGATGGAACCCCCAGCCAGGGGCTCCAGAGACCACCGCAATCATTAGAACGCCAAAATGACTCTGCCGAGGACACCTCAACTCCGGGGGGGGGCAGATACAACCTGTCTGCCAAGAGATGAGAATCCACTGGGGCAGTTTATGGGCCTTTTATAGAACTCGTTCTGCTTCAACACCACATCTCATAAAGAGTAGGAGAACACATGCGTGAAATCGCCAGGCTGCGGGAACAGCGATTTACAGGGCACAGCCACGTAACCCAATGACTAGACAGGGTTTATGTCCTATAATAATTCCAGGAAACTTCAACAATAATAGTAGAAAGCAAGAAGAAATGGGGGGGGGGTGGGGAGAAAGATAAAGAGGGGTAATAAAAGGGGAAGAAAGAGAATAAAACGTGAGAGAAGAATAAAGAGGGGGGAGAGAGAGAGAGAGGGGGAGAGAGAGAGGGGAGGAGAGAGGGAGAGAGAGAGGGGAGGATAGAGGGGGAGAGAGAGAGAACGAGAGAGGGGGATGGAGGAGAGAGAGGGGGAGAGGGGGAGAGCGAGGGAGAGAGAGAGGGGAGGAGAGAGGGGAGAGAGAGAAGGGAGGAGAGAGAGGGGGAGAGAGAGGGGAGGAGAGAGGGAGGAGAGAGGGGGAGAGAGAGAGGGGAGAAGAGAGGGGAGGAGAGAGGGAGGAGAGAGGGGGAGAGAGAGAGGGGAGAAGAGAGGGGAGGAGAGAGGGGAGGAGAGAGGGGAGAGAGAGAAGGGAGGAGAGAGAGGGGGAGAGAGAGGGGAGGAGAGAGGGAGGAGAGAGGGGGAGAGAGAGAGGGGAGAAGAGAGGGGAGGAGAGAGAGGGAGGAGAGAGAGAGAGATAGAGAGAGAGATAGAAAGACAGATAGAGAGAGAGATAGAGAGAGAGAGAAGAAATAGATAAGGGGAGAGAGAGAGAGAGAGGTCAGACTGAGACCGTGAAAAAGATGGGAAGAGAGAAAGAGAGAGGAGAAAAAAAGAAAGAAAGAAAGAAAGCAAGCATGAAAGAGAGAAAGAGAAGAGAAGAAGGGGAGAGAAATAAAGAAATATGGAGAAAGAGAGAGTTAAAGAGATTATAGAGAGAGAAAATAGAGGAAGAGTGGAAGGAAGGGCACAAAGAAGAGCTACAGAGTTATAGTTTAACATATTATCCAAAATTACTTTTAATTTTAAATACATTTCTTTACAGTGGAATCAAACTCAAAAGATGAAGATTTATTATGTTACAGGGAACATCTAAAAATGTTGATGGTGTACTATAAAATCTACCTTTTGTCTTGAGTTCCTTCTGGAATAGAGCCGTGCCCTTCCTGGTTATGTGAGAGTGCAGTGTGAGATCATCTAAGGCACTGCTGTCTGTGACTGATCAGGAGTTTAGGAGTTTTGGAGTGAGATTTGGTGATGTCATTACTGTGCTGTTCACTATTCTACTTGCTGGAAAGGAAGCTGTGCACGAGGACATACAGTGCAAGAATCTCCCTGCTTCCAAGCAGTGGCGGCCGGCCGATAGGGGGCACAGGGGCGCCGCCCCCCCCCCCCAAAAAAGAAAGAAGGATTTAAAAAAAAAATGTAAATTTTTCACCCACTAGGAGCGCCGGACTGTGTGCTGGGTATGGGGGGGGGGGTTTTGACCTCACCCTTGGCCAGCAGAGGCGCCGATTGGCGATCTTCAGGGGGTCATCGGGGCGCAGAGCAGTGTGCCCCGACACACCCCACTTTTCTGATGTCCGGGCTGTGATTGGTCCAGAGTCCAGCCCTGACCAATCACAGGAGGACATGGACCTGGTGACGTGACACCTGGGGGCGGTGCACCGCCCTGGCGTTACGTTCACCTTCAGTTCCTGCGGCCTGGCGAAGAGACAGGGAGAGGAGGACGAGCGTGACCAGTGCCGGCTGCTCGGATGTCGCTGCTGAGTCCCGGGAGCAGTGCTGTGTACACCGCGAAGAGGAGACTGAGCAGAGGAGAGGGCTACCCGGACACCTGGCTTCCAACCCCCGGAAATGCAGCCGCCCCTGTCCAGGCTGAGGAGCAGCAGGAGGAGGAGATGAGGCTCCGACAATCCGCAGACTCCTGCCGCCGCCCCGGGCCGACTCGCAGCACGCCACGCCGGTCACCGTCCGTGACTAGTGAGGTAAGTGACAGACAGTGTTTGAAGGGGGCACGCACGCTGATCTCTGCATTGGGGACATGTACACTGGTCACTGGCTGCATTGGAGGCACGCACGCTGATCTCTCCATTGGGGACATGTACACTGGTCACTGGCTGCATTGGAGGCACGCACGCTGATCTCTGCATTGGGGACATGTACACTGGTCACTGGCTGCATTGGAGGCACGCACGCTGATCTCTGCATGCATGTACACTGGTCACTGGCTGCATTGGAAGCACGCACGCTGATCTCTGCATTTGGGACATGTACACTGGTCACTGGCTGCATTGGAGGCACGCACGCTGATCTGTGCATTGGGGACATGTACACTGGTCACTGGCTGCATTGGAGGCACGCACGCTGATCTCTGCATGCATGTACACTGGTCACTGGCTGCATTGGAAGCACGCACGCTGATCTCTGCATTTGGGACATGTACACTGGTCACTGGCTGCATTGGAGGCACGCACGCTGATCTGTGCATTGGGGACATGTACACTGGTCACTGGCTGCATTGGAGGCCCGCACGCTGATCTCTGCATTGGGGACATGTACACTGGTCACTGGCTGCATTGGAGGCCCGCACGCTGATCTCTGCATTGGGGACATGTACACTGGTCACTGCATTGGAGGCCCGCACGCTGATCTCTGCATTCGGGACATGTACACTGGTCACTGAATTGGGGACATGTATGCTGGTCACTACATTGAAAGGGCATGTACGCTGGTCACTGCATTGAAGGGGGCACGCACGCTGATCTATGCATTGGGGCATGTACACTGGTCACTGCATTGGGGACATTCTAAAACACTATCGGGGGATGCCTGTCACCCAAAAAAAAAAAGTAAAAAAACCTTTTTTGGGCGACAGGCTTCCCGCGATTCTGTTTGCATGATTTTACCGTAATTAGTCGGGCAGCAATTGCGCCGTGTTTGGGATGCCATTGCAAGTCACAGGAATCGCACAGGCATCCCACGATTTGCAATGATTTGAGAATCGCAGAAAGCCTGTCACTCAAACTACCTTCTTGTACTTTTTTTGGGTGAAAGGTGTCCCCGCGGTTCTGTTTGCGCGATTATACTGTGATTCATCAGGCGTCATTGCAAGTCACGGGAATCGCATGGGCGTCCCGAGATTTGCAATGATTCAGGATGGCGGGCAGAATCGCGGCAATTTTGCCCGCGATCCAAGACGCCCATATGTGAATGAACTCTTAGAGCAGAAAATCGCCCCAAAATGCCTAGATGTGAACGGGGCCTTAGGCTCCGTTTACAAAATTGCCGCCTCGGATAGCAGGCAGAATCGAACAATCATACAAGAACTTCTTTTGGGCGACAGGTATCCCGCGATTCGGTTTGCGCGATTTTGTCGCGATTAGTCGGGGGTGACAATCGCGAGGCAAAAATTGCAGCACATTTGGGGTGTCCCGCGATTCTGTTTGTGCGATTATACCGTGATTCATCAGGTGACATTGCAAGTCACGGGAATCGCATGGGCGTCCCGCGATTTGCAATGATTTGAGATCGTGCATAATCGCGGCAATTCTGCCCGCGTTTCGAGACACCTAGATATGAATGGAGCCTAAGCCTCAGCTCTAAAAATGCCCAACAAAGCAAATCCTATCTATTTCAATGGCCCCTGTTCACATCTGAGTGTTCTGTCACCTTAAGCGAAACGCCCGTCGCTTAAAAAAGTACGGGCGTCCTTCGATTTGCAATGATTCGGGATCGCGGGCAGAATCGCGGCACTTCTGCCCGCGATCCGAGACGCCTATATGTGAATGGAGCCTAAGCCTCAGCTCTTAAAAACGCCCAACAAAGCAAATCCCATCCATTTCAATGGCCCCTGTTCACATCTGAGCGTTCTGTCGCCTTTGTCGCTCAAAAAAGTACGGGCGCCCTGCGATTTGCAACGATTCAGGATCGCGGGCAGAATCCGAGACCCCTATATGTGAATGGAGCCTAAGCCTCAGCTCTAAAAACGTCCAACAAAGCAAATCCCATCTATTTCAACGGCCCCTGTTCACATCTGAGCGTTCTGTCGCCTTTGTCGCTCAAAAAAGTACGGACGCCCTGCGATTTGCAACGATTCAGGATCGCGGGCAGAATCCGAGACCCCTATATGTGAATGGAGCCTAAGCCTCAGCTCTAAAAAAATCCCCAACAAAGCAAATCCCATCCATTTCGATGGCCCCTGTTCACATCTGAGCGTTCTGTCGCCTTTGTCGCTCAAAAAAGTACGGGCGTCCTGCGATTTGCAACGATTCGGGATCGCGGGCAGAATCCGAGACGCCTATATGGGAATGGAGCCTAAGCCTCAGCTCTAAAAACACCCAACAAAGCGAATCCCATCTATTTCAATGGCCCCTGTTCACATCTGAGCGTTCTGCCGTCTTAAGCGAAACGCCCGTTGTTCAAAAAAGTACGGGCGTCCTGCGATTTTCAACGATTCGGGATCGCGGGCAGAATCCGAGACGCCTATATGTGAATGGAGCCTAAGCCTCAGCTCTAAAAACGTCCAACAAAGCAAATCCCATCGATTTCAATGGCCCCTGTTCACATCTGAGCGTTCTGTCGCCTTAAGTGAAATGCCTGTCGCTCAAAAAAGTACGGGCGCCCCGCGATTTGCAACGATTCGGGATCGCGGGCAGAATCCGAGACGCCTATATGTGAATGGAGCCTAAGCCTCAGCTCTAAAAACGTCCAACAAAGCAAATCCCATCTATTTCAACGGCCCCTGTTCACATCTGAGTGTTCTGTCGCCTTAAGGGAAATGCCTGTCGCTCAAAAAAGTACGGGCGTCCCGCGATTTGCAATGATTTGGGATTGTGGAGATTCTGCCTGCGATCCGAGACGCCAATATGTGAACAGAGCCTCAACAAAAACATAAACAAATGTTTTCGATTCTTTTTTTGTTTGAATGGCCATAATTGTCCAAAAGGCTGAGCAACCATACAACATGGCCGCCTCTTCAGCACATAGGAGGCTCCCGTTCTCTTGGCTCTACTCCTGGCAATGATCAGCATAATTCAGCTTTCTCCACATTAAGAAGGGTTAATGCTCTTCAGGTTTCTCCCGTGGCCACACATAAGGAACGTATTCCAATATGTTTTCGGAATAATTTGAGAAACGCACAATTTGGGCCTGTTCCAAACAATGTAAAGACAAGGCTTAAATCAGGAAATGGTCGGAGACGTTGCCTTCCTGGATTATTTCAGACGTTCTGAGGCTTTCCTCAGAGGTGGAAGGGCTGTCTGAAGCCATCCAGGCAGCGGCTGATAGTTGGAACTTCCCGTCCCTGCAGGGATTGCCTTTCCAACCGTAATACACGTATGGTGGGAGCAGAAGGTTTGACTGACTGAAAACTGGGTCAAACTCAAAACCTTACAGCCGCATGTACAGAAGTAAAACAAATTAAGATGTTTCCAATATTGAGGTGGGCCTGGACCGGCTCAGGAATCCTACAAAGTGTTTACATCAGGCAAGATGGTCGGGTCGTCGTGCATCCGTAGGGGAACGCTCGCTAGTCTACCATAGGAGTCCCTGGAAATGTTATGGCTTTGCTGAGTACAACGCGATCGAAAATATTCACCAGCAACAAGGCCAGTCATGGGGAACCTTGGCACCCCAGATGTTTTGGAACTGCACTCTGCAGTGTAGTTGAGACTCATAGGAATTGTAGTTCCAAAACATCTGGGGTGCCAAGGTTCCCCATCACTGGCCTAGTTGCTGGTGAATATTTACGGCCAGTGATGGGGAAGCTTGGCACTCCAGATGTTTTGGAACTACATTTCCCATGATGCTCAGGAATCCCACAAAGTGTTTACATCAGGCAAGATGGTCGGGTCGTCGTGCATCCGTATGGAAACGCTCGCAAGTCTACCATAGGAGTCCCTGGAAATGTTATGGATTTGCTGAGTACAAACACAATCAAAAATATTCACCAGCAACAAGGCCATTGATGGGGAACTTTGGCACCCCAGATGTTTTGGAACTGCACTCTGCAGTGTAGTTGAGACTCATAGGAATTGTAGTTCCAAAACATCTGGAGTGCCAAGGTTCCCCATCACTGGCCTAGTTGCTGGTAAATATTTTCGGCCAGTGATGGGGAACCTTGGCACCCCAGATGTTATGGAACTGCACTCTGCAGTGTAGTTGAGCACCATGGGAAATGTAGTTCCAAAACATCTGGGGTGCCAAGGTTCCCCATCACTGGCCTAGTTGCTGGTGAATATTTTCGGCCAGTGATGGGGAACCTTGGCACCCCAGATGTTTGGGAACTACATTTCCCATGATGCTCAGGAATCCCACAAAGTGTTTACATCAGGCAAGATGGTCGGATCGTCGTGCATCCGTATGGAAACGCTCGCAAGTCTACCATAGGAGTCCCTGGAAATGTTATGGATTTGCTGAGTACAACGCGATCGAAAATATTCACCAGCAACAAGGCCAGTGATGGGGAACCTTGGCACCCCAGATGTTTTGGAACTGCACTCTGCAGTGTAGTTGAGCATCATAGGAATTGTAGTTCCAAAACATCTGGGGTGCCAAGGTTCCCCATCACTGGCCTTGTTGCTGGTGAATATTTTCGGCCAGTGATGGGGAACCTTGGCACCCCAGATGTTATGGAACTACATTTCCCATGACGCTCAACTACACTGCAGAGTGCAGTTCCAAAACATCTGGGGTGCCAAGGTTCCCCATCACTGGCCGAAAATATTCACCAGCAACTAGGCCAGTGATGGGGAACCTTGGCACCCCAGATGTTTTGGAACTACATTTCCCATGATGCTCAACTACACTGCAGAGTGCAGTTCCAAAACATCTGAGGTGCCAAGCAGTGGCGGCCCGTCCATGGGGGTGCAGGTGGCGCCGCCCCCCCTATCCATTCGTCCGGCCCCCTAATCTACATGCAGGGCGCCGGATGCATGGATTCCAATGGGTTTTTTTTTTTGAAGCACGTGATTAGAGCGCCAGAGGCGGCTTCAAAAAAGGGTGGGCTCGGGGTGCAGAGCACTGCGCCAAGAGCCCACCCAGTTGTGTGACAATAGCGAATGAATATCTTTTTGAAGTGGAAATTTTAGGTAAAATTTCTTTCATACGTTACAACTTTTTTGTTGGTTTTTTGTTGCAAAGCTTGTGTGTGTGAATAGGCGCTCAGCCCTTCCTTCTATAAACAATATTAACGTTGTTCTTCCAAAAAAATTGATTGGATTAAAATGTTGCCCTTCGAAAGACATTTTCAATCAATCAATCAATCAATACAAGCTCACTTTACAACTTTTTTTTTTTTTATCTATTTGAAGTTTACATTTTAGGTAAAATTTCTTTCATACGTTACAACTTTTTTGTTGTTTTTTTTTTCTATCTTTTTGAAGTTGAAATTTCTTTCATACGTTACAACTTTTTTGTTGTTTTTTTTATCTTTTTGAAGTTGAAATTTTAGGTGAAATTTCTTTCATACTTTACAGCTCTTTTTTTTGTTTTTGTTTTTTTTTTATCTGTTTGAAGTTGAAATTTCTTTCATACTTTACAACTTTTTTTTTTGTTTGTTTTTTTTTAATCTTTTTGAAGTTGAAAATTCTTTCATACGTTACAAAGTTTTTGTTGTTTTTTTTTATCTTTTTGAAGTTGAAATTTTATGTGAAATTTCTTTCATACGTTACAACTTTTTTTTTTTTTTTTTTTATATCTTTTTGAAGTTGAAATTTTAGGTGAAACTTCTTTTATACGTTACAACTTTTTTGTTGTTTTTTTTATCTTTTTGAAGTTGAAATTTTAGGTGAAACTTCTTTTATGCGTTACAACTTTTTTGTTGTTTTTTTTATCTTTTTGAAGTTGAAATTTTAGGTGAAATTTCTTTCATACTTTACAGCTCTTTTTTTTGTTTTTGTTTTTTTTTTTTATCTGTTTGAAGTTGAAATTTCTTTCATACTTTACAACTTTTTTTTTTGTTTGTTTTTTTTTAATCTTTTTGAAGTTGAAAATTCTTTCATACGTTACAAAGTTTTTGTTGTTTTTTTTTATCTTTTTGAAGTTGAAATTTTATGTGAAATTTCTTTCATACGTTACAACTTTTTTTTTTTTTATATCTTTTTGAAGTTGAAATTTTAGGTGAAACTTCTTTTATACGTTACAACTTTTTTGTTGTTTTTTTTATCTTTTTGAAGTTGAAATTTTAGGTGAAACTTCTTTTATGCGTTACAACTTTTTTGTTGTTTTTTTTATCTTTTTTGAAGTTGAAATTTTAGGTGAAATTTCTTTCATACTTTACAACTTTTTTTTTTTTGAAGTTTAAATTTTATGTGAAATTTCTTTCATACTTTACGATTTTTTTTTTTTTACACAATGCACAACGAGATACAAGAAGAAGACACAGGAGGGATAGATTTAGACAATATTTGCTGATCCCGTAGTTCTGCTTTAATTTAACCCTATACAAATCACAACTGTAAGATTCCAGTAACTAAGTTTCTCTTGGCCAATAAATTCAGTTTTTGATAAATACGGCCCACTGACGGCGATGTGCTCCCTATAAAAAACGAGCATAATACTGAATAGACAGCGGCATACCGTCCACACACCGCCTGTTATATCCCGGAACCTTCCCTGCATCCAACATACACAGCACAATACCTCGCCGCCACCTCTGCAGACCATCGCATCTGCCAGTGAAAATGTTGCAACGTCGTCTCAACAAAGTAAGCTTGTCATTGGCTGCCAGCGTTCAGCGCTGGAGAAACAACAAAATCGCCAAGCACATCACCGGTTATTGGCCTTTTCCAGGCTGAGGAATCTCATTTCCCCACAAATGTATGGATGGTGGTTGGATGACCTGCAAGGTTCTCCTTCCCAGCCAAATACAGCGTCTGTACGCTTCGCTGTACGGAGTATACCACAAGCCAGACGCAGCACCCGCCCATCCTCAGACGCCAAGAGCAAAGCGGCCAATCAATATTAGAGAAACTATAACTGCGACTTTACTACTTTTACCTACACAGTGACTAAAGGTGGACCTTCCGTAACCTTCCATTAACCTCCCGTAACCTTCGTAACCTTCTGTAACCTTCTGTAACTTTCCCTAACCTTCCAAAACCTTCCCTAACCTTCCAAAACCTTCCCTAACCTTCAGTAACTTTCCCTAACTTTCCCTAACTTTCCCTAACCTTCCCTAACCTTCCCTAACCTTCCCTAACCTTCCGTAACCTTCCGTAACCTTCCCTAACCTTCCCTAACCTTCCAAAACCTTCCAAAACCTTCCGTAACCTTCCAAAACCTTCCCTAACCTTCAGTAACTTTCCCTAACTTTCCCTAACTTTCCCTAACCTTCCCTAACCTTCCCTAACCTTCCAAAACCTTCCGTAACCTTCCATAACCTTCCGTAACCTTCTGTAACTTCATATCTGCAAGAATAAATTCCTGACATGTCTCCATGTACAGCAACAGCCCCACTCCGTGTACAGCAACAGTCCCACTCCGTGTACAGCAACAGTCCCACTCCGTGTACAGCAACAGTCCCACTCCATGTACAGCAACAGCCCCACTCCGTGTACAGCAACAGCCCCACTCCGTGTACAGCAACAGCCCCACTCCGTGTACAGCAACAGTCCCACTCCGTGTACAGCAACAGTCCCACTCCGTGTACAGCAACAGTCCCACTCCGTGTACAGCAACAGTCCCACTCCGTGTACAGCAACAGTCCCACTCCGTGTACAGCAACAGTCCCACTCCGTGTACAGCAACAGCCCCACTCCGTGTACAGCAACAGTCCCACTCCCTGTACAGCAACAGTCCCACTCCCTGTACAGCAACAGTCCCACTCCGTGTACAGCAACAGTCCCACTCCGTGTACAGCAACAGTCCCACTCCGTGTACAGCAACAGTCCCACTCCATGTACAGCAACAATCCCTCTCCATGTACAGCAACAGCCCCACAAAAAAAATGTAAAAATCAAAATGTAACATTTTAAGCCAATTAGTTTTCTGCTACATATTTTTGGTAAAAATAAAATTTGCAATAAGCGTATTTTGATTGGTTTGTGCAAAAGTTATCGCGTCTACAAACTACGGGAAAGATTTATTTCATTTTTATTTATTTTTTACTAGTAATGGTGGCGATAAGCGATTTTTTTGCGGGACTGCAACATTGCGGCGGACAGATTGGACCCCTACTGACCTTTCTGGGGGGACCAGTGACATCACTACAGTAATCAGTGCTAAAAATATGCACTGTAAGGCCCCTATCACACATACGGTCCATTCATATCCTCCCGTCCGTTTTTCAGGCGGATCTGAACGGACGCCCCATGCATCTCTATGGGGCAGCAGATGTCAGCGGAGACATGTCCCCTGACATTCGATCCGATCCTGTCCGGACTGATGGAAAACCTATTTTCCATCCGTCTGGCGGATCGGATGAGAATGGACAGACGGTCCGTTCTCATCCGATTCACCCATAGAGGAGAGCGGGGCTCTGACACCTCCGTCTCTGCACACAGAGCGGAGACGGAGCTGTCATCCACATGCTCAGCGGGGATCGGCGGATCGATCCCCCGCTGAGCAGAACGGCTCCGTCAACGGAACGGAGCCGTGTAATAATGACACTGGCAGGGAAGGGGTTAACAGTGTGGGTGATCAAGGGGTTAAATGTGTACCTAGGGGAGTGTTTCTAACTGTGGAGGGGCGTGGTTTGTGAAATGATCATAGAGACCTGTGTTCCTATATAGAAGGGCTCTGTGATCATTCCAGGGAGAAGAACGGTCGGCTGTGTTTACAACAGCTACTCCGAGTACTCCGAGGTGTCTCTCCTGTCTGATTTAGAGGCCATGATGATGTTCCTCTTCTCAAGGTTCTGTTCACAAACAGTAAAACTATGTCCGGATTTCCTCCCTCCCTCATTCCTGAACGCCCCCTCAGATTCTAGGAAACATCCATAATCCAAAAATCCCACTTATAATCCCATCCAGTTCTCTGCAGCCATTGCCAGACTGCATACCGCGGATAGTCAGCCACGAATTTATCATCATGGCCGCTACTTCTATGTAGGATGGATGCAACTGGGTCTACATTCATTGGAAAGAGTTGGTAGAACTTCAGCTTATTCCTTTAGGAAGGCTTCTGGATTGGTCAGGGACTGCAGACATAGTACAGGAGATGGTCAGAGACTGCAGACATAGTACAGGAGATGGTCAGAGACTGCAGACATACTAAAGGAGACAATCAGAGACTGCAGACATAGTACAGGAGATGATCAGAAACTGCAGACATAGTACAAGAGATGGTCAGAGACTGCAGACATACTACAGGAGATGGTCAGAGACTGCAGACATGCTATAGGAGATGGTCAGAGACTGCAGACACAGTACAGGAGATGGTCAGAGACTGCAGACATACTACAGGAGATGGTCACAGACTGCAGACATGCTATAGGAGATGGTCAGAGACTGCAGACATAGTACAGGAGACAGTCAGAGACTGCAGACATAGTACAGGAGACAGTCAGAGACTACAGACATAGTACAGGAGACAGTCAGAGACTGCAGACATAGTATAGAAGTTGTTGGAGGCATAAAAAGCAGAGAAAGCCGGGGCCACACAACAAGTGATGAATGGCGGCAGGTTGGGCGCTTGAACTTGCCACCAGAACTGGCCCAATGAAATATTTTCTACACCAACAAGGTTGAACCCCAAAAAATGAAAGAACAATCATTCTAGATCAAAGCAAGATAACACATTCAGTGCATTCAGAACAGTCAATAAAAAAAAAAAAAAAACAGTAAGCCCCCCCCTCCCCCTCCCCCCTATTGAAAAGACCTGTGGGTCCTGTGGGAGCCGCGTCTGTACATGTTGTTTTGTTTACGCCGAATCTCCATGCTGCTAAGTCAATTTGTCGGCCCCCGCAGCCCAGCCGGGCTCTTTTCCTGCCCCGTACACTGCAGAACCTTGAAATATTCTGTACAAACCTCTCGCTGGACGTTCGCCCCCGATCCGAAGGAGAGCGCACAGAACAGATGTCTGAAGAAATATTTAGGCTGAATAATTGCGTTAGTCTCCTGTAATTTCATTAGCGGCCGGGTGATTGATCGCTGGCTTTTAGCGCCCGTCCTGTTTAGTTTTATAGGAAGGCGCGCGACTCTTTGTGACAAAATCTCTAATTATCAACAAAAAAAAGAATAACTTTTGTTACATTCATGTTCCCATTGCACAACTGCAATCCTATCCTACAGTCAGGTCCATAAATATTGGGACATCAACACAATTCTAATCTTTTTGGCTCTATACACCCCCACAATGGCTTTGAAATGAAACAAACAAGATGTGCTTTAACTGCAGAATTTCAGCTTTAATTTGAGGGTATTTACATCCAAATCAGGTGAAAGGTGTAGGAATTACAACAGTTTGTATGTGTGCCTCCCACTTTTTAAGGGACCAAAAGTAATGGGACAGATCGACAATCATAAATCAAACTTTCACTTTTTAATACTTGGTTGCAAATCCTTTGCAGTCAATTACAGCCTGAAGTCTGGAACGCACAGAGATGTATAGTAACGAAGTAGAACTACTTAAGTACTGTACTTAAGTACCGAAATGCGGTATCTGTACTTTCCTAGAGTAGAATTTTTTTCTCCTACTTCTACTTTTACTTCACTACATTTTTTCGATGATTTCGATACTTCTACTCAAGTATTTTTTTTTTGTGCTGCATAGTTACTCGTTACTTTTAAAAAAATTACCACTGCCAGAACAGTAGATGGAAGGTTTCATGAAGCTCAAAAAAATGTGTATAATGTCATTTGTAAATCAGCGCATACGAAAATAAAGGCTGTGTATAATAAAAGCTGCTATACCAAATCTTTCCAATAAAAAGAAAATATGAAACAAACAAATAAATTGTGCTACAGCGCTTAAAGTGCATCAAGAAACTACTAACAAACACAGGTTAATCATTTGAATAAATCATTTGAAATAATAAAAAACAATATGATGTTCAAACTTTTGACTTCTTTCTTTAATAACTACATAACACAGTACTTGTACTTCTACTTTCAGTACTTGAGTAGAAATTTTTTTTCAAAACTACTGGTACTTTTTACTTTTAGTACTTAAGTAGCAAATTTTTTGAAAAAACTACTTGCAATACTTAAGTAAAAAAAATGTTGAATACTTTAGTACTTCTACTTAAGTAACTTTTTCTGCGAGCACTTCCACTTCTACTCAAGTCACTTTTTGATCGAGCACTTGTACTTTTACTCAAGTAGAAATTTCGAGTACTTTATACAAGTCTGGGAACGCATAGACATCACCAGACGCTGGGTTTCATCCCTGGTGATGCTCTGCCAGGTCTCTACTGCAACTGTCTTCAGTTCCTGCTTGTTCTTGGGGCATTTTCCCTTCAGTTTTGTCTTCAGCAAGTGAAATGCATGCTCAATCGGATTCAGGTCAGGTGATTGACTTGGCCATTGCATAACATTCCACTTCTTTCCCTTAAAAAACTCTTTAGTTGCTTTCGCAGTATGCTTCGGGTCATTGTCCATCTGCACTGTGAAGCGCCGTCCAATGAGTTCTGAAGCATTTGGCTGAATATGAGCAGATAATATTCCCCGAAACACTTCAGAATTCATCCTGCTGCTTTTGTCAGCAGTCACATCATCAATAAATACAAGAGAACCAGTTCCATTGGCAGCCATACATGCCCACGCCATGACACTACCACCACCATGCTTCACTGATGAGGTGGTATGCTTTGGATCATGAGCAGTTCCTTTCCTTCTCCATACTCTTCTCTTCCCATCACTCGGTACAAGTTGATCTTGGTCTCATCTGTCCATAGGATGTTGTTCCAGAACTCTGAAGGCTTTTTTAGATGTTGTTTGGCAAACTCTAATCTGCCCTTCCTGTTTTTGAGGCTCACCAATGGTTTACATCTTGTGGTGAACCCTCTGTATTCACTCTGGTGAAGTCTTCTCTTGATTGTTGTCTTTGACACACATACACCTACCTCCTGGAGAGTGTTCTTGATCTGACACACATACACCTACCTCCTGGAGAGTGATCTTGATCTGGCACACATACACCTACCTCCTGGAGAGTGATCTTGATCTGGCCAACTGTTGTGAAGGGTGTTTTCTTCACCAGGGAAAGAATTCTTCGGTCATCCACCACAGTTATTTTTCGTGGTCTTCCAGGTCTTTTGGTGTTTCTGAGCTCACCGGTGCGTTCTTACTTTTTAAGGATGTTCCAAACAGTTGATTTGGCCACGCCTAATGTTTTTGCTATCTCTCTGATGGGTTTGTTTTGTTTTTTCAGCCTAATGATGGCTTGCTTCATGGATAGTGACAGCTCTTTGGATCTCATATTGAGAGTTGACAGCAACAGATTCCAAATGCAAATATTACACTTGAAATGAACTCTGGACCTTTTATCTGCTCCTTGTAAATGGAAAAATGAGGGAATAACACACACCTGTCCATGGAACAGCTGAGCAGCCAATTGTCACATTACTTTTGGTCCCTTAAAAAGTGGGAGGCACATATACAAACTGTTGTAATTCCTACACCTTTCACCTAATTTGGATGTAAATACCCTTAAATTAAAGCTGAAAGTCTGCAGTTATAGCACATCTTGTTTGTTTCATTTCAAATCCATTGTGGTGATGTATAGACCCAAAAGATTAGAAATGTGTCGATGTCCCAATATTTATGGACCTGACTATATACTCTGGGTAAATATTCATAGCACCCTTCTTCTTCAACTTCATGCACAACAGCAGAGTGCGGGAGTGACTTTGAGCTGAGTGCGGGTAGTGGTCAACTAATAAATTTGCAGAGCTATTCGTCCTGTGAAACTATAGTTGTGCGCAAATGCCGGCAAAATCTGCTGTTTTTTTCCTCTAGGTCAGATGTTTTTTTAATTCATAAAAATAGTGTGAATCAGGAAAATACCGCATTATGGCCACTAGATGGAGCTGATGACCATGGTATTCAAGTATTTATTTCCTATGCTCATCAGCTCCATCTAGTGGTCATATTGTAGTATCTTCCTGATTCATTCTACTCTTATGAAGTAGGGAGAGATCCTGGAAGCCAGCGGGAAAGTGGATTCACGGGGGCTAACGGCCGCAATTGCCGCCAGGCACCCACGTTTGCTCCCCGTGGAGAGAGAACGGCAGTTCTCTTTGGAATCAGGACAGAGCTCCTGTGATCCTCCTATTTAGGAACACAGGTCTCTGTGTTGATTCCACAAGTCCCTCCCCCTAACAGTTAGAAAACACCCCCCTAGGCCAGTGATGGCGAACCTTGGCATCCCAGATGTTTTGGAACTACATTACCTATGATGCTCATGCACTCTACAGTGTAGTAGAGCGTCATGGGAAATGTAGTTCCAAAATATCTGGGATGCCAAGGTTCACCATCACTGCCCTAGGCTCACCTTTGATCGCCCCTGGGTTAACCCCTTCCCTGCCAGTGTCATTATTACAGTGACAGTGCATATTTTTAGCACTGATTACTGTAGTAATGTCACTGGGCCCCCCAAAAGTGTCAGTTAGGGGTCCGATCTGTCCTCCGCAATGCCGCAGTCCTGCTAAAAATTGCTGATCGCCGCCATTACTAGTAAAAAAAAAAAAAAAAAAAAATTACATAAATCTTTCCCCTACCTTTTGCATCAAAATACGCTTATAGCGATTTTTTTTTTTTTTTACCAAAAATATGTAGCAGAAAACAAATTGGCCTAAAATGATGAAAAAATAGATTTTTACATTTTTTTTTATTGGGAATGTTATATAGCAGAATGTGATATATATATATATTTTATTTTTTTTTTCAGAATTATCGCTCTTTTTTTTTGTTTAAAGCGCAAAAAATCGCACAGGTGATCAAATACCACCAAAAGAAAGCTCTATTTGTGGGGGAAAAAAGGACATCAATTGTATTTGGGTACAGCGTCGCACGACCGCGCAATTGTCAGTGAAAATAAGTGGTTAAAGGAGTTGTAAAGTCAGAAGGTGCAGTCTATGCATTAAGATAATAAACCTTCTGTGTTCAGCAGCCTCCCCCTCCCCCCCCCTAATACTTACCTGAGCTCATCTCTGTCCAGCGATGTCCACGAGTGTCTCAGCCATCCAGGACTCTCCTTTCTGATTGGCTGATATACAGCAGCAGCAAAATTGTCTCCTGCTGCTGTCAAAGTCAGTCAGCCAATCAGAAGAGAGACGGGGGAGGGGCCAGGCAGCAGCTCAGTGTCTGATTGGGCACAGGGAGCTTTGACTCAGCTCGGGTGCCCCCGTAGCAAGCTGCTTGCTGTGGGGGCACTCGGCCCGGAGGGAGGGGCCAGGAGCAGGGAAGAGGGACCTGAGAAGAGGAGGATCCTGGCCGCTCTGTGCAAAACCAACTGCACAGAGGAGGGAAGTGTAACATAATTGTTATTTTTATAGGGAAAAAAACAAGACTTTACAATCAGTTTGATAACAATAACTTGGAGTCTTTCTACTCATGCTTTAAGTTAAAGCGGAGTTCCAGCCATTCACTCACTTGTCCAACGGTCCAGTGATGCGGCCGCCCGAAGCCTCGATCCTCTCCCTCGGCGCCGGCATCACTGCTGTGGTCACCCGGCTGTGACAGTTTGCGGCTTCACAGCCGGGTACCCACTGCGCATGCGCGAGTCGCGCTGCGCGCCGTGATTGGCCGGCAATCTTCTGGGACCTCTGACATGTCCCAGAAGATTGCAGGGAGGGAGGGGGAGAGGAGAACTTCCGTTCAGGGCGCCGCGGCGCTCCGAGCGGAAGTGGGAGCGGGTAACTGTCAAAACTAGGTACCGGCTCCCCTCCCCCAAAAAAAAATGACATGCCAAATGTGGCATGTCAGGGGGTCAGGACTCCCTAAAGCGGAAGTTCCACTTTTGGGTGGAACTCCGCTTTAATTAACAGATTGTATACTTTGTATCCATATTTTATTATTTTTAAAGACTCAGAAGTTCAGTAAGTGAAAGGATTGGGTTTGACCCCCAGCCCATGGATCACTGACTGTTATGCCGGATCCTGGATTGTACATATGGGGAGCAAATGTTCACAAAAAGGGAATTCTAATTAGAGGAGAAGCAGAATAATAAAACATTAAAACTGCCATGGCAGATAAATGAGTGTAAATTGTGATCGGCCATACGGCAGTGATTAGACAGTGACACCGTCTTCCTGCTATAACACGGAAAAGAGAATATGTTATTTCCACAGAGGAAGAGACTGGGGGGTCGGTTTACTGAAGCAAAATAGACCGTGCACTTTGCATATTGCCCCTGCTCCAGAGCTTCGTAAATGAGGGGAGGCTTTGCTGACTTCCATCGTCCAATCATGTGCAAGCAAAAATGCATTTTTTTTTCTCCTTGCACATGATTGGATATTCTTAGCAAACTGAAGCTCTCTCTCATTTACTAAGATCTGGAGCAACTGCACTTGTGTACTCTCTATTTACCTTTACTAAATCAACCCCAATGTAACTGTATGTACAATATGTGTCAGTTCTGAGGATACCATGTAACCGTTCTACAACCGTTGTGAGGATGATACAATGTAACAGTTCTACAATAACATATGTATCGGTTGTGAGGATGATACAATGTAACCCTTCTACAATAACATATGTATCGGTTGTGAGGATGATACAATGTAACCCTTCTACAATACAATATGTATCAGTTCTGAGAATGATACAATGTAACTGTTCTACAATACCATATGTGTCAGTTCTGAGGATACAATGTAACCGTTCTACAATACAATATGTATCAGTTGTGAGGATGATACAATGTAACCGTTCTACAATACAATATGTATCAGTTGTGAGGATGATACAATTTAACTGTTCTACAATACAATATGTATCAGCTGTGAGGATGATACAATGTAACCGTTCTACAATACCATATGTATCAGCTGTGAGGATGATACAATGTAACCATTCTACAATACAATATGTGTCAGTTGTGAGGATGATACAATGTAACCGTTCTACAATACAATATGTATCAGCTGTGAGGATGATACAATGTAACCGTCCTACAATACAAAATGTGTCAGTTGTGAGGATGATACAATGTTACCATTCTACAATACAATATGTATCAGCTGTGAGGATGATACAATGTAACTGTTCTACAATACAATATGTATCAGCTGTGAGGATGATACAATGTAACCATCCTACAATACAAAATGTGTCAGTTGTGAGGATGATACAATGTTACCATTCTACAATACAATATGTGTCAGTTGTGAGGATACAATGTAACCGTCCTACAATACAACATGTATCATTTGTGAGGATGATACAATGTAACCATCCTACAATACAATATGTATCAGTTGTGAGGATGATACAATGTAACCGTTCTACAATACAATATGTATCAGTTGTGAGGATGATACAATGTAACCGTCCTACAATACAATATGTATCGGTTGTGAGGATGATTCAATGTAACCGTTCTACAATACAATATGTATCAGTTGTGAGGATGATACAATGTAACCGTTCTACAATACAATATGTATCAGTTGTGAGGATGATACAATGTAACCGTTCTACAATACAATATGTATCAGTTCTGAGGATGATACAATGTAACCGTCCTACAATACAATATGTATCACTTGTATTTGCATTTAGTAATGGGACCCCTGTGTGTTATATGGGAGCAGTGCGATCAGACAGACGGACACACGGCACAGACTGACAAATAATAAAGAATTGGTGATTGCATTCAGCTTGGCTGTACTGATAAAGAATGGAACGATCTTTATATTTATAAACAATGGAAGATATGAAGATTTGTGTCATTCTCTCCGGTATTCCTATTTCTAGAGAACAAAAACAAATCTAATTCTTCAAAATTGCTGAGCGAGCCGAGCTGGAAACGATACCACATGGAATGACAGATAATAGAGCAGATATACTGCAGATGCAAACCATCCGGCATTTTAATAATTCCCCCCCAGGGCCGGCCTTACCATGGCTCCCAATGGTTCCATTGGACCCAGGCAGGACTTTGAGAGAGGCAGCAAATTGTAGCCAAAGATTTTTTTTCCAGCAGTTTTGTGTGTGACAACTGCCCCCCCGGGCTGCTCCACTGCCCTGTAAAAAGGCTGCCCGGTCACCCTCAACATGCATACTCCTAGTTGCTGGGTGAGGGTGCTCGCACACAGTCCAACAGCACCTGTTAGGCACACCGAGCACACCTGTGTGTGCTTCCAGGGGCGGGGTACCAACAGGAGACAGAGAGCAATGAAAGATCCCTTCCCCACCAGCATCCCCTATACTGCCCTAGCCCACCCATATACTATCCTAGCTTGCCCCTATACTGCCCTAGCCCACCCATATACTATCCTAGCTTGCCCCTATACTGCCCTAGCCCACCCATATACTATCCTAGCTTACCCCTATACTGCCCTAGCCCACCCATATACTATCCTAGCTTGCCCCTATACTGCCCTAGCCCACCCATATACTATCCTAGCTTGCCCCTATACTGCCCTAGCCCACCCATATACTATCCTAGCTTACCCCTATACTGCCCTAGCCCACCCATATACTATCCTAGCTTGCCCCTATACTGCTCTGGCCCACCCATATACTATCCTAGCTTACCCCTATACTGCCCTAGCCCACCCATATACTATCCTAGCTTGCCCCTATACTGCCCTAACCCACCCATATACTATCCTAGCTTGCACCTATACTGCCCTAGCCCACCCATATACTATCCTAGCTTGCACCTATACTGCCCTAGCCCACCCATATACTATCCTAGCTTGAACCCATACTGCCCTAGCCTGCCCCTATACTGCCAATATACTGCCCTAGCCTGCCCCTATACTACCCATATAATGCCCTAGCCTGCCCCTACACTGCCCCTATATTGCCCATATACTGACCTAGCTTGCCCCTATACTGCCCTAGCCCTCCCATATACTATCCTAGCTTGCCCCTATACTGCCCTAGCCCACCCATATACTATCCTAGCTTGCCCCTATACTGCCCTAGCCCACCCATATACTATCCTAGCTTACCCCTATACTGCCCTAGCCCACCATACTATCCTAGCTTGCCACTATACTGCCCTAGGCCACTCATATACTATCCTAGCTTGCACCTATACTGCCCTAGCCCACCCATATACTATCCTAGCTTGCCCCTATTCTGCCCTAGCCCACCAATATACTATCTTAGCTTGAACCTATACTGCCCTAGCCTGCCCCTATACTGTCAATATACTGCCCTAGCCTGCCCCTATACTGCCCATATAATGCCCTAGCCTGCCCCTACACTGCCCCTATATTGCCCACATACTGCCCTAGCCTGCCCCTATACTGCCCTAGCCTTCCCCTACACTGCCCATATACTGCCCTAGCCTTCCCCTACACTGCCCATATACTGCCCTAGCCTGAACCTATACTGCCCTAGCCTGCCCATATACTGCCCCTATACTGCCCATATACTGCCCTAGCCCACCCCTATAAAGCCCTATCCCAGTGGGATATCATCCCCATGGATGATGCAACGTGTTCACTGAAGGGGTGGGGGCAACTGTGCTGACACACACTGCACCTATGGATGCCCTAGGGCGCCAAGATGGGGGAGATGGGGGGAGCGGTAACATAACATGGTGGTATGTCATATAATTTTGCATATAGACAAGGTGCTGTTGCATGTAAATCTCACTTCCTGATAAATGAAATTTTAGTTTTAATTATCATGATATAAAACAAAGGATTTGGGGGCCCTTTGGTGGGTGTGATTTCTTTTTTTTTTGGGTGGGGGGGGGGGCGGCATTTCATTCTTGGACCCAGGCAGCACAATGTCTTGAGCCAGCCCTGTTCCCACCACCACCTGACAGTTATCAATGGGGGTCTCAAGGCTGCAACAAAATCTCTCTCCACCCATAACCAGCCTGAATTTAAACCTTCCTGTGCATTGCAAATCCAATAAACATTCATTGAAGCCAATCTGTCCTACAAGAAGCACCCAGACATGCAAATCACATAAAGTCCTGGCATTCTGTACATTGAGTGCTACAGTTTGCACCTTTGCCAGATGACTGCTGAGATAAAACTGCTTACAGGATAAGCCACCTGCAGTCTTTTGTAGAAGACTGACATAAATTGCAGTAATGGGGTGGAAAATGTAATTACCGTACATGATTAGCATGGCCCGGAAATGCCACGGGCTGGGATTGCTCTCTTGGGCATATACAGTATACCAGGGATCCTTAAACTACGGCCCTCCAGCTGTTGCAGAACTACAAGTCCCATGCGGCTCTAACATTCTCAGACAAGGCCACTAATGGGGGGGGGGGGCTGGGGGGAGACCACCAGTCCTCCTGTAGGGGGCCTGGGCACACGGGGGGGCCCCAACATCAAGGGGAATCAATGCAGTCAGGAGGAGAGGCAATTACAGAAGGAAGCCCTGTGCGGCTCTCTGCGGCAGATGAAAGCCAGTTTCTCCCCCTCCTGCCAGCTTACAGAGAGAGAGAGACACAGACACAAGGCATCGTTCCCCCGACACCGATCTCCCTCCCTGCTCTGCCTGATTCTGATCACCACCTCCCCTCTTTCACTGTGCCCCCCTCCCTGTGTGCCCCTCTTTCAGTGTGCCCCTCTTTCACTGTGCCCCCCCCCTGTGTGCCCCTCTTTCATTGTACCATCAGATCCCTGTGTGCCCCTCTTTCACTGTGCCCCCCTCCCTGTGTGCCCCTCTTTCACTGTGTCCCCCCTTCCCTGCGTGCCCTCTTTCACTGTGCCCCCCCTCCCTGTGTGCCCCTCTTTCACTGTGCCCCCCTCCCTGTGTGCCCCTCTTTCACTGTGCCCCCCCTCCCTGTGTGCCCCTCTTTCACTGTGCCCCCCCCGTGTGCCCCTCTTTCATTGTACCATCCCCTCCCTGTGTGCCCCTCTTTCACTGTGCCCCCCTCCCTGTGTGCCCCTCCCTTCCCTGTGTGCCCTCTTTCACTGTGCCCCCCCCTCCCTGTGTGCCCCCCTCCCTGTGTGCCCCTCTATCACTGTGTAAACTGCACATAGGATAACCTTGAAGGGGGGGAGAGGCAGAGAGAGAAATTGTTTATTGATGGGATTGTTTTTTGTTTGTTTTTTTAGTGTTGTTTGTTTGTACATTGCACACTGCGTTGTGCTAGTGTTGTGTAATCTGTTTTTATAAAATTAATAAACATGTCTTTAAAAAAAAAAAAAATGGATTTTTGTAAAATCTTACCGTAAAATCCTTTTCTCTTAGCTCATTGACAGACGTAGTCCTCGGTGATACACCACCTTCGGGTTATGTTGCCTCCACAGGAGCAGGACTAGACAGGAAATTAAAAAGCTCTGGCCACACCCTAGGGGCAGTCCCAGAGGGTATATCCTCTCTCTCTCTGCCTCAGCAAATCAGTTATGTGAAAAAGCAGTCTTTAGAGATTTTAACCCAACTCAAAAAAAACAGAGGGGCGGGGACTACGTCTGTCAATGAGCTAAGAGAAAAGGATTTTACGGTAAGATTTTACAAAAATCCATTTTTCTCTAGCGCTCATTGACAGACGTAGTCCTCGGTGATACACCACCTTCGGGACGTCCCAGAGCAGTATCACAACTGAGGGGTGGGAAAATGGAAATCAAATCCCAATCTAGAAGGCCCAACCGGTGCCAACTAGAAGTTTACAATGCTCATCCTTAATGATGAGACTCAACACAAAAAAAGAGAAAACAAATTTTTTTTTTTTTTTTCAAACAGAAAAAAACCCTCGAGGTAGACCACCGGTCTCCTCAAATTGCGGCCTGCAAAACCTTGCGGCCAAATGAGGCATCCGCCGATGCCGTCACATCAATTTTATAGAATTTTGTAAAGGTATGTACCGACGACCAAGTGGCCGCCTTACATACCTGGACCACTGACGCCTGATGGCGAAAGGCCCAGGAAGTACTGAGCGCTCGAGTGGAGTGCGCCCTAACAGGGAACGGAGGACTCTGACCCTTAATAGAATAAGCCTGTACCACCGTTTGTCTAATCCATTTGGCAATGGTCGCGGCAGATGCAGGCAAACCCTTTCTGGGGCCATCCGTGATCACAAAAAGTGAATCCGTCTTACGGAATGATTCCGTAGCTTTCAGGTATACCCTGATTGCCCGAACCACATCTAAGGAATGCAACGCATGTTCCCGATGATGCTTGGGCTGAGGACACAAGGAAGGTAGTACAATATCTTCATTCAGATGAAAATCTGAAATCACCTTGGGAAGAAAAGATGGCTTAGGATGAAGTACTACCTTATCCCTATGAATCACTAGGTATGGTGACTGGCATGATAATGCAGCCAGTTCTGACACCCTGCGAGCAGAAGTAATAGCCACCAAGAAGGCCACCTTCTGGGATAAAGTAAGCAAGGGAATCTCCCTGATGTTTTCAAAGGGAGGTTTCTGTAGAACCGACAAAACCAAATTAAGATCCCAAGGCGGTAAGGGCGCGCGGACTGGAGGAGCCAGGTGCCGCACCCCCTGGATGAAACTCCGCACCAAGGATTTGGTAGCTAAAGGCTTCTGAAAGAAGATTGCTAATGCTGAAACTTGACCCTTGATGGTGCTCAAGGCTAGCTTCTGCTCAACCCCCTGTTGCAAAAAGGCCAATATTCGAGTCACCGAATAGGTACGTGGAGGAAATCCTAAAGATTCGCACCACGCAATATAAGTTCTCCATGTGTGATAATAGACTTTGCTGGAAGTCGCTTTCCTTGCTTTAATAAGGGTAGGAATGACTGAAGCTGACAAACCTCTGTCCTTCAGTACTTGGGTCTCAATGGCCAGGCCATTAAACCCAGCGACTGTAAAGCATGATGGTAAATTGGTCCTTGAGACCACAGACACTCCCTGAGACGAAGTTCCCACGGAACGTCTACGACTAACATGTCCAAGTCGGCCAGGCCGGCTTGAGGAGGCCAGCCTAGAATTTCTAGGACCACTGGCGCTGATTGGATCTGAACCAGGCGTCCCTAGAGGTACCTGGCCCCGACCATCCGAGAAAGTCTGGTCGTTTTCTGTTCCCACACATTTATCAGATACCTGATAGTTATCAGGAAAGGTGATCTTTTCTGGTTGAACCTCAGGGACCGAAGTCACCCGACTAGAGGCTACTTGGCCTATCTGGTCAACCAGATCCGATTCCTGAGAGGTATCGGGACTAATCTTAGGAAAAGGTAAAGGAAAAGATCTATTCAGGGAACGGTAATTACCGCTTCCTGTAGTACTTAAATGTTGGAAGGGAAGAATCGCACCGGTAGTAGTGGTTGATGCTCGATCTAATGTCCTGAATACCGGTGAAAACGTCCCCCCACCCTGAAACCGGGTGGGGGCGCACCTTCAGGCTGTGTACTCCTTTGCTTCGGGTTTGGCTGGGTTGGTCCTTTGCTTGTCCGACCAGCCCTTCTTGAACCCTCCTGGAGGAGTCTTGCCTTTCCCGCTTGTACCAGCCGGGCGCCCTTTATGGGCGGTAAAGAAAGGTCCCTTAGCTTTAGCAGCCTGTGGCAAAAAAGTGCTCTTGCCCCCAGTGGCATCCTTAATGATTTCATCTAGGTTGGCCCCAAATAGACGATTCCCCTGAAAAGGGAGATTTGTCAAGGTCTTCTTGGAACCTAGGTCAGCTGACCAGCATTTTAACCACAGCACACGTCTGAGGATCACCGCTGTCTTAGATGCATGCCCTAATAAGGGAGTAGTGTCCAAGGCTGTGTCACAGATAAACTGTAGCCCTTGTATAATCTGTTCCATCAAATCAGATGTCTCCTGGGGAATATCTTTTCCCCTAAGATCTTGGCGTACCATTTTCGCCCATTCCGTAAGTGTCTGGGAAACTAGCCCAATAACAATTACTGGTCTAAAAGCTGACCCTATCAGAGAGAAGATGGTGCGGGACTCTGCTTCCATCTTTCGATCCACCGGATCCTTAAAGGACGAAGTGTCCTCCACTGGGATAACCGTGGCTTTATTCAGCCTGGAAATAGGCGGATCCACGATTGGTGGTACCGTCCATTTCTTAATGATGGATTCCTCAAACGGATAGCGTCTAGCAATACGCTTGGAAATAGTAAAGGTACGTTTAGAATGCTCCCATTCTCCTTTAAACTGATTACCAAAACATTTAGGTACAGGAAAAGCCTTCATCGTCTTGATGGGCTTATTAGTACCAAAAGGAATCTCTGTTTCAGTTGCCTCTGCCGGTAAAGCCTCAAGTTTTAAGGTTTCCTGCACTGCCACAACTAGTGCGTCCACCAATGCTTCTTCCTGAATAATAGCAAGAGAAGAAGCGTCCTCCTCACTGTCTGAGGGGGCTTTACCTGGGATAACAGCCCTTGCAGAGGAACCTGCAACTGCCGTGACCACCTCTGAATCTGAGTCAGAGGTGTCAGATGGTATAGGGGTAGGCGGGGGTCGCTTCCTTGACCCCCGTCCCTGACAGGCCGCCTCCACCCGAGCCACCATAGACTCTAAAATTGCTGTAAATGACTCTATACTCTGTGCACCGGCGGGTCCCGTGGCCCCCTCGAGGGAAACAGGTGGGGGAATATGTGTGGCAGGGTCCATGATAACAGTTACTTCCTGGATAATATAATTCAAAAATAAAACTTTTTTTTTTTTTTTCGACCCCCAGCGCCACAAAAGCCCCTTAGTGTTACCTGCTAGGGATCCCTATCGATCGCGAGAGAGAGAGATAGACCCCCAGGCTCACCACTTGATGCTCAGAGTTTAACTGCAACAGGTTACAGCGCTGTCTTAACAAAAAGGAAGTCTTTTGGCTGGCTGCCCAGGAAGAAAGGAGGCGGCTCCGCCCCTCTGTGCGCCTTCCGGCGCCTCCCCCAAGCTCCACGAGGTGTTTGGATCACCTCAAACATGGCCGCCCCCATGCTGGAGACACGAGGCTACGCCAAAATGGCGGCTCGTGCGATCCAGCAAAAAAAATGGCGGCGGCCCGTACTGAATAGCGGTGTGCTGCAGGGCACACAACACTCTCACTGCATGGGGATATGGCGTGGTTGGCGGTACCGGCCCTGGCGGACCGCATGGCCGTTCGGGAGGCCTGCTAATAGCTGGAGATCTGATTAGGAAGGCAGTCTACATGTCCGTGGCTTCTGACTGGTAGGTAGCTTATACTTAACCCATAAGATTCCCAGAATGCCACAGATTACATCTTTAAAACATGTATACAATTAGATTGTTAGCTCCCAAACCAAGCCTCCTGGCTTTTTGCACACATAAAATCACACTCAAAGTAGGAGGATCTGTGTCATGTTATAGGATAGAGGGGGACTCTATCTTATCATACAGAGAGGGGCCCGTATTCACCACAAAACCCGTCAGGGGGAAAGGGGGAACATACTACTCACCATACCGGAACCAGGCGGGCACCAACTCCTGACAGTACCCCTCTCCACCGGGGCGGGAGGGCTGTCGACCGATACGGACGCCGTGACTCATGGTCTTTGGCGTTTCAGCGAGACGTTTAACTCGCGTGGACAGTCCTTTAATGGGACTTTCCAACATCCAGCCCGTCGCCCAGTTCAGCTTTCTTGCTTGAAGATCTCACAGGAACACTGGAGAAAAAAGCTGTCTAAAAAAAATCCTTTAAGAAAAAATTCTTGCCAGGACCTAAGATCCCAGCAAGGTGTCTAGGTCCTTACTCCTAACTAGACAGAAAATAACTGATTTGCTGAGGCAGAGAGAGAGAGGATATACCCTCTGGGACTGCCCCTAGGGTGTGGCCAGAGCTTTTTAATTTCCTGTCTAGTCCTGCTCCTGTGGAGGCAACATAACCCGAAGGTGGTGTATCACCGAGGACTACGTCTGTCAATGAGCGCTAGAGAAATGACTGTAAGGCTCCTTTCACACGGCCGCTCCGTGTGTCCGCAAATCATCCAATCCGTTTGCGGATGATTTGCGGACATAATGTAAGTGAATGGCACTGCGGGTGTCAGCGGAATACCACCCGCTGACACCCGATTTTCCTCCATTCAGTTCTGTTCCGTTTTTACAAATGGAACAGAACCCATTTTTTCTTCCGTGTAAAACACGGAAAGGAAGGAAAATCGGATGCCAGCGGTGTCATCCGCTGACATCCGCAGTGCCATAGACTTACATTATGTCCGCATATCATCCGCAAACGGATAGGATGATATGCGGGCACACGGAGCGGATGACAGAAATGTCATCCGCTCCGTGGTAAAAAAAAAAAAAAAAGTCCCGCAGCGGACCTTTCACACGGAGCGGCCGTGTGAAAGGAGCCTAAGGCTACATTCACAACTGAGCATAGCGTTTTCACGCGTTTTTTACAGCGATTTTACCGCGATTTTTACCGCGATTTACAGGTGTTTTTACAGGCGTTTTTGTGCAGGCGTTTTTAGATTGAATAGAAACCAATGGAAAACGCCTGTAATCTGCCCAAAAAGAAGCTCATGTACTTTTGCGTTGGGCGTTTTGCTTACAGCGTCAAAACGCTCAGATGTGAACAGGGGCCATTGAAATGAATAGGATTTGTCTTGTTGGGCGTTTTGAGAGCTGATCCTAGAGCAGAAAAACTCCCCAAAAACGCCCCAAAACGCCTAGATGTGAACGGAGCCTTAACATAAAACATAATTAACTAAACTTAACTAAAACTTAACTAAAACATAATTAGAAAAATAAAATTGTAAACATTTTTAACATTTAAAAAAAAAAAAATTATACATTTTTTTAAATGTATAAAACAATCAAAAAAGGGCTAATTCACATGGGTTGTTTTTTTTTTTGAGTGTTGATGTTTGTTTGTACATTGCGCACTGCATTGTCCTAGTGTTGTGTAATATCTGTTTTATAAAATTAATAAACATCTCTTTAAAACAACAAAAAATTGTAATACATAATAAAAAAATAGAAAAATAAAATAATTGTAAAAATTTGTAACATTTAAAAAAAAAAAAAAACATTATACATTTTTTTAAATGTAAAAAACTATCAAAAAAGGGCTAATTCACATGGGTTGTTTTTTTTTTTGAGTGTTGATGTTTGTTTGTACATTGCGCACTGCATTGTCCTAGTGTTGTGTAATATCTGTTTTATAAAATTAATAAACATCTCTTTAAAACAACAAAAAATTGTAATACATAATAAAAAAATAGAAAAATAAAATAATTGTAAAAATTTGTAACATTTAAAAAAAAAAAAAAACATTATACATTTTTTTAAATGTAAAAAACTATCAAAAAAGGGCTAATTCACATGCGTTTTTTTTTTTTTTTTTGAGTGTTGTTGTTTGTTTGTACATTGCGCACTGCATTGTTCTAGTGTTGTGTAATATCTGTTTTATAAAATTAATAAACATAACTTTAAAACAACAAAAAATTGTAATACATAATTTAAAAAATAGAAAAATAAAATAATTGTAAAAATTTAACATTTAAAAAAAAAATTATACATAATCAAAAAAGGGCTAATTCACACGGGCTGTTTTCTTTTGAGTGTTTTTGTTTGTTTGTACATTGCACACTGCGTTGTGCTAGTGTTGTGTAATCTGTTTTATGAAATGAATAAACATATCTTAAAAAAAAAAAAAGATTGTAATACATAATTTAAAAAAATAGAAAAATAAAATAATTGTAAAAATTTGTAACATTTAAAAAAAATTATACATTTTTTTAATGTAAAAAACAATCAAAATTAATAAACATATTAAAAAAAATATTAAACATAATTAAAAAAAATAGAAAAATAAAATAATCGTAAAAAATGTTAACATTTAAAAATAAATTATTCATTTTTTTTTTTTTTTTAATTTAAAAAACAATCAAATTCACACGGGTTCTCTGTTATGTTTGTGTCCGCTAATAATGATTTTAGTGTATTTTTAGTTAAAAAATATTGTCTTGTTAAATTTGGGGGGGGGTTGTGATTTTTATCAGCACCCCCTGTTCACAGAAATGACTAGGCATGATGGGAATTGTAGTCCCTGAACAACTGGTAGGCTATAATTTGAAGACCCCCTGACCAACAAACAATAGAAGCAGGTCTTTAAAAGATTTATTGCACAAAATTTTAGGACAAATAAATTTGCATATCAATCTTAAAAGTTCTTAAAAAAGTAAAAGGGAGTTTTATATATATATATATAGAGGGATCAATGAAACCTAAACCGCCAACAGTGCAAAGGTCCTGAGCGCCCATTCTCTTACCTGGTGCGTCCTTACAGAAGGAGATAGCGAGGAGAATGCGACGTTCGCACAGGTCAGCAGGTACGATTAGCCCAGAAGGGTCACTCATTGTCCTTTACCTGGGCCGTCTGAGACCTGCCCCCTCCCCGGTGGTCACAGATGAAGGATTGGAAGGCCCATTCATTGCAGCAGGCAGCAGCTGGGAGACGGACCTCCCAATGCTTTCTACAATTAGCAAGTGAAAGAGATTAGAGAAGAAGATAGAACCCGGGCCCATCTCTCTGCAGAAGGTGGGACCATGGCCTTTGTGACTGCTCAGGTATCCGGATGATTGGCTCCAGGTAGGGAGAGCGATGAAACGGCCTTTTCTTCAGCATCCTCCTCCCTCCAGAACAAGAGGCCTCTTATTCCCCTGAAGATTGGGAAAGAATTAGCAGGAGGAAGGCCGCACTTAATTAAAAAAAAAAAAAAAACGGAGATTTGTGAAGGTTTAAGTGTCCTGGGAAAAAAAGGCCAGATCAGGGACCAGACAAACGCAAGAATTGTTGCAGCTAAAACTCATGTTGATTACAAAGTATCAAGAAAAGCTGCGTGTTTAACCCGATTTCCTGTCATTCTGCACTTTCCAAAAACACTTCATCACATCAGGGATCAGAGACATGCAAAAATCTGCAATATTTCTGCCAGGGGAGGACTGGGCCAGGGGGGCAATTGCCCCCCTGGGCCGCTCTTCTGCCCCTTAAAAATTCTGCACCGCTTCTGCCACAGACATGCCTAAAGGATTCCTGGTGAAGAGAAGTAAAAATTCCCCACTGCTGACTTACTGAGTGCAGAATGAAGACAAGGGTAGAGCACAGCCCTCCCCCCCCCAGCATGGATGGTGTAAGCTGTGTCTGAGCAGAGGCCGGTTCCATGCCCCACTGGAGACTCTTCTTACCCAGGCAGCCCCCGACCAAAAACACTTCATCACAGGGACATCAGGGATCAGAAGCATGCAAAAATCTGCAATATTGCTGCCAGGGGAGGACTGGGCAGGGGGGCAATTGCCCCCCTGGGCTGCTCTGCTGCCCCGTAAAAAGGCTGCACTGCTTCTGCCACAGACATGCCTAAAGTATTCTTGGTGAAGAGAAATAAAAAGTCCCCACCGCTGATATACTGAGTGTGGGATGAAGACAAGGACAGAGCGCAGACCTCCCCCCTCCAGCATGGATGCTGTAAACTGTGTCTGAGCAGAGGATGGTTCCATGCCCCACGGGAGACTCTTCTCCCCCAAGCAGCCCCAACCGAACTGTCCCAGCTCCCGCCAACTGCCCCCTGCTGGCTAGGTCAGGATCCCAGATTTGGCCAGTGAGTAAAGAGTACCTGGAGCAGAGCTTCAACCTGGAATGGGGGTCAGGAGGAGGCCGGGAAGAGGGGGAGTGGGAGGGGGGCTGAGTCACTGCACCATGGGCCTCTGGTTTGTACTTGCCCCCTGGGCCGAAACTTGCCAGTCAGCCCCTGATTGCTGCACTCCTTGGTAACTTTTTTGAAGCATTAGAATCACATCACAAGTATGACCGGAACATAAAAGGTAGCGCGTTTCACGCTAAAGTCAGCGCTTACTCAGCACTTAATGGAGGCTTGAGTAAGCGCTGACTTTAGCGTGAAACGCGTCACCTTTTATGTTCCGGTCATACCTGTGATGTAATTTTAACCTCTTGCCGACTGCCAGCCGCAGATATACTGCGGCAGGCTGGCTCGTCGTACCCATACGTCGATTTGCGGGAGAGGTCCTGGGGGCAAGCGCCCCCCACTAGGCAGCGGAGATGCCGATCCACGGGAACGGCGGCACCGATTGCTGCCAGCCACCCTCGATCGCTCCCCGCTGAGAGAGAACAGCAGCTGTTGTAAACACAGCAGACCGTTGTTCTCTCTGAAATGATCACATAGCGCCTGTGATCCTTCTATGTAGGAGCACAGGTCTCTGTGTTGATTCCACAAGCCCATCCGCCTCACAGTTAGAAAACACCCCCTAGGCATACATTTAACCCTTTGATCACCCCTGGGTTAAACCCTTCCCTGACAGTGTCATTAGTACAGTAACAGTGCATATTTTTAGCACTGATTACTGTAGTAATGTCACTGGTCCCCCCAAAAATGTCAGTTAGGGGTCCGCCGCAATGTCACAGTCCCGCTAAAAATCACAGATCGCCGCCATTACGAGTAAAAAAATAAAAATACATAAAAATGACATAACTCTTTCCCCGCGATAACTTTTGCACAAACCAATCAAAATACGCTTATTGCAATTTTTTTTTTTTTATACCAAAAATATGTAGCAGAATACAAATTGGCCTAAAATGATGAAAAAATCCGCAGAAAGTGAAAAATATTGTTTTTTTTTTTTTTTTTTTTCAGAATTGTGGCTCTTTTTTTGTCTATAGCACAAAAAATAAAAATCGCACAGGTGATCAAATACCGAATGGTGACAAACTACGGTACCTCCATAGGCGACGCTTTATAAAATTTTAACTATTACCCCATTCCTCCTCTTCTCGGGGTACCTCGATGGCTCCACCCCTCTGCCTATTGCCCTGACCTGAGCTGGCACCTGAGCAGACCTGATACCGAGCTGCTGCTTTGGATACAGAGCTGCCGCTCAGCCCCCCCCCCCCCCGCCCCCTTCCTTCTCATTGGCTCACTGGCTGTGATGACAGCAGTGGGAGCCAATGGTTCAGCCATTGAGGAGGGAGAGTCCCTGGAGAGCCGAGACTTGTGCACATTGCTGGATTGAGAGGGGGCTCAGGTGAGTATTGAGGGGGGGGGAGGGGCTGTGAGGGGATCAGCACACAGAAAGTTTTTTTTACCTATGAAGGTAAAGCAGCGTGAGACTTTAGAACCACTTTAAAATCTTTTAAAAACACTTACATGAACCCTATACATCGAAATACATGTAAAACTACAATTCTTCATTGACAGGGTCTCATTCAGGAAACAACTCACACTTCATTAAGTACTGTTTTCGGACCCCCAGACAGATGTAAATATGTACACATCATGTATTTCTATATATAGATGGAGATGCAGAATCCGGTGCAGCCTGGAATGTGGGATCTCCCAGCAATGTGGCACAGTCCGGGTGGAGCAGGCTATATATAGTCCAAGCTGGGACTGCAATCCCAAAGCCACGTTAGAATGTCAGCCGTCCCTCACAGCTATTGCTGGCACTCGGTATGTCTTGAAGGAATTCTGGTGTGTATGGGTCCAGGGCCTCGGAATCTTCAACAGGCAATTGTATGTTCCATGTGTTCCCATCACACACACAGCTGGGAGGTGGCCATTGTAGGATATGGGATCAGGTCATGTGATACTATAGAAATGTGTGATATCACCCAGACCGGAGGCACTATGACTGCCCTGCAAAAACGAAACTATCCGGTGATAAGAACAATGACACACTGACACTTGGGGGTCCCAGAAAAAGTACACACTGACACTTGGGGTCCCAGAACAATGATACACTGACACTTGGGGTCCCAGAACAATGATACACTGACACTTGGGGGTCCCAGAACAATGACACACTGACACTTGGGGGTCCTAGAACAATGACACACTAATACTTGGGGGTCCCAGAACAATGACACACTAATACTTGGGGGTCCCAGAACAATGACACACTGACACTTGGGGGTCCCAGAACAATGACACACTGACACGTGGGGGCCCAGAACAATGACACACTGATACTTGGGGGCCCAGAACAATGACACACTGATACTTGGGGGTCGGAAACAATGACACACTGACACTTGGGGGTCTCAGAACAATGACACACTGATACTTGGGGGCCCAGAACAATGGCACACTGATACTTGGGGGCCCAGAACAATGACACACTGACACTTGGGGGCCAAGAACAATGGCACACTGATACTTGGGGGCCCAGAACAATGGCACACTGATACTTGGGGGTCCCAGAACAATGACACACTGATACTTGGGGGTCCTAGAACAATGACACACTAATACTTGGGGGTCCCAGAACAATGACACACTAATACTTGGGGGTCGGAAACAATGACACACTGACACTTGGGGGTCCTAGAACAATGACACACTAATACTTGGGGGTCCCAGAACAATGACACACTGACATGTGGGTATCCCAGAACAATGACACACTGACAATTGGGGGTCCCAGAACAATGACACACTGACACTTGGGGGTCCCAGAACAATGACACACTAATACTTGGGGGTCCCAGAACAATGACACACTGACACTTGGGGGTCCTAGAACAATGACACACTGACACTTGGGGATCCCAGAACAATGACACACTGACACTTGGGGATCACAGAACAATGACACACTGACACTTGGGGATCCCAGAACAATGACACACTGACACTTGGGGATCCCAGAACAATGACACACTGACACTTGGGGGTCCCAGAACAATGACACACTGACACTTGGGGGTCCTAGAACAATGACACACTGACACTTGGGGGTCCAGAACAATGACACACTGACACTTGGGGGTCCAGAACAATGATACACTGACACTTGGGGGTCCCAGAACAATGACACACTGACACTGGGGGGTCCCAGAACAATGACACACTGACACTTGGGGGTCCAGAACAATGACACACTGATACTTGGGGGTCCAGAACAATGATACACTGACACTTGGGGGTCCTAGAACAATGACACACTGACACTTGGGGGTCCAGAACAATGACATCAGTCTAAATGTCTTCAGTGAATGGGGTTGAAGGGGTTACAGTTGGCTATTTTCATTTCATGAATAATAATCTGGAAATAAACATTCGGCACCGGCGCTGACCTCCCCCCATCACTCCGAATCCCCTGTAGAAGATGAAGGGTTCTAATATTGGCTGCGGAATAAAAAGCGTGCTATTCGTACCGGGGGGCCAGGAGAAGAGCGTGGGGCCAAATCACAACAGTTCAGGAAGTTTTGTGCAGGAAGCTCGGTGTCAGAATATGTCATTGGGAGGGGAGCAGGAGCCCCCACCGTATGATGGGGGATGGGAGGTGGGAACTGTAACCTCACTGTGCACCCGCCGTATTAGATATTCACTGAGATACAGCGGTTTCCTGGCCAACAAATCTCATCAGAGACCCACTTCTGTAAGAGAGAAGGAAAAAACTGCAGGAGCGATTCGCTGCGTCCGACCAACCAGAGGAGACTTCGGAGATTTTCTATTAATGGTTTTAACATCCTTTAACTTGCTACATCGGCTGCTTAAATGATTAGTCCATCTTGTAGGAACTATTTTCCTTCTAAACACTTCCATGTAAAAACAGTCCAAAGGGCATTTTTATCAGTTCTAGACTGGAGGCGGAACATTTTCGGGGGATAAAGTCAATGTCGGGGCAAAAAAAAACCCCATCTCTACATTTCCTGTCCCTGCGGGGCCAATCTTTCCAACTTTATCCCCCCATAAAAATGTACATATACTATGTGTATATACAGTATATATATATATACATACACACACACTCTATAGTGACAAAGTATTGGGACGCCTGCCTTTACACACACATGAACTTTAACCACTTAAGCCCCGGAAGATTTTACCCCCTTCCTGACCAGGGTTTTTTTTGCGATTTTTTACTGCGTGACTTTAACGGACAATTGCGCGGTCATGCGACGCTGTACCTAAACGAATTTCACGTCCTTTTTTTCCCACAAATAGATCTTTCTTTTGGTGGTATTTGATCACCTGTGCGATTTTTTGATCATGCGCTATAAACAAAAAAAGAGCGTAATTTTTGCAAAAATAACAATATTTTTCACTTTTTTTTATATGAAATTCCCCCCCAAAAAATTAAAAAATCAAAATTTTTTAACATTTTCAGCCAATTTGTTTTATGCTACCTATGTTTGGTAAAAAAAATTGCAAAAAGAGTATTTTGATTGGTTTGCGCAAAAGTTACTAACAAAGGGAAAGATTTTTGTCGTTTTTGGTGTTTTTTTTTTTTTAACGAGTAATGGCGGCGATCTGCGATTTTTTTTGCAGTACTGCGACATTGCGGCGGACAGATCGGACCCTTGACTGACATTTTTTACACTTTTGGGGGTACCAGTGACATTACTGCAGTAATCAGTGCTATATATATGCACTGTTACTGCAAAAATTACACTGGCAGGGAAGGGGTTAACTGTATTGGACAGGGAGGGGCTAAGTGTGTCCTAGGGGCGTGATTCTAACTGTAGTGGGACATGGCTATTGGTGTAAAAACAAAGATCAACGGTTCTACATAGTAGAACCGTCTGATCTTCATTTTTACACAGGGGAGAATGACAGGCGGCTTGTTTACATAAGCCGCTCCGCCTTTCTCCCGCTGTACCGACGATCGGCGAGTGACCGGCGCACATCGGGTCCACCGGTCACACGCCCACACTCCTCCCTGAACGAGCCGAGGCGGGCGCGCGCTCGCCCGCTATTGGCTCCGATTCCAGTGACAGGCGAGTGACGTAGATCTACGTCACTCTGCCTGGCCGGGGCTGACTGCCGCAGTAACTATACTGTGGGCAGTCGGCAACCAGTTAATGGCATCCCAGTCTTAGTCCGTAGGGTTCAATATTGAGTTGGCCCACCCTTTGCAGCTATAACAGCTTCAACTCTTCTGGGAAGGCTGTCCACAAGGTTTAGGAGTGTCTATGGGAATGTTTGACCATTTTTCCAGAGGCGCATTTGTGAGGTCAGGCACTGATGTTGGACCAGAAGGCCTGGCTCGCAGTCTGCACTCGAATTCATCCCTATCGGGTTGAGGTCAGGCCAGTCAAGTTCCTCCACTCCAAACTCGCTCATCCATGTCTTTATGGATCTTGCTTTGTGCACTGGTTCAAATCATTTGGTGGAGGGGGGATTATGGTGTGGGGTTGTTTTTCAGGGGTTGGGCTTGGCCCCTTAGTTCCAGTGAAGGGAACTCTTAAGGCGTCAGCATACCAAGACATTTTGGACAATTTTATGCCCCCAACTTTGTGGGAACAGTTTGGGGACCGCCCCTTCCTGTTCCAAAATAACTGCACACCAGTGCACAAAGTAAGGTCCATAAAGACATGGATGAGTGAGATTGAGGTGAAGGAACATGACTGGCCTGCACAGAGACCTGACCTCAACCTGATAGAACACCTTTGGGATGATTTAGAGCGGAGACTGCAAGTCAGGCCTTCTCGTCCAATGTCAGTGCCTGACCTCAAAAAAAGGCTTTTGGAAGAATGGTCAAACACTCCCATAGACACACTCCGGAACCTTCCCAGAAGAGTTGAAGCTGTTATAGCTGCACAGGGTGGGCCAACTCAATATTGAACCCTACGGACTAAGACTGGGATGTCATGTGCGTGTAAAGGCAGGCATCCTAAAACTTTTGACAATATAGTGTGTGTGTATATATATATATACACACACACACACATACATACATACACATGCATTGGGGAGAATAATGATTTGATCCCCTGCAGATTTTGAGGGTTTGCCCACTTACAAAGAAATGAAGGGTCTATAATTGTTATCATAGGTGTATTTTAAATAATAGAAACAGAATATTAACCAAAAATCTCAAAAGAACACAAATATTATAAATTGAGTTGCAGTTCAGTGAGTAAAATAAGTATTTGGTCTCCTACCAACCAACAATAATTCTGCCTCCCGCAGACTGGCTACGGTAGGGGCTCATGTGGTACACAGATTAGTCCTGTCAATGTAAGAAGGTTCTCCTAACGACAACTCATTATGTGTATAAAAGTCACCGGTCCACAGAATCTCTTTCCTCCATTCAAACCTCACCATCATGGGCAAGACCAAAGAGCTGTCAAAGGACGTCAGGGACAAGACTGTAGACCTGCTCAAGGCTGGAATGGGCTACAAGGCCATCAGCAAAAAGCTTGGTGAGAAGGAGACAACTGTTGAAGCGATTATTCACAAATGGAAGAAATACAAAATAACTATCAATTGTCCTCAGGTCTGGGGTCATGAGAAAAGTGAGGGATCAGCCCAGAGCTACACGGGAAGAGATGTAAATGATCTCAAGGCAGTTTGGACCACAGTCACCAAACAAACTATTGGTAACACAATACATCACCATGGATTTGAAATCCTCCAGTGCCGGCAAGGTCCCCCTCCTAAAGAAGACGCATTTACAGGCCCATCTGAAATTTGCCAATGAACATCTAAATCATTTAGAGAAGGATTGGGAGAAAGTGCTGTGGTCAGATGAGAGCAAAATTGAGCTCTTTGGCATTAACCCGACTCAACATGTTTGGAGGAAGAAAAATGCTGACTATGACCCTAAGAACACCAATCCTACAGTCACCATGCCCACAGTCACCACACCTACAGTCACCACACCTACAGTCACCACACCTACAGTCACCACACCTACAGTCACCACAGTCACCATCCCCACAGTCGCCATCCCCACAGTCGCCATCCCCACAGTCGCCATCCCCACAGTCGCCATCCCCACAGTCGCCATCCCCAGAGTCACCATCCCTACACTCACCATCCCCACAGTCACCACACCTACACTCACCATCCCCACAGTCACCACACCTACAGTCACCTTCCCTACAGTCACCATCCCCACAGTCACCACCCCTACAGTCACCGTCCCTACAGTCACCACACCTACAGTTACCATCCCCACAGTCATCACCCCTACAGTCACCACCCCCTACAGTCACCATCCCCACAGTCACCAACCCTACAGTCACCAACCCTACAGTCACCAACCCTACAGTCACCAATCCCCACAGTCACCTTCCCTACAGTCACCAACCCTACAGTCACCAACCCTACAGTCACCATCCCTACAGTCACCATCCCTACAGTCACCATCCCTACAGTCATCACCATCCCCACAGTCACCAACCCTACAGTCACCATCCCTACAGTCATCACCACCCACAGTCAAACATGTCAAACATGGAGGTGGAAACATGATGCTTTGGGGCTGTTTCTCTGCTAAAGGTACAGGCCAACTTTGCCACATTTAGGGGCCAATGGACGGGGCCATGTATTGTAAAATCTTGGATAAGAACCTTCTTCCCTCAGCCAGGACACTGATTATGGGTTATAGATGGATCTATGTACATTCCAGAGATTTGAACAAAACATTGCTGCAGATTACTACCTTTTGGTATTCTGAAGAAATAGCTGTTTGTTTCTCTGTGTCCCTGTTCAAAGTGAATGTAAATGGAAGTGACTTTATAATTAGCAATCAGCTGCTGCAACTGCAGGGTTCTAATAAGGAAAGTAGCAGGGTCTGCATCCCTTTAGGGGTCATGCACACTGCAGATAAAATAAAAGCTTTTTTTTTTTTATTATTGGCAATGTTATATAGCAGAATGTGAAAAATATTGTTTGTATTTTTCAGAATTGTCGCTCTTTTTTTGCCTATAGTGCAAAAAAATAAAAAAAATAAATCACACAGGTGATCAAATACCACCAAAAGAAAGCTCTATTTGTGGGGAAAAAAAGGACATCAATTTTATTTGGGTACAGCGCCGCACGACCGCGCAATTGTCAGTTAAAGTAACGCAGTTCCCGAATCACAAAATATGGCCTGGTCATTAGGTCAAATCCTTCCGGGGCTGAAGGGGTTAAGAAGCCAGCAGAATACCCCAAAATCCATCAAAAACTGAAATCTAATTTTTTGGGTCCCTTGTGGAACAAATCCGCCCGTGCTGTGTTCAGTAACGGTTTCATTTGGCAGACGATATACCCCGGTCAGTCCCCCCCCCAGTTTTGCTGCCATTATGCAGAGTGAAGGGTAGCAGGTGATCTGTAGGAAAAAGTTTGCGTTTGTTGAGCGGAATTGTTCATCTCGCCGCTCGCCCCACGCGATCTGTAAACTTTAATTTCCTCTCGCCGGAAAAGTCTTGTTAAAGTTGCAAAAATTGGCACAAAGCGATCCGGCCGAGTTGTGTGTTCCCTCTCTTTATCTTTCTACGGGTTTACGGAACGAGGTGGGAAAACAACGTGCCGGCCAAGGATGGCGAGCCGCGTCAGCGCAGATTTTAACCGTTTTCTTTGCACTTATTTAACCACTTCTGCCACTTCCCCCTCAATGACCAGGCCATTTTGTTTTGCGATTCGGGAATGCATTACTTTAACAGACAATTGCGCGGTCGTGCGATGCTGTACCCAAATAAAATTGACGTCCTTTTCCCCCCACAAATAGAGCTTTCTTTTGGTGGTATTTGATCACCTGTGCGATTTTTTTATTTTTTTTTTGCGCTAAAAACCAAAAAAAGAGCGACAATTCTGAAAAAAACAAACAATATCTTTCACATTCTGCTATATAACATTCCCAATAAAAACAAAATTTAAAAATCCAATTTTTTCATCATTTTAGGCCAATTTGTATTCTGCTACATATTTTTGGTAAACAAAATCCCAATAAGAGTATTTTGATTGGTTTGCGCAAAAGTTGTCACGTCTACAAACTAGGGGAAAAATTTGTCCCAATAAAAAAATTTAAAAATCAAAATGTTTTAACATTTTCAGCCAATTTGTTTTCTGCTACATATTTTTGGTTAAAAAATAAATAAATAAAAATGGCAATCGTAATTGATGTTTTTTCCCCACAACTAGAGCTTTCTTTTGGTGGTATTTGATCACCTCTGCTATTTTTATTTTTTGCGCTATTAACAAAAAAATAGCGACAATTCTGAAAAAAAAAAAAACAATATTTTTTACTTTCTGCTATATAACATTCCCAATAAAAAAAAAATTTAAAAATCCAGTTTTTTCATCATTTTAGGCCAGTTTGTATTCTGCTACATATTTTTGGTAAACAAAATCCCAATAAGAGGATTTTGATTGGTTTGTGCAAAAGTTATCATGTCTACAAACTAGGGGAAAAATTTGTCCCAATAAAAAAAAAAAAAAATGTAAAAATCAAAATGTTTTAACAGTTTCGGCCAATTTGTTTTCTGCTACATATTTTTGGTAAAAAAAAAAAAAAAAAAAGTCGCAATCATAATTGACGTCCTTTTTTTCCCACAAATAGAGATTTCTTTTAGTGGTATTTGATCACCTCTGCGATTTTTATTTTTTGCGCTATAAACAAAAAAAGAGCGAAAATTCCGAACAAAAAAAAAAAAAAACAATATTTTTCACTTCCTGCTATATAAAATTCCCAATTTAAAAAAAAAAGAAAAAAATCAATTTTTTTCATCATTTTAGGTCAATTTGTATTCTGCTACATATTTTTGGTAAACAAAATCCCAATAAGAGTAAATTGATTGGTTTGCGCAAATGTTGTCAGGTCTACAAACTATGGGAAAAAAAATTGTCATTTTTTTTTCACTAGTGATGGCGGCGATCTGAGATTTTTAGCGGGACTGCGACATTGCGGCGGACAGATCGGACCCCTAACTGACATTTTTGACACTTTTGGGGGGACCAGTGACATTACTACAATAATCAGTGCTACAAATATGCACTGTTACTGTAATGACACTGGCAGGGAAGGGGTTAACCCAGGGGTGATCAAAGGGTTAAATGTGTCCCTAGGGGGTGTTTTCTAACTGTGTGAGGGATGGGCTTTCTGCATTAACACAGAGACCTGTGTTCCTAAATAAGAGGATCGCTGTGTTCATAACTGACAGAACAGCGTTGTGCAGTGTTTACGGCGACAGACCGCTGTTCTGTCTCCACGGGGAGCAATGGCGGGTGCCTGGCGGACATCACCGCCACAGGACCCGCTGATTGGCTCTCCCTTGCGTCCCCACCAGCAGTCCCGCAAAAGCGATGTACAGGTACGTCTTTTTCAAGGGACAGAGCCGACCTGCCGCAGTAAAACTACAGCGGCTGGTCGGCAAGCGGTTAATGAGCAGATATATTAGAAATTAAAATAAAACAATAATTAAATTTAATAAATAATAAATACATGTAATAATAATAATAAATAATGTAATTAATTTAAATAAACGTAATAAATAAATAATTTAAATTAATTAAAATTTAAATAAATTTAATAAATAATTAGTACATCATTTAATAATAATAAATTATTTAATAAATACATTTAAAAAATAAATTAAAATAAATTAACAGCTCCAACTTATTGGGAAAAAGCTAAAGCCTTATGACTTGTACACCATCAGATAATCGGACGACTTATCGCTCGCATTTTGCTGCATGATACTAATATCCAATTCAACATTGCGTACTAACCGTATGATTTTTTTTTTTTGTACAATTGTGGAAAAGTTTCCTGGTTGCGTAGCTTCGTATCGGATGGTGCAAAATAAAACCAATGGCGGCCGTGCTTTTTCCTGGGTTATTTTCCTGTTTCTGATCACGCGCGGTCTTTGTCGATCGATTTTGTAGTGGACGCACACTGTACTGATTAAACGATTGTCGTTCGCTAGGCTATCATACCACAAAAGTTTTCCTGTTTGCCCCTTCGGATTTTGTTGGATGAAATGTTGGCTGTCAAAAGCTGCGTACAAATGGTCAGATTATTATTATTATTATCGTACTATTATCTGATTGTGTGTACGAGGCATTAGGCTGGCCACACATTATACAACTTTCTTCTACAATTTGCCTTTAGATTTACCTAAATTATATAATAGGAGGTCAAACTTAGGACTCCTGTCTTCATGAGCTGGGGTTTGCTCAGAGGGGTTTGCCCAGAGTTTCTGTACCTTTTATTATTTTCTGTTGAAAAAAAAACAATAAAAAGAACCTTAAAAAAAAAAAAAAAAACCCCTAAGGCTCCATTCACACCTGAGCGTATCATTTTCAGGCGTTTTTTTTTTTTTTTTTGGGGGGGGGGGGGGGCTTTTTTCAGGCTTTTTTTTTTTTTTTTTTTTTTTTTAGACTTTTTTTTCCAGGTGTTGTTTTTTAAGGCTTTTACTTGTGGTTTTTTTTTGGGCTTTTTTTAGGTGTTTTTTCTGGCTTTTTTTTTTTTTTTTACTTTTTTTTTTCCAGGTGTGGTTTTTTTAAGGCTTTTATTGGTGTTTTTTTGGGCTTTTTTCAGGCATTTTTTTCTGGCTTTTTTCAGGTGTTTGGAGGCAGGCATTGACATCTAACAAAAACGCTATTAATCTGCCAAAAAAGAAGCTCATGCACTTTTTTGAGCTTCAGGCTCCATTCACGTCTGAGCGTATCGTTTCCAGGCGTTTTTTTTTTTTTGGGGGGCTTTTTTTCAGGCTTTTTTTAGGTGTTTTTTTCTGGCTTTTTTTTTTTTTTTTTTTTTAGACTTTTTTTTCCAGGTGTTGTTTTTTAAGGCTTTTACTTGTGTTTTTTTTTTGGGGCTTTTTTTAGGTGTTTTTTCTGGCTTTTTTTTTTTACTTTTTTTTTCCAGGTGTTGTTTTTTGAAGGCTTTTATTGGTGTTTTTTCTGGCTTTTTTTTTTTTACTTTTTTTTCCAGGTGTTGTTTTTTAAGGCTTTTACTTGTGTTTTTTGGGGGGGCTTTTTTTCAGGCTTTTTTTAGGTGTTTTTTCGGGCATTTTTTTTTTAGACTTTTTTTTCCAGGTGTTGTTTTTTAAGGCTTTTATTGGTGTTTTTTGGGTTTTTTCAGGCATTTTTTCTGGCTTTTTTCAGGTGTTTGGAGGCAGGCATTGACATCTAACAAAAACGCTATTAATCTGCCAAAAAAGAAGCTCATGCACTTTTTTGAGCTTCAGGCTCCATTCACGTCTGAGCGTATCGTTTCCAGGCGTTTTTTTTTTTTGGGGGGCTTTTTTTCAGGCTTTTTTTTTAGGTGTTTTTTTTCTGGCTTTTTTTTTTTTTTAGACTTTTTTTTTCCAGGTGTTGTTTTTTAAGGCTTTTACTTGTGTTTTTTTTGGGCTTTTTTTTAGGTGTTTTTTCTGGCTTTTATTTTACTTTTTTTCCAGGTGTTGTTTTTTTAAGGCTTTTACTTGTGTTTTTTTTGGGGGCTTTTTTTCAGGCTTTTTTTTAGGTGTTTTTTCGGGCATTTTTTTTTTAGACTTTTTTTTTCCAGGTGTTGTTTTTGAAGGCTTTTATTGGTGTTTTTTTGGGGCTTTTTTCAGGCATTTTTTCTGGCTTTTTTCCAGGTGTTTGGAGGCAGGCATTGACATCTAACAAAAACGCTATTAATCTGCCAAAAAAGAAGCTCGTGCACTTTTTTGAGCTTCAGGCTCCATTCACGTCTGAGCGTATCGTTTCCAGGCGTTTTTTTTTTTTTTTTTTTGGGGCTTTTTTTCAGGCTTTTTTTAGGTGTTTTTTTCTGGCTTTTTTTTTTTAGACTTTTTTTTTCCAGGTGTTGTTTTTTAAGGCTTCTACTTGTGTTTTTTTTTTGGGGCTTTTTTTTAGGTGTTTTTTCTGGCTTTTTTTTTTTACTTTTTTTTTCCAGGTGTTTTTTGAAGGCTTTTATTGGTGTTTTTTCTGGCTTTTTTTTTTTTTTACTTTTTTTTCCAGGTGTTGTTTTTTAAGGCTTTTACTTGTGTTTTTTTTGGGGGCTTTTTTTCAGGCTTTTTTTAGGTGTTTTTTCGGGCATTTTTTTTTTAGACTTTTTTTTTCCAGGTGTTGTTTTTTAAGGCTTTTATTGGTGTTTTTTGGGTTTTTTCAGGCATTTTTTCTGGCTTTTTTCAGGTGTTTGGAGGCAGGCATTGACATCTAACAAAAACGCTATTAATCTGCCAAAAAAGAAGCTCATGCACTTTTTTGAGCTTCAGGCTCCATTCACGTCTGAGCGTATCGTTTCCAGGAGTTTTTTTTTTTTTTTTTTTGGGGCTTTTTTTCAGGCTTTTTTTTTTAGGTGTTTTTTTCTGGCTTTTGTTTTTTTTTAGACTTTTTTTTTCCAGGTGTTGTTTTTTAAGGCTTTTACTTGTGTTTTTTTTGGGCTTTTTTTTAGGTGTTTTTTCTGGCTTTTTTTTTACTTTTTTTTTCCAGGTGTTGTTTTTTGAAGGCTTTTATTGGTGTTTTTTCTGGCTTTTTTTTTTTTACTTTTTTTTCCAGGTGTTGTTTTTTAAGGCTTTTACTTGTATTTTTTTGGGGGGCTTTTTTTCAGGTGTTTTTTTAGGGCATTTTTTTTTTAGACTTTTTTTTTCCAGGTGTTGTTTTTTAAGGCTTTTATTGGTGTTTTTTGGGTTTTTTCAGGCATTTTTTCTGGCTTTTTTCAGGTGTTTGGAGGCAGGCATTGACATCTAACAAAAACGCTATTAATCTGCCAAAAAAGAAGCTCAAGCACTTTTTTGAGCTTCAGGCTCCATTCACGTCTGAGCGTATCGTTTCCAGGCGTTTTTTTTTTTTTTTGGGGGCTTTTTTTAGGTGTTTTTTTTCTGGCTTTTTTTTTTTTTTAGACTTTTTTTTTCCAGGTGTTGTTTTTTAAGGCTTTTACTTGTGTTTTTTTGGGCTTTTTTTTTTAGGTGTTTTTTCTAGCTTTTTTTTTTTCACTTTTTTTTTCCAGGTGTTGTTTTTTGAATGCTTTTATTGGTGTTTTTTCTGGCTTTTTTTTTTTTTACTTTTTTTTCCAGGTGTTTTTTAAGGCTTTTTACTTGTGTTTTTTTTTGGGGGCTTTTTTTCAGGCTTTTTTTAGGTGTTTTTTCGGGCATTTTTTTTTTAGACTTTTTTTTTCCAGGTGTTGTTTTTTAAGGCTTTTATTGGTGTTTTTTGGGTTTTTTCAGGCATTTTTTCTGGCTTTTTTCAGGTGTTTGGAGGCAGGCATTGACATCTAACAAAAACGCTATTAATCTGCCAAAAAAGAAGCTCATGTACTTTTTTGAGCTTCAGGAGACAAAAACGCTGAGATGTGAACAGGGGCCATTGAAATGAATGGGATTTTGCTTTTTGGGGCGTTTTGAGACTCCAGAGATGAGCGTTTTATGAGCTGAAATACGCTCAGGTGTGAACAGGGCCTAAAACGGAAAATTTATATCAAATACTTACCGTAATTTTCCTTTCCTGATGGACTCCATGGCAGCATACGTTTGGGTAGTCCCGCCTCCACTCCTACCCTATAGGACCCCACTCCCATAAATCTTTGCTCCCTTTCAGCATCCGTGTTCTGTAACTAGCCTACTCAGGAACTGGGAGGGGACTCCTGCTGCCATGGAGTCCATCAGGAAAGGAAAATTACGGTAAGTATTTGATATAAATTTTCCGTTTTCCTGACAGACTCCATGGCAGCATACGTTTGGGAAATAACTCGCCAAAACACAATTGGGTGGGCAGATGCTGACAATTTTAATTAACACCTGCAACAGATAACACTTGAGTACCAAAACCAACAGAAGAAAGAGCCGCCGGCTCAACACAATAATGTGACATAAATGTGTGAATGGACGACCAAGACGCTGCTCTGCAGACCACATCCGGAGCGACGTGTCTTGAAGCTGCCCATGAAGTAGCGACACCACGCGTAGAATGTGCAGTCACCGCTTTTGGAGGAACCAAGCCCTTCTCTCTATAAGCCCACTGAATCGCCTCTACTATCCAGGAGGCAACTGATCTTGAAGAGGCACGCATACCTTTGTTCTTCCCAGACAATAGGATAAAGAGATAATCTGTCTTCCGGAAAGAGGCTGTAGCTTCCAAGTACTGTCTGAGCGTGTTGCCCACATCCAGAGGATGGACTTCCGGAGGTTCGGCCGATGAATTGAAAGTCGGGAGAACAATTTCTTGGTTCTCATGGAAAACCGACGTGACTTTAGGCCTTGCTCCCAGCATTGGAATGAGGACAACTCTGTCCGGGAAAAAGGTCAGAAAGGGTTCTTTACTTCCCAGACTTTGGATCTCTGACACCCTTTTTGCAGATGTGATGGCCACCAGAAAGACCGTCTTGAGGGTGAGATGTTTTATAGATATAGGATCTTCAAGACTTGAGCCAACTGAGGATAAGAAATCCAGGACCAAAGGCATGTCCCACTTGGGGAATCTCAACTTTTTCTGTGGCCTTAGCCTTACTGCCCCTTTGAAGAATTGCCTGATCAAAGGATGTGTAGCCCAGGAAATGCCTGTGAAAGCGGATATGGCTGAGACTTGGACTCGTAAGGCGCTCACTGAAAGAGGTAATTCCAAACCTGACTGGAGAAAAGATAGAATATTCTGCACGGAAGGAGATGACCAGGACTTTCCTTTGGACTCTAGGAAAGAAGTAAACCTAGCCCAAATCCTTTCATAGGTCTTATTCGTGCTTTGTCTTCTAGCACTCAAAAGCGTTGGTATGGCTACTTCCGGACATCCTAACGCTTCCAGCCTTCCCCTTTCAAAAACCAGACCCGAAGGTGCAGACGGGCTGGGCATGGGTGAAGGATGGAGCCCTGGGACAGCAGATCCGTCCTGAGAGGAAGAGGGACTGGGTCGCGGTAGCTCAGTTGAAACAGTAGGGGAAACCACGGTCTGTTGGGCCAGAACGGGATTACTGCAACCACTTTGACTAATTCCATCTGTACTCTCCGCAGGAATTGAAAGATGATTGGTACTGGGGGAAAGGCATAGGCCTTGTGAAACCTCCAGCAATCTGTCAGGGCATCCACCCCGAATGCTCTGGGATCTCTGTCCCTCGAGTAAAACTTCTGCAACTTCCTGTTGTTGAAGGAGGCAAATAGATCCACCTCTGGGATGAACTCCAAGGACAGGATCCAGCTGAAGACATCCTCGTGGAGAGACCACTCGTTGTTGCTGAGTTGTGTTCTCGAGAGGAAATCTGCTTGAGTGTTCTGAGCCCCTGGTATGTAAACTGCCGACAGATTGACCAGGTTTTCCTGAGCCCAGGTCATTATTGGCTCTACTTCCCGAAGCAGGGATGCACTGCGAGTTCCACCTTGTTTCCTCACATAGGCTACTGCAGTCGTGTTGTCTAACCTCAGCATGACTGAGGTGCCCCGAATGAGGTGGCTGAAGGCTAGTAGCACTTGAAAGGCCGCTCGTAGTTCCAAGATGTTGGACACTGTCTGGCGAGACCGAAAGTCCCATTTCCCTTGTGCCATCTCTGTTCCGCAATGACCGCCCCATCCGGTGTTGCTGGCGTCTGATGTCACTATCACCCAAGATATGGGGGTTATGGAGTGACAATTGCTCAAATTCTTCAGCTGTAGCCACCACGGAAGCCAACTCTTCATTGTTGTGGTTATCACAATTCGTTGGGAATTGCTGACTCCGTTCCACTGCTGAAGGAAACCCCTCTGAAAAGGTCTCATCCTCCAGAGAGCCCACTTCACCATAGGGGCTGCCGACACCATGGTGCCAATTACCCTTAGGCATTGTTTTGCTGTGAGACGGGATGCTGACAAAGCTAGAGACACTCTGTCCCTGATTACCGGAATCTTTTCTTCTGGCAGAGAGATGGTACTGTTCTTGGTGTTGAACAGCGCACCCAAAAAGACCAGGGACTGAGTGGGAATCAGATGGCTCTTCTCCCTGTTCAGGATCCAGCCAAACCTCTCTAGAGACGAGATGACCAGAGCTAGATGTTCCAGGATGACAGACTTGTCTTGGGCCAGAAGAAGGAGGTCGTCCAGGTAGTGATAAAGACGGACCTCTCTCAGTCTTATCAAGGCTACCACCGCTAATAAGACCTTCGAAAAGGTACGAGGCGACGTGGAAAGCCCGAAGGGGAGACATACAAATTGTAGATGACGCTGGCCGACCGAGAATCTCAGATATCGTTGAAACTCTGTTGACACTGGTACGTGGAAGTATGCATCCTTCAGGTCTACCGAGACCATCCAATCTCCTGGTTGAATGGCTTGCTGAATGGAGAATAGAGTCTCCATCTTGAATTTTTCGCCTTTGATGAAGCGATTCAGATGCGTCAGATCTATCACTGGTCTCCAGGCGCCGCTCTTCTTGCGCACCATGAACAGAGGAGAGTACACTCCGAGTCTTCTTTCGGACTCTGGCACTGGAACCACTGCTCCTTGAGTGACTAGCGAGTCTACGTAGGACAAGAGAATCTCTCTTTTGTCGCCTGACCGAGGAAGGGAGGTAGGAAAAAATCTGTCTCCGGGAATACTGGTGAAGGTCCAAGAATGACCTGCAGAGACCGTGTTGACGACCCAAGTATCCCGGATTGAGGCCGCCCAGACCCGCCGAAAGTGAAGGAGACGACCTCCCACCCGACCGGCCTGAGCGGGCCCAATCTCAAAAGGACTTTGTCGTGTCTCTATCCCCAGACGTATTGGTCTTGGGGCCTTTCCGAAAGGAAGACTGCCTGGATTTCCAGTTTCTTCCAAACTCCCTCCCTGGCCTATAACTGCGTGCCTCCCTGGCACGATCAGAATTTTGTCTTCTAAGAGGTGGCCTCTTTTGACCCAGAAGACGCCTATCCTGGGGGAGAAAGCCCGACTTACCGCCAGTAGCCTTGGAAATGGCGCTATCTAACTTATTCCCAAAGAGGGACGAACCCTCAAAGGGAATACGGCACCACACCTGCTTAGAAGCAGGATCAGCCAACCAAGGGCGCAACCAAAGTGCACGCTTCGCCGTAACGGATGATAGCATTCCCCGGGCTAACAGGCGAATAACATCAATAGACGCCTCCCCCAGAAAAGCTGAGGCCAGTTTCAACTCCTGGATAGGAGAATTCTTAGCTGCATCCTCGGAGAAGCTTCTGAGGGAATCATCCACGTTGTCCACCCACACTTCCATGGCTTTGGACAGAGAAGCCAGGGCCAAAACTGGTTTACAGGCAGCACCCACCGAAAGATAGACACGCTTCAAATCCGTGTCGATTTTCCTGTCAAGCGGGTCTTTGAAGGAAACAGTATCCTCAAGAGGTAAAGTTACATGCTTCACTAGTCTCATGACAGCCGCATCTACCAGAGGAGGAGTTTCCAGATGTCTGACTTCCTCTTCCTTGAATGGATAGAGCTTGGCCAATTTTGAGATCATAGAATTCTTTTTCTCCACCTTACTCCATTCTTCCGTTATAATTTCTCCTAATTCAGGAATAAACGGGAAATTCAGCCGCTCCTTGCTCAGCTGTTTAAAGAGTTTCCTCTGCTTTGGAGCCGAGACTACTGGATCTTCCCAGTTTAAAGTTTCTCTGACGGCCTTTACTAAAGGTGGAACCAAATTGAAAGAGAATCCTAAACTTGGTTCATCCTGATCCGAATCGCTATCAGACTCGAATACCGAGGGATGGCTAGGTTCAGAGGATTCGAGGGCTCTTCCGCTAGTGGTCTCTCTAACTGGAGATACCGATGGCTCTGGCGCTGGAGATTGACGTCTATTAAAATCAGCCAGCGAACTCTTGACTATGCGTTTGACCATAGACTCAAGTTGTTGGTCAGATCTTCCCCTTTCATTCGATGCTCGGGAATAACAGGAGTCGCATAGTGATCCACCGTCCAGTAAACGGATACCACAGCCCCAGCACTTAGTCTCGCTGGATTGGCGTGAAGACCTGGGAGGTGACCGGTCTCTACTACGGTATCTGGACTTGGATGAGCCATGTTTGGAGGAGGAGCGGTGATGCTGCGGATTAGCATGGCGATCCTCCCGCGTGCCCTGCGGTTGTTCCGTCCTAGAAGAGGAGCTGCAAAAATAAAACACATAAGGCAATACAGTAATGCGCCCATCCGTACATCCTGCTCCCCCCTTTCATGCAGCCCTGCACTCACCTAAGAGAGGGCTGGTCACAGGGGAGCGGTGACGGGTCCATAAAGCAAGGAACCACTGGAATAAACAATGCACATAAGTATACTAGAAAGGGCTGACATGACGACCTTATAAAGGAAACCCCCAAAAGAAACCCCACATACCTGAGGACTAGAGCGTCAGCTCTTGGGAACAGCTACAGGCTGTGGAGGTCGCTAGGGGATTCAACACTTGCAGCCTGAGATCAGCAGCCTGAAATATAGTCAGTTCCACAGACTGTGGAACTGACAGCTGTTTAAATTTGGCGCCGGCCGTGACGTCACGGTCGCGGCGCACTGCGCATGCGCGAGTATCGGCACTCGCCGCTACTGCGCATGCGCGAACCAGGCCTCGCTCTCAGTCAGTCGGCGCGCATGCGCAGAGCGACCGAGGACGCCGGAGATGGAACGCATAGCGTTCCGCGGTGTCCACAGAGCCTCCCGGACCACCAGGAAGACTGTGAACAAAGCGAGGAGCCGCACACTAGACCACCAGGCAGTCGCTAGACCACCAGGTATGAAAAAATAAAAAAGGGATAAAGAAAACACTTACCCCTCCAGCCGCACTAGACACCAGGGACACCTTAGAGCCATAGACCAGGACAACAATTCCAGCGTTGGGGCAATACAATGAGGCCACCCACCACAGCGGGGTCATCGGCCATGCCATTACCAACCCGCTTTGTCAGGCACTTCTTGGCTCCTCTTCAACTTGCCCATCCCACACCCCACAGCAGCAAGGGCTTATTGGGAAAACAGGTCCTGCCGACTCCAAACGACCCTGCGTCATATAAAACGACCATATTCGTAGGGATTCAGCACCAAACAGGTGCATGGAGGAGGACAAAAAAAGAACACGGATGCTGAAAGGGAGCAAAGATTTATGGGAGTGGGGTCCTATAGGGTAGGAGTGGAGGCGGGACTACCCAAACGTATGCTGCCATGGAGTCTGTCAGGAAAGCTCCATTCACACCTGAGCGTATCATTTTCAGGCATTTTTTTTTTGTTCGGGCTTTTTTCAGGCGTTTTGTTCCGGCTTTTTTCAGGCGTTTTTGGGGCTTTTCTGACTTTTTTTCAGGTGTTTTCTTGCAGGTGTTTGGAGGCAGGCATCAACATCTAACAAAAACACCTGTAATCTGCCCCAAAAAAGAAGCTCCTGTACTTTTTTGAGCTTCAGGCATTTTGCCTCAGGTGACACATTGCTCGGATGTGAACAGGGGCCATTGAAATGAATGGGATTTTGCTTGTTGGGCGTTTTGAGACTTCAGAGATGAGCGTTTTACGAGCTGAAATACGCTCAGGTGTGAACAGCACCTTAACATTTTCAATTAGTGTGCAATCAGGCCGGCCCTTGTACTACATAGCGATAGGTAAATCTAAAGGCAATTGTAGAAGAAGATTGTATAATGTGTGGCCAGCTTTAGGGCTCTTTCACACGGTCCGCCGCCGGGCGGATGACAGCTCCGTCTCCGCTTGCAGAGCGGAGAGGGAGGTGTCTCAGCACCCGCTGCCCTCTATGGGGGATCGGAGGAGAGCGGACCGCTTGTCCGCTCTCATCAGATCCGCTCCACTCCGATTACTGAACGGATGGAAAAATAGGGTTTCCATCCGTCCAGATTTCAGCACAGGATCGGATGCGGATGGCAGCGGGTGTCAGCGGAGGTGACCTCCGCTGACACCCGCTGCCCCATAGAGCTGCATGGAGGATCCGATCAGATCCGCCTAAAAAACTGACAGGCGGATCTGATCGGACCGCCCGTGTGAAAGAGCCCTTACTTGCATATATTTCTTTTCTTTCCACTTAAAAAAGACAAGTAAAGGCACTAATGGACGGTACAAAAAGAAAATACAAGGCAGAACCCCAACTTTCCAAGGCAGAACCCCAACTTTCCATAAGTATAGAACTGAAAATTTCCATAAGTATAGAACCCCAACTTTCCAAAAGTATAGAACCCCAACTTTCCAAAAGTATAGAACCCCAACTTTCCAAAAGTAAAACCGAAACTTTCCATAAGTATAGAACCGAAACTTTTCATAAGTATAGAACCCCAACTTTCCATAAGTATAGAACCCCAACTTTCCATAAGTATAGAACCTCAACTTTCCATAAGTATAGAACCCCAACTTTCCATAAGTATAGAACCTCAACTTTCCATAAGTATAGAACCCCAACTTTCCATAAGTATAGAACCTCAACTTTCCATAAGTATAGAACCGCAACTTTCCATAAGTATAGAACCCCAACTTTCCATAAGTATAGAACCCCAACTTTCCATAAGTATAGAACCCCAACTTTCCATAAGTATAGAACCTCAACTTTCCATAAGTATAGAACCCCAACTTTCCATAAGTATAGAACCCCAACTTTCCATAAGTATAGAACCGAAACTTTCCATAAGTATAGAACCCCAACTTACCATAAGTATAGAACCCCAACTTTCCATAAGTATAGAACCCCAACTTTCCATAAGTATAATAATTGGACCCCACTGACAAACTAGTGAGCGAACAGCCATCACAGACAGCAATCACACAAAGAATAGGTGGCCATATCATGGTCTACAGCAGGGGTGTCGAACTAAATTTTTTCTCGGGCCGCATCAGCATTATGATTGCCCTCAAAGGGCCGGTTGAATCTGTAAGATTAGATGTCCAGGGCACCCCACCCCCTCTTACATCAGATGTCAAGAGCCCCCCCACCATCAGAAGTCAAGAGTTCCCCACCCTCCCTTACCTTGTGCTGCTGCTGGGAAGAAGCTGGGGCATTGCTGGGAAGCAGAAAGTACAGGGTCTAGAGGAGGACCAAAGGAGGGTTGGAGTTCTCCTGCAGCTGCAGGAGAGGTGCGAGGGCCACATCCAATTGCCTGGAGGGCCGGATTCGGCCCGCAGGCCTTGTGTTTGACACCTGTGGTCTACAGTCTACTTATTATGGCCTACAGTCTACTTATTATGGCCTAAAGTCTACTTATTATGGACGAGTTGAAGCCATAAATTGGTGGCTTGGTACACACTGACATACAAGAACCGAAGAGTGTGACAAAGACAGATTTAGGTATTAATGGCAGCCCCTCCCCCACCACCCCCTGCTGGGGGAGTAGAGTTACCTGAGGACAGGTGGATAAAGCAGATTGATGGACAGGTCGCAGTGGCTCAGTCAAGGATACAATTACATAGTGAGGCTGAATAAAGGCACCAGTCCATCCAGTTCAACCAAAGACAGAGCAGCGTTTCTCAACTCTGGTCCTCAGGGCGTTCTAACAGGCCAGATTTTAAGTATTACCTTGGGGAGATGCAGACTAGAATACTGCAATCACTGAGCAGCAAATGATATCACCTGTGATGGGTTTCAGTTATCTTGCAAACCTGGCCTGTTATGCTGGCCATACACTAGCTTAAAGATCCGGTCAAAAATCCGTCCTTTGGTCCGATCGTTCGTTTTTCCGTCCAGTTAATGGGCACAAATAGAAAATCGTTTTTAACTTTACAGAGCCGAAAAAAAAATCGAAGGAACAGTTTTGAAAATCTGCCCACCGAACAATAAATGGAAAGGTTAATGTGTTTCTCGGCCGACCTGTTTGCACCCGGCATATGTGACAAACTGAATGAAAAATTATTCATTTATGTCCATTGAACGATTTATCGTTAAGAATTCGGTCATTACACGATGGCACGATCGTCTGCTCTCATGGCCGATTTTTTGGTTTTTCGAAAATCAGTTAAAAGTATTTCGGCTAGTGTATGGCCAGCTTTAGTAGGTTCTGAGGACGGGAGTTGAGGAACACTGGTGTAGACATCTGACAAGGACTAATGACGGCGGGTCCAATACTCACACACCGACGTCTCCTACGTCTTCAGTTTGTCCCCAACTTTAAAAATTTGTAAAATAAATATTCCCTTCCAGTTCGAAACGGCACATCCCAGTGTAAGAGACAGCGACTGCGATCCAAATCTCCCAACGTTTCTTACTTTTCTTCCTCCTGGAAGAGTCGGGACCTGCCGGGGAAGGAGCCTATAGGGACTCGTATGCTACTTGTAGGTCTCTGGAACAATAGGCAGTGTGTATGGCATGACAGAATGGAGTTCCATATGAGCAGGCATAACCCCCCCCCCCCCACCCCGACACCCCCACCCCTGATCACAGCTGTCGCCATATACACCAATATGGTCCCTGCACGTTGCTTAACAGACAAAGAGGACTATTTATAATCCAAACAAATGGGGACTGCCTAAATCTATATTTGTTAAACTGCTATCCACTAAATATTAAATATCATTTCCCCCGAAAATAATACCGGGTCTTATATTCATTTTGGCTTATTTTCAGGGGATATCTTATTTATTTACAGTATATATGGTATGACGATCCTAAAGTGATTGTAACCCTAAAATAAATAAATATCCTGATCCTTTAACCACTTCTGGACCGGAAGGATTTGCCCCCTTAACCACTTAAGCCCCGGAAGATTTTACCCCCATTCCGACCAGGGGGTATTTTGCGATTCGGCACTGCGTGACTTTAACGGAGAATTGCGCGGTCGTGCGACGCTGTACCTAAACGAATTTGGCGTCCTTTTTTTCCCACAAACAGAGCTTTCTTTTGGCGGTATTTGATCACCTGTGCGATTTTTTGATCACGCGCCATAAACAAAAAAAGAGCGTCCATTTTGCAAAAATAGCAATATTTTTCCCTTTTTTTTATATGAAATTCCCCCAAAAAAAATGTAAAAATCAAAATTTTTTAAAATTTTCGGCCAATTTGTTTTATGCTACCTATGTTTGGTAAAAAAAATCGCAAAAAGCGTATTTTGATTGGTTTGCGCAAAAGTTATTGCGTTTACTAACTAAGGGAAAGATTTTTGTCATTTTTGTTGTTTTTTTTTTAACGCGTAATGGCGGCGATCTGCGATTTTTTTTGCGGTACTGCGACATTGCGGCGGACAGATCGGACCCTTGACTGACATTTTTGACACTTTTGGGGTTACCAGTGACATTTCTACAGTAATCAGTGCTATATATATGCACTGTTACTGTAAAATTACACTGGCAGTGAAGGGGTTAACTTTATTTGAGAGGGAGGGGCTGTGTGTGTCCCTAGGGGCGTGATTCTAACTGTGATTGGCTGGGGCTTCAGCTGTATGCAGAGTGATCAACGGATCTACATAGTAGATCCAGATGATCAGCTCTCATACAGCGAGGAGAATGACAGGCAGTTTGTTTACACAAGCTGCCTGACTTTCTCCCTCTCCCCCGCCGATCGCAGAGTGGCCGGCGGACATCGGGTCCGCCGGTCACACGCGCGGGGGGGGTCCGTGACCACTCGGGAGCGGGAGCGCGCCACCGGGGGCGCGCGCTCGCTCCCTAGACCCTCACAAGCTAGTGACGTAGCCCTACGTCACTTTGCCTGTGAGGGGCTGACCGCCGACGTAGATAGTCGTGCGGCGGTCGGCAAGTGGTTAATGACCAGGCCATTTTTTTTTGATTCGGCACTGCGTTACTTTAACGGACAATTGCACGGTCGTGCGACGCTGTACATAAAATTTATGTTTTTTTCCCCACAAACAGAGCTTTCTTTTGGTGGTATTTGATCACCTGTGCGATTTTTATTTTTTGCGCTATAAAAAAAGTACAGTAAAACTGCAGGAAAGGGCACTGGGGGGCAAACTAATGTGAATTTATTTTATTTTGCAATGTATCAGTGTGTTTGGTGTGTTTTACTGTTTGAATTTGCCACCCGTTCCACCCCCCCCTGGGAGCGTCACATCGCAGGAGATTGAAGTCGGGGCACAGAGAGGATCGGGAGGAAGATCCGGCCGCCGCACACCGCCAGGATACATCGCTGGATCCCAGGGACAAAGTGAGTACCCTCTCTACCAGGATCCAGCGATCTCCCTAGCGGTACCCCGAGTGTGGCTCGGGGTTACCGCTTTTGGCACTGAAATTTAACCCCGAGCCACACTCGGGGATACCGCTAGGAAGGTTAATGGAGTTTGCATGTTCGCTGGAACATTTCCCATGTTCGAGAAGTTCTGGTGCGAAGTGAACAGGGGGGTGTTCAGTTCATCACTATTTGAGAATAAGTGGGTACACTGACCCCCCTTGTCTCTTTCCCCCTCCCTGCTTTTCTTTTTTATCTTGAACAGCACTACTTAGAGTATCTCATTGGTTTGTGCGAGAGTTCTAGCATCCACAAACTATGGGATACACAGTATCTCACAAAAGTGAGTACACCCCTCACACTTTTGTAAATATTTTATTCTATCTTTTCATGTGACAACACTGAAGAAATGACACTTTGCTACAATGTAAAGTAGTGAGTGTACAGCTTGTATAACAGTGTAAATTTGCTGTCCCCTCAAAATAACTCAACACATAGCCATTAACCACTTAAGCCCCGGAAGATTTTACCCCCTTCCTGACCAGGGTTTTTTTTGCGATTTTTTACTGCGTGACTTTAACGGACAATTGCGCGGTCGTGCGACGCTATACCTAAACGAATTTGGCGTCCTTTTTTCCCCACAAACAGAGCTTTCTTTTGGTGGTATTTGATCACCTGTGCAATTTTTTGATCATGCGCTATAAACAAAAAAAGAGCATACATTTTGCAAAAATAACAATATTTTTCACATTTTTTTATATGAAATTCCCCCCCAAAAAATGTAAAAATCAAAATTTTTTAACATTTTTGGCCAATTTGTTTTATGCTACATATGTTTGGTAAAAAAAAAAAAATTGCAAAAAGCCTATTTTGATTGGTTTGCGCAAAAGTTATCGCGTTTACTAACAAAGGGAAAGATTTTTGTCGTTTTTGGTGTTTTTTTTTAACGAGTAATGGCGGCGATCTGCGATTTTGTTTGCGGGACTGCGACATTGCGGCTGACAGATCGGACCCTTGACTGACATTTTTGACACTTTTGGGGGTACCAGTGACATTACTACAGTAATCAGTGCTATACATATGCACTGTTACTGTAAAAATGACACTGGCAGGGAAGGGGTTAACTGTATTGGAGAGGGAGGGGTTAAGTGTGTCCTAGGGGCGTGTTTCTAACTGTGATTGGACATGGCTACTACTGTAAAAACGGAGATCAACGGTCCTACATAGTAGAACCGTCTGAGCTCCATTTTTACACAGGGGAGAATGACAGGCGGCTTGTTTACATTAGCCGTCTGCCTTTCTCCCTTCCCGGCGAACGATCGCGAGTGACCGGCGGACATCGGGTCCACCGGTCACACGCACTGACTTGTTAGGGAACGAGCCGGGGCGGGCGCGCGCTCGCCCGCTATTGGCTCACAAGCCGGTGACGGGCTAGTGACGTACCGGTACGTCACTTTGCCTGGCCGGGGCTGACCGCCGCAGTATATGTACTTGCGGCGGTCGGCAAGTGGTTAATGTCTAAACCACTGGCAACAAAATAAGTACACCCCTCAAACTTTTGTAAACATTTTATTCTATCTTTTCATGTGACAACACTGAAGAAATGACACTTTGCTACAATGTAAAGTAGTGAGTGTACAGCTTGTATAACAGTGTAAATTTGCTGTCCCCTCAAAATAACTCAACACACAGCCATTAATGTCTAAACCACTGGCAACAAAAGTGAGTACAATTTTTATACAGCCCTATTGGGTTTGCATTGCTGTTTGTGTGCTATGGAGCTTCACCCTCTCGATTCATCCTGGAGAATGTTTTCACCAAGACAGAAAGTGGAGGGACCAAAGACAATTTTAGAGTTGTCACCAGATTAGAAGGTGAGAGGAAATCCTCCAGTAAGAGTACACTTCCCCTGTGTTTCCAGGGCAGGAGATAAAAAGGAAATCCCCCCTAATGGGACACAGATGAAAAAAACTAAAACCGAGAAAAATATTTTTCTTTCGATATACCATATGACAAGATTGAACTAAAAATTCCTGTAATACATTGGTGTCAGTGAAGGATCTGTACAATGATCACAAGTTTTTATCCCGTACAGCTCAATAAAGAATTAATTGATTGCAACTAAGGTGCTGACCTTTTCTTCACATTACAGATGTGAAATGATATATGGTGGATTAAAACACATCTGGTTTTCTGTATATAGGTGCAACATAGAAAAGACATATCTATTTGTGTGAAAACGGATGCCAAATGTACAGGCCAGGAGAGATCTGGGGTAACTTTGCTCCTTTACACTCATCCTGACAATTCTAAGATGGACCTTATTCATTGGGTGGTACAATGCAGAAGCCAATGGAAGGAAAGGTTAGTCTTTGCAAAGTCATAAACCTTTCCTCTGGATTTGTTGAATATCATTTAAGAGCTAGTTTAACCGAATACAGCAACCAGTAATTAAATGACGGTATTGTGTCTAGCATAGTCTTTCTCAATCGGGGGTTCCATGGAAGCCTAAGCTTCTCCTTTAGTAGCTAAGGGTTCCTTGAGACATAAGCAATTTCAGCCGCTCTTAAAAAATTTAAAGTGACTACTGACAACAATCATCTTTTTTTTTAATGTGTAAGGGGGGGATTTCTTCACACTGATCACCAATGTAAATGTGTCCTTCATCCACTGACCCCCAATCTAAAAGAGACCTGCTTCCACTGACCACAAATCTAAGGGGACCCTCTTCCACTGACCACCAATCTAAAGAGACCCTCTTCCACTGATCACCAATGTAAAGGGGTCCTTCATCCACTGACCACGAATCTAAGGGGACCCTCTTACACTCAACACCAATCTAAAGAGACCCTGTTCCACTTACCACCAATGTAAAGGGGTCCTTCATCCACTGACCACGAATCTAAGGGGACCCTCTTACACTCAACACCAATCTAAAGAGACCCTGTTCCACTTACCACCAATCTAAAAGGTCCCTCTTCCACTGACCGCTAATCTAAAAAGGACCCTCTTCCACTGACCCCCAATCTAAAGAGACCTGCTTCCACTGACCACAAATCTAAGGGGACCCTCTTTCACTGACCACCAAGCTAAAGAGACCCTCTTCCACTGACCACCAACCTAAGGGGACCCTCTTCCACTGACCACCAATCTAAAGAAACCCTCTTCCACTGACCAGCAATCTAAAGAGACCCTCTTCCACTGACCACCAACCTAAGGGGACCCTCTTCCACTGACCACCAATCTAAAGAAACCCTCTTCCACTGACCACCAATCTAAAGAGACCCTCTTCCACTGACCACCAATCTAAAGAGACCCTCTTCCACTGACCACCAATCTAAAGAGACCCTCTTCCACTGACCACCAATCTAAAGAGACCCTCTTCCACTGACCACCAATCTAAAGGGACCCTCTTCCACTGACCACCAATCTAAAGGGACCCTCTTCCACTGACCACCAATCTAAAGGGACCCTCTTCTACTGACCGCTAATCTAAAGGGACCCTCTTCCACTGACCACCAATCTAAAGGGACCCTCTTCCACTGACCACCAATCTAAAGAGACCCTCTTCCACTGACCACCAATCTAAAGGGACCCTCTTCTACTGACCGCTAATCTAAAAAGAACCCTCTTCCACTGACCGCCAATCTAAAGGGACCCTCTTCCACTGACCACCAATCTAAAGGGACCCTCTTCCACTGACCACCAATCTAAAGAGACCCTCTTCCACTGACCACCAATGTAAAGGGGTCCTTCATCCACTGACCACCAATCTAAGGGGACCCTCTTCCACTGACCACCATTCTAAAGGGACCCTCTTCCACTGACCACCAATCTAAAGGGACCCTCTTCCACTGACTACCAATCTATAAGTGACCCTCTTCCACTGACCACCAATCTAAAGGGACCCTCTTCCACTGACCACCAATCTAAAAGGGACCCTCTTCCACTGACCACCAATCTAAAGGGACCCTCTTCCACTGACCACCAATCTAAAGTGACCCTCTTCCACTGACCACCAAACTAAGGGAGCTCTCTGCTAACCACCGATGTAGGGGGACATTTTTCCCTGGACCTGCAATGAAAGAGAACCCAACAGAGTTCACTGTCTGCATTTCTTTCTGGCCATTATTATATTTACTGAACTTTTTTTGTAAAAAGACCATTATTATAATTACTGACAATTATATTGTTATATAGAGCAGTCCTTGGTGTCAATTTAAGCACTCTTCATTCTTTTATTTGTCCCTTTATCTCCACACCATTATTACCTAGGCTATAGATTAAGTAATTATTAGCAGGGGTTCCCTGAGACCTGATGGTTATTTCAAGGGTTTCTCTTGTTAAAAAAAAGGTTGATCTTTCTTTCTTTCTTTCTTTCTTTCTTTCTTTCTTTCTTTCTTTCTTTCTTTCTTTCTTTCTTTCTTTCTTTCTTTCTTTCTTTCTTTCTTTCTTTCTTTCTTTCTTTCTTTCTTTCTTTCTTTCTTTCTTTCTTTCTTTCTTTCTTTCTTTCTTTCTTTCTTTCTTTCTTTCTTTCTTTCTTTCTTTCTTTCTTTCTTTCGCTAAGCTCCATTCTCTTCCATCTTCTTAGCTACCCTATTGGTCCCTGATTTTGTCCATCACAATAAATGATCTACAAGCAGGGGAGGACTGGGCCAGGGGGGAAATTGCCCCCTGGGCCACTCTGATGTCCAGTAAAAAGGCTGCACCGCTTCTGCCACAGATATGCCTAAAGGATTCTTGGTGAAGAGAAGTAAAAAGTCCCCATCACTGACCTACTGAGTGCGGGTTGAAGACAAGGACAGAGCCCAGGCTTCCCTCCCCAGTATTGATGGTGTAAACTGTGTCTGAGCAGAGGCCGATTCCATGCCCCAGTGGAGACTCTCCTCCTCCGGCCAGCCCTGACCGAGCTGTCCCAGCTCCCCCCAACCGCCCCCTACTGGCCAGGTTGGGAATCCGGATTCAGTCGGTGAGTAGAGAGTACCTGGAGCAGAGTTTTAGCCTGGAATGTGGGAAGGAGGAGGACGGGAAGAGGGCCGAGTTGCTGCACCATGGGCCTCTGGTTTTTACCTGCCCCCTGGGCCAAAAGTTTCCAGTCTGCCCCTGTCTACAAGGAGACCCTGTAGTCAGGGGAAGGCAGCAACACTTGACTTTTGAAGGTAAAGTCGAGAATAGAAAATGACTGTAGCTGCCTATAGCTGGATCCATTGGTTGGTTTAGCGAGCGTTTCTTTGAAGGTAATTTCTCTTTTTTTTCTCAGCACACATTAAATTTTAAATTGTTTGGGTACGTAAAAAGTTTACTTTGATTATTCAGAGGGAATTGGCTACATCTTCAGATAACATAGAAAATCCTTTGGCAACGAAAACGACCCACTGCTCTACTGAAATCCAAAGCAGTGACTGGGATCCTGACTCTGAATTCATTAGCTCCCTCTCAGAACAGGCGCACACTGTTTAGCCGCTCGGTGATACACAAATAAGAAGTGACACCGGGCTCTGGATCCTGATTGCTAACCCGTAACAGGAGCTTAAATCCCGCTGCCTCCCGCTGAACTGCGCGAGCCAGCCGCTAACTAAGATGGATTAATACAGAGAATGCAGAGGAAGGCAACGTCCTCCTAATGAGAATCAGACACTTAGAAATTCTAATCAAATTGTAGACCTTGTAATGGGAAACAGAGAGGATTCCAGCCTCACCCGGTGATGGTAAAGGGCAGGTTCACTAAGTGAAGCAACATGTCATGTGGTTGACTTTTTTTTTCTATGTTTTACATTTGCTGCTCCTTTAAGGGCCAGGCTTAGAATGTAAACTGCAGGAAGTACAAAGAAATTCATAGCGTGTGTGAAGAAATTCATTAGAAATTCAGGAGCCAGCGAGTCGCCAATCCACCGGGAGGGAACATTGGCTTCCACTGACAGGAGGAGAAAAGTTCCGGAAAGCCCGGTGTCAGCTGTAATTTTCTAGACACATCGGCTACCTGGATGCTGGGATTTGTTCAGGCCTGGAAACTTTATATTCTGCATGCACACATATTACTGCTTCCATCACCATCCGGAAGAGGAGCCTTATTTATTACATTAGAAAGGTGAAAATCTTCTGTATGCCCAACATGGACATTTATACATCCAGAGCCTCTGGTCTATAGACTAGATACCGTACATCCTAAATATAGAGCCATTTATCCAACTGTCCATCCAGAGCCTCTGGTCTATAGAGTAGATACATCCTAAATATAGAACCATTTATCCAACTGTCCATCCAGAGCCTCTGGTCTATAGACTAGATACTGTACAGCCTAAATATAGAACCATTTATCCAACTGTCCACACAGAGCCTCTGGTTTTTAGACCGGCTACACCCTAAATATAGAGCCACTTATCCATCTGTCCATCCAGAACCTCTGGTTTATAGACCAGATACATCCTAAATATAGAGCCATTTATCCAACTGTCCATCCAGAACCTTTGGTTTATAGACCAGATACATCCTAAATATAGAACCCTTTATCCAACTGTCCATTCAGAGCCTCTGGTTTATAGACCGGATACATCCTAAATATAGAGCCACTTATCCATCTGTCCATCCAGAACCTCTGGTCTATAGACTAGATACATCCTAAATATAGAACCCTTTATCCAACTGTCCACACAGAGCCTCTGGTCTATAGACTAGATACATCCCAAATATAGAACCATTTATCCAACTGTCCATTCAGAGCCTCTGGTTTATAGACCGGATACATGCTAAATATAGAGCCATTTATCCAACTGTCCATCCAGAACCTCTGGTTTATAGACCGGATTTATCCTAAATATAGAGCCATTTTGTCCAACTGTCCATTCAGGGCCTCTGGTTTATAGACCGGATACATCCTAAATATAGAGCCATTTATCCAACTGTCCATTCAGAGCCTCTGGTTTATAGACCAGATACATCCTAACTATAGAACCATTTATCCAACTGTCCATTCAGAGCCTCTGGTTTATAGACCGGATACATGCTAAATATAGAGCCATTTATCCAACTGTCCATTCAGAGCCTCTGGTTTATAGACCGGATACATCCTAAATATAGAACCATTTATCCAACTGTCCATCCAGAGCCTCTGGTCTATAGACTAGATACATCCTAACTATAGAACCATTTATCCAACTGTCCATTCAGAGCCTCTGGTTTATAGACCGGATACATGCTAAATATAGAGCCATTTATCCAACTGTCCATTCAGAGCCTCTGGTTTATAGACCGGATACATGCTAAATATAGAACCATTTATCCAACTGTCCATCCAGAACCTCTGGTTTATAGACCGGATACATCCTAAATATAGAACCATTTATCCAACTGTCCATCCAGAACCTCTGGTTTATAGACCGGATACATCCTAAAAATAGAGCCATTTATCCAACTGTCCATTCAGAGCCTCTGGTTTATAGACCGGATACATCCTAAATATAGAACCATTTATCCAACTGTCCATCCAAAGCCTCTGGTTTATAGACCAGATACATCCTAATTATAGAACCATCTATGCGTCTTGTATCTCGTTAGCCCTTATCAGTGCAATCTATGGGAACTTTGCCTTTCTGGAAGTGGTGAAAAGTATAGAAATAAGTGTTGTGGACTCGCCATGCTCGGCACACTTCGGCGGGATCATGGACGATGGTCAGGAACTGTTTTTCTCATCAGGGCTCCACGTGGTGACAGAGCACTTAGAGTGAGTGCTTGGGGTGACCTTGGCTGACCTTCCCCCCCACCACTCAGACATTATTGCTTCCTGTGTCAGTTTTTCTATATACAAAGCTTTTTTTCTTACCTTTTGAAGGTGAAATACACATCACTCAAGCGTGAGACAGCGAAATGGCGTTTTTACCTTCGATTGGAAAAAGAGCTTACAATCGCCCTGAACATAATGAATAAAAAAAGGGTCCTAAAGCCAACCGAAGTTTAGAAGCGTAAAGTAACAGATGGCTGGGTTCTCCTATTAGATTATGGAGTAGGAAGTCATTTGTGCGCTGCAAAATAAATTCCCTCCGCGCACCAACTTTATTTTCAGCCTCAGTAATCTGCTGACTTGGGAACCTCTGGTTGTGACGCAGGAAAGAAATTCGCAAACACGCCCACTACAGGTTGTGTTACATTGAAGAAAGTTTGATCCATTATTTGTTTCATTTTCATCTCCGAGCAGCAAAACTGAAAGCACTGTGAATGCAATCTGCAGCTTTTATTGTTAGGATAGGTGACCAGCTTACATTTAGGGGGGGGGGGGGGTCTATTCATTAACCACTTGCTTACTGTGTACTTTCACCCCCTTCCTGATCAGACCAATATTCAGCTTTCAGTGCTGTTGCACTTTAAATGACAATTGCGCGGTCATGCAACACTTTACCCATAGGAAATTTGTATCATTTTTTTGAAGCAGCTAGAGCTTTTTTTAGTGGTATTTAATCACCCCCGGGTTTATTATTTTATGCTAAGCAAACAAAAAAAGACAGAAATTAAAACAAAAAAGAAAAAAAAAAAAAAAAAAAAACCTTTTCTTTATTTAAAAAAATAAGTAATTTTTCTCCTTCACTGATGGCCACTGATGAGGCTGCACTGATGGGCACTGATGAGGCTACACCGATGGGCACTGATGAGGCTGCACTGATGGGCACTGAGGAGGCTGCACTGATGGGCACTGAGGAGGCTGCATTGATGGGCACTGATGAGGCTTCACCGATGGGCACTGAGGAGGCTGCACTGATGGGCACTGATGAGGCTGCACCGATGGGCACTGAGGAGGCTGTACCGATGGGCACTGAGGAGGCTGCACCAATGGGCACTGAGGAGGCTGCACCAATGGGCACTGAGGAGGCTGCACTGATGGGCACTGAGGAGGCTGCACTGATGGGCACTGGTGAGGCTTCACTGATGGGCACTGGTGAGGCTTTACTGATGGGCACTGGTGAGGCTGCACTAATGGGCACTGATGGGCACTGATGAGGCTGTACTGATGGGCACTGAGGAGGCTGCACTGATGGGCACTGAGGAGGCTGCACTGATGGGCACTGATGAGGCTGCACCGATGGGCACTGAGGAGGCTGCACCGATGGGCACTGAGGAGGCTGCACCAATGGGCACTGAGGAGGCTGCACTGATGGGCACTGAGGAGGCTGCACTGATGGGCACTGGTGAGGCTTCACTGATGGGCACTGGTGAGGCTTTACTGATGGGCACTGGTGAGGCTGCACTAATGGGCACTGATGGGCACTGATGAGGCTGTACTGATGGGCACTGAGGAGGCTGCACTGATGGGCACTGAGGAGGCTGCACTGATGGGCACTGATGAGGCTGCACCGATGGGCACTGAGGAGGCTGCACCGATGGGCACTGAGGAGGCTGCACCGATGGGCACTGAGGAGGATGCATTCTATTGTAGCATTTGTTCAGAAGAGAAAATAGCTTAACCACTTGCTGACCAATATACTGCGGCAGTCTGGCTTGGCTGCACAAATCGTGGTACCTGTACAGCGATCCGCGGGAGCGATCCTGGGGGGGCACGCGCCCCCATTCACCAGTAGGAAAGCCTAATCACAGGGCTGGCGGCCGCGATTGCCGCAGGGCACCCGGGATCGCTCCCTGTGGAGACAGAACGGCGGTCTGCTGTTGTAAACATCAGGAATCAGCACAGAGCTCCTGTGATCCTCCTATTTAGAAACGCAGGCCTCTGTGTTGATTCCACAAGCCCATCCCCCACACAGTTAGAAAACACCCCCTAGGCATACATTTAACCTTTTGATCGCCCCTGGGTTAACACCTTCCCTGACAAAATTCCAAAAGGGACACCTGTTCCAGGTCTACGAGGGGATTCATATTCACTTTGGAAAGAAAATCCTCTTACTTCCTGCTGTGCCACCAGAAAAGGAAAAGTGAAGGGAACCATGCCACCCCCCCCAAATGGACACAGACACCAGTAAAAACCTGACAGGGGTTTTAACCCTTCAACTCCATCCAAAACACAACAGTTTTGTCTTTGGTTATACTTTCACTTAGCAAAAATTCAAGGCAGTTTCTTTTCTGCACCATAAAGCAGAACTTCAGTCTAGAATAATGAATACCCCAGTAACAGATAAAAGGAAAATCATCTTTTTCTGCATTATTCAACCAAGAGAGTTCTCCTGTAGTACTTTTTTCTGCCATTAGATGTCCTCAGTCTGTTGGTCAGCATCATTTTACCTACTTCCTCTGAGCCCAAGTTGTCCTGGACTCAACGCCAGCCTGTGTTTTGACAGTGAAAGGAGAAGCCGCACAGTAATAGCACAATTTATATTTAAAATATAATAATTATAATATAATAATTTATAATTTTTTAAAAATTGCAGCACTGGGGTCGTCGGTTCAAATCCCAACCATGACACTACCTGCCTTGGGTTTGCATGTTCTCCCTGTGCCTGCGTGGGTCTCCTCCGGGTACTCCGGTTTCCTCCCACACTCCAAATACATGCTGGGAGGTTAATTGTATCCTGTATAAATTGGCCCTCGTATGTATGAATAAGTTAAGGGCCTTAAAATATGTAAGGGTCCTTGAGGGCAGGGGCTGATGTACATGTACAATATACAGTCACCGGCCACTTTATTAGGTACACCTGATCAGTTGCTTGATAACACAAATTGCTAATCAGCCAATCACATGGCAGCAACTCAGTGCTCTTAGGCATCTAGATGTGCTGAAGACGACTTGTTGAAGTTCATGCCGAGCATCAGAATGGGGAAGAAAGGTGATGTAAGTGACGTTGAACGTGGCATGGTTGTTGGTGGCAGACGGGCTGGTCTGAGTATTTCTGGCATTTTCACACACAACCATCTCTCGGGATTACAGAGAATGGTGGGAAAAAGAGAAAATATCCAGTGAGCGGCTGTTGTGTGGAGGAAAATGCCTTGTTGAGATCAGAGGAGAATGGGCAGACTGGTTCCAGATGATAGAACGGTAACAGTAACGCAAATAACCACTCGTTACACCCAAGGTATGCAGAATACCATCTCTGACCACACAACACATCCAACCTTGATGGACTACAGAAGCAGAAGACCACACCGGGTGCCACTCGGAACAGGAACAGGAAACTGAGACTACAATTGGCACAGATCACCAACATTGGACAATAGAAGATTGGAAAAACGTTGCCTGGTCTGATGAGTCTGGATTTCAGCTGCGACATTCAGATGGTAGGGTCAGAATTTGGTGCATGGATCCATCCTGCCTTGTGTCAATGGTTCAGGCTGGTATTGTAATGGTGTGGGGAAGGAGGAGGGGGGGGGGGTAACAGTTCAGGCTGGCGGTGGTGGTGTAACGGTGTGGGCACACTTTGGCCCCTTAGTACCAATTGAGCATCGTTTAAAGGCCACGGCCTACCTGAGTATTGTTGCTGACCATGTCCATCCCTCTATAACTGCAGTGTCCCCATCTTCTGATGGCTCCTTCCAGCAGGATAATGCACCATGTCACAAAGCTCCAATCATCACCACTGGTTTCTTCACCATCAAAAAACGGGGAAGGGGGATCAGTTGGGCCTTGATTTCCCCAACGAAAAAGGGCCCAAACAGGGAAAAGGGGAATGGAGAAAAGGTGGGGATGGGTCTGGATTTTTGGGTACCAATTAGTCTTGGAAAGCGAAAGAGAAGAAGATAGTATAAAATAGAAGATATCTTTATTAAATACAAATTAAAATCATACATATACACCAAACATTACTAAAAACATTACAAAAAGGTCGACAAATATAATGCCAACTTGTTTTGATGCAATTCCCAATTTTGAAGGAGACCAACGTATTCCTCTACATGTTTCGTGGACTTAGCTGCTTCCTCAGGAGGATTTAATGGGTTAAGTTTTGTATCTAAGAAATATATTTCGCTTTCCATGACTAATTGGTACCCAAAAATCCAGACCCATCCCCACCTTTTCTCCACTCCCCTTTTTGGACCCTTTTTCGTTGGGGAAATCAAGGCCCAACTGATCCCCCTTCCCCGTTTTTTGATCCTGTGATTTATTCTGGAAGTTGGTACCCCGTTTAATTTCTTTTATTATCAGGCCCACATTATTCATGATTTCTTCACCATGACAATGAGGTCACTGTCCTCCACACTCACCAGATCCGATCACTGTCCTCCAATGGCCTCCACACTCACCAGATCCGGGTCACTGTCCTCCAATGGCCTCCACACTCACCAGATCCGGGTCACTGTCCTCCAATGGCCTCCACACTCACCAGATCCGGTCACTGTCCTCCACACTCACCAGATCCGATCACTGTCCTCCAATGGCCTCCACACTCACCAGATCCGGGTCACTGTCCTCCAATGGCCTCCACACTCACCAGATCCGGTCACTGTCCTCCACACTCACCAGATCCGGTCACTGTCCTCCAATGGCCTCCACACTCACCAGATCCGGGTCACTGTCCTCCAATGGCCTCCACACTCACCAGATCCGGTCACTGTCCTCCAATGGCCTCCACACTCAACACATCCCATCCAATAGAACACCTTTGGGATGTGGTGGAACAGAATGTGCAGCCGACAAATCTGCAGCAACTGCGTGATGCTATCATGTCCCTATGGAGGAAAATCTCTGAGGAACGTTTCCAGCACCTTGTTGTATCTCTGCCACCAAGAATGAAGGCAAAAGGGGGTCCAACCCGCTACTAGCAAGGTGTACCTAATAAAGTGGCCGGTAAGTGTATATGTAAAGCGCTGCGTAAATTGGCGGCACTATATAAGTACCTGTGATAAAATAAAATAAATATTGATTACAGCGCTGCAGTCATATACCTAGAGTTCAGTTTTAGGGAACCACAAGCCATGACCCGGTCCTGACCCAGCTGTGCCATAGCGGAAATTGTCCACTCCACATTGTGGCCAGTCCGCCCGCCGCAGGACTCCACGCTATGCTACGCGGCAAAGCTACAAAAACACTAAATATTTTCTGTGCCAACGTGGGAATTTTCATGTATTTATTTAGAAAAGTCATCAGAATCTCTACACAGAAAGCAGCATTTTGTTAGTTTTGGTACACCGGGCCGTTAAATCAGACACGAGATCTATCCCATGAAAAGACGTCCTCGCTCAGTGGGCCTCAAAGGCCGCTCTGGAATCCCAGGGGTTAAAGTGTTCAGCTGAGTGCGCCAAGAAGCAAAGAAAGTTGCTGTTTTCTCTGGGAGGTCCTCTCGCTTTCATCTAGCAGCAATCAGGCGACTTTAAAGGGCCACTGCTGTTGACATGACCTCTGGAAATTGTAGTCAGGCCCACACTAAGAGAAAATGGTTAGCACAACAGGCCCACATCAAAGGGAAGCCCTAATTGTAGGGTCAGTTTGCTGTCAGACCTGGGCTACTGCCGAATGACTGTCAGCTCTTCAGTCGGGTTTTTACACAGCACCCAGCCGCCATACAAGCAACAAGCAATCAAGGCTTTCTGATGACCGAACAGAACAACCACATCGATATGCGTAAGATGTCTAACAGGCAGACAAGAAATACAACACAAACCATCCACTTCACAACTTTGCTGTGTATTTGTAACATGGAATTCCAGTATGGAACGTTCTCCTCAACTAAAGATGGGCAAATGCTACATAATAGATTTGGTCAGGGCTGTTTTTCCTCAGAGAAATAGTGCAAGTTCTCCCCCCTTCCGTGTCACCCTTATCTCCAACCCCTACCCACTTCCAAGCACCATCCCTTTGTTCCACCCCCTACTCACCTCCAAGCACCATTCCTCGTCTACACCCCTACCCACCTCCAAGCACCATCCCTTGTCTCCACCCTTACCCACCTCTAAACACCATCCCTTGTCTCCACCCTTACCCACCTCTAAACACCACCCCTTGGTTCCACCCCCTGCCCACCTCCAAGCACCATTCCTCGTCTACACCCCTACCCACCTCCAAGCACCATCCCTTGTCTCCACCCTTACCCACCTCTAAACACCACCCCTTGGTTCCACCCCCTGCCCACCTCCAAGCACCATCCCTTGTCTCCACCCTTACCCACCTCCAAGCACCATCCCTTGGTTCCACCCCCTGCCCACCTCCAAACACCATCCCTCGTCTACACCCCTACCCACCTCCAAGCACCATCCCACGTCTACACCCCTACCTACCTCCAAGCACCATCCCTTGTCTCCACCCTTACCCACCTCCAAGCACCATCCCTTGGTTCCACCCCCTGCCCACCTCCAAACACCATCCCTCGTCTACACCCCTACCCACCTCCAAGCACCATCCCACGTCTACACCCCTACCTACCTCCAAGCACCATCCCTTGTCTCCACCCTTACCCACCTCCAAGCACTATCCCTTTGTTCCACCCCCTACCCACCTCCAAGCACCATCCCTCATCTACACCCCTACCCACCTCCAAGCACCATCCCTTGTCTCCACCCTTACCCACCTCCAAGCACCATCCCTTGGTTCTGACCCCTGCCCACCTCCAAGCACCATCCCTCGTCTACACCCCTACCCACCTCCAAGCACCATCCCACGTCTACACCCCTACCTACCTCCAAGCACCATCCCTTGTCTCCAGCCTCTACCCACTTCCAAGCACCATCCCTTTGTTCAACCCCCTACTCACCTCCAAGCACCATCCCTCGTCTACACCCCTACCCACCTCCAAGCACCATCCCTTGTCTCCACCCTCCCCACCTCCAAGCACCATCCCTTGTCTCCACCCTCCCCACCTCCAAACACCACCCCTTGGTTCCACTCACCTCCAAGCACTATCCCTTGTCTCCACCCCCTGCCCACCTCCAAGCACCATCCCTCGTCTCCAACCCCTATCCACCTCCAAGCACCATCCCTTGGTTCCACCCCATCCACCTCCACGCACTTAGTTCCACCCCCTACCCACCTCCAAGTCCCATCCTTTATCTCCACCCCTACCCAACTCCAAGCATCATCCCTTGGTTTCATCTCCTACCCACCTCCAAGCACCATCCCCTGGTTCCACCTCTCACCCACCTCCAAGCACCATCCCTTCTCTCCACTCCTACCCACCTCGAAGCACCCTCCTTTGGTTCCACCCCCTACCCAACTCCAAGCACCATACCTTGGTTCCACCCCCTACCCACCGCCAAGCACCATTACTTGGTTCCACCCCTATCCACCTCCAAGCACCCTTCCTTGATTCCACCCCCTACCCACCTCCAAGCACCATCCCTTGTCTCCACTCTCTACCCACCTCCAAGCACCCTCCCTTGTCTCCACCCATACCCACCTCCAAGCACCATCCTTTGTCTCCACCCCCTACACACCTCCAAGCACCATTACTTGGTTACATCCCCTACCTACCTCCCAAATACACCCTGTTTAGAAAACACAGAACCAAAAGCCCAGCCCCGTAATAATATATCCCCCCAGAAACAACAGAACCCTCCCAGCAACAATAGGCCACCCACAACAATAGATCCCACTGCAACAATGCACCACCAGCAGCAAAATAACCCCACAGCAATATCAGATCCCCCCCAGCAACAATAGACCACCCACAACAATAGATCCCCCTGCAACAATAGACTACCCGCAGCAAAACAACACACAGCAACAATAAAGCCCCCTGCAACAATAGAACACTCACAACAAAATATCGCCAGCAACAATAGATCCACCCCAGCAATAATAGATTCACGCCAGCAACAATAGACAACTGCCCACCAGCATCTATAGATCTTCCAGCAGGCAGCAACATAGGCCCCTCCCCTTAACAGTAGATCCCCCAGTAACAATAGATCCCCCAGCAACAAAAGATCCACCCCAGCAACAATAGATTCACCCCAGCAACAAAAGAGCCCCCCTTCTAGCAAATATAGACCTCCTAGCAGCCAGCAACAAAAACCCCTACCTCAACAGTAGCTCCCCCCAGCAACAGTAGATACACCACAGCAACCCCCAGAAACAATAGATTCACCCCAGCAACAATAGACCCCCGCCAGCAACTATAGATCTCCTAGCAGCCAGCAACATAGACCACTGTCTCAACAGTAAATCCCCCAGCAACAATTTACCATCAGAAAACAATAGACCACTGCCGCAATAGCAGATCCCCCACCAGTGACAGTAGATTCCCCAGCAGCCAGCAACAATAGACCCTCCGGACTCCAGCACACCCCCGGTCACCTCTTGCCATTACATACATTCACTGCTGTGTTCCCCCCATTCCCACTGGAAAAAAAAGCTAAATCTAAAAAATCTATTAAATTTTATTCAAATCAGGGAGGCCCTAGTATTACACGGTTGATGGTCAATTTAAAGACAATTGTACCAATTGTGGGCCACGGACCAGTGGATGAGAATTACTGCCTTTGGTGCAAGTGGCTAACTCTGCATCCCCCATACATTAGCCTATTGGGCAGCACGGCTCATAGGAGGCACACAATGTAAGAGTCTCTTTGCATTCTGTGAGGTTTTCCTGGTTCAATCACACAAAGAAACAAGCAGCTAGCAGAAGAGAGACAATAAAGACAAATCTTAACTTGTCGCTAAAGGCAGTTTTACCATTTCATGTCCATAATGATTATGTTACCTACAAAGGAACAGTCATCTTCCCGTGATACAATGTATGTAAATGTTACAGATCATCACCACTTACCTCCCTCTCCCCCTTCCCTCCCTCCTCTCCCCATTCCCCCCTCCTCTCCCCCTTCCCACCCCTCCTCTCCCCATTTACACCCCTCATCTCCCCATTCCCACCCCTCATCTCCCCATTCCCACCCCCCTGGGCTTAGTCATTGTAGACTGTGACTATGACTAAGCCCACACTGAGGGGGAAATGCTTGAGTGGAGGAATCACAGCTGATACATTTCACCCTCAATCTGAGCTTAGTCAGTGTAGACTGTGACTATGACTAAGCCCACACTGAGGGGGAAATGCGTGAGTGGAGGAACCACAGCTGACACATTTCACCCTCAATCTGGACTTAGTCATATGAGATGGTGTTTATGATTAAGCCCAGACTAAGGGTCAAATGTGTCAGTGGAGGAATCATAGCTGACCTATTTCACACGCAATCTGGGCTTAGTCATTGTAGACTGTGACTATTACTAAGCCCACACTGAGGAGGGAATGCGTGAGAGGATGAATCTACTGACGCGTTTCACCCTCAGTCTGGCCTTAGTCATTGTAGCCTGTCACTATGATTAAGCCCACACTGAGGGGGGATATGTGAGTGGAGGGATCACAGCTGATGCGTTTCACCCTCAATCTGGGCTTAGTCATATGAGATGGTATCTATGATTAAGCCCAGACTAAGGGTGAAATGTGTCAGTGGAAAAATCACAGCTGACTTATTTCACACGCAGTGTGGGCTTAGTCATTGTAGATTGTGACTACGACTAAGCCCACATTGAGGGGGAAATGTGTGAGTGGAGGAACCACAGCTGACACATTTCACCCTCAATCTGGACTTAGTCATATGAGATGGTATCTATGATTAAGCCCAGACTAAGGGTGAAATGTGTCAGTGGAAAAATCACAGCTGACTTATTTAACACGCAGTGTGGGCTTAGTCATTGTAGATTGTAGCTATGACTAAGCCCACACTGAGGGTGAAATGTGTGAGTGGAAGAATCACAGCTGAAGCATTTCACCCTCAATCTGGACTTCGATATATGAGATGGTGTCTATGATTAAGCCCATTTTACCCTCAATCTGGACTAAGACATAAGAGATGGTGTCTATGAATAAACCCATTTCACCCTCAATCTGGACTTATACATAAGAGATGGTGTCTATGAATAAACCCATTTCACCCTCAATCTGGACTTGTACATATGAGATGGTGTTTATGATTAAGCCCAGACTAGGGGGGAAATGTGTTAGTGGAGGAATCACAGCTGATGTATTTCACACGCAATGTGGGCTTAGTCATTGTAGACTATGACTAAGCCCCCAAATGCGTGAGTGGAGGAATCACACCTGGCTCATTTCACTCTCCATCTGGACTTAGCCCTTAGTCATAGAAGACTACGACTAAGCCCAGATTGAGGGTGAAACCCGTCAGTGGGGAAGACAAACCTGGGCTACGATGTTGGAATGACCGACCGTGCAATACTGTTGACTAATCTTGTTGTGCTTGAAGCAAAAAACAAAAACATAAGAGCGGGTGGCCTAGACTTTTGCTTGTCCTGGGGGGGGGGGAGGCAAATTCCAGAGGGACTTGAATATACATATACAGTAATATACTTAAATCAGCGTATTATAAACGTTATAATTTGGAATGAATCGCCTAGTGATCACCATGGATGGATTTTACCCAATTTTAGAAAAACAATCGAACGCGGAAATATTCTAATGTGAAGATCACATCATTGGCGGAGTTTGGCATGGACCGTCCACCGGTTTTCGAGACTGTGTCAGTTGACAAGTTGTGCGATGTGCCCGCTCCGGGCTGCCCCTGATTTCCTGACATTCATGGAGATTTCACACACATGGAGACGATTAATCTGCTTCACGGAGGAACAGCTACCACATTCTCCCTCTTACTGGAAAAACATGTTGACATCTTTTTTCTATAATCAGCCCTTGCAGAGATTGGCTGCTCTAATCATTTCATTGTTGAACAAATCTTAACCGTGGTGGGTTTTGGACTGTGTGTGTGTGTTTTTTTTTTTCTTAGCTGCAGGATAAATTCACTTGTTTACTGGAGTCACGGGGAACTTTTTACACTGACGCCACTGCCTACACTTTTCCTATCAGTCCTACGGAGACTCCATAGCCGGGCTTGGATCTATACTGACCCAAATGCAGCTGTCACCCTCAGGGCCGCTGATAGCAGGGGACCACCAGTCCTGCTGTAGTAGGCCCGGGCACACAGGGGGGGCCCAACAGCACAGGGAATCGGTGTGGTCGGGCAGAGGGGCAATTACAGAAGGAAGCCCTGTGTCTGTGTCTCTCCCTGCAGCAGCTGAAAGCCAGTTCCTTCCCCTCCTGCCAGCTTTCAGCTGCTGCAGGGAAAGACACAGATACAGAGCATCGTTCCTGTAATTGCTTCTCCGACTCTGATCCCCCTCCCTGTTCTGCCTGCTTCTGGTACCCCCCCCCCCCCCACACGTGTGCCCCCCTTTCACTTTGCAGCTTGAAATGTAAAAAAACATTAAAAATGATCTAATTCACACCGGTTCTCTGTTCGTTAATAATGATTTCAGTGTATTTTTTGTGAAAATATTGTCTTGATAAATTCGGGGGGGGGGGGGGGGTCATCCAGGCAGGCTGTACGGGGTCCTGTGATTTCTACTGACATAGCAATATGGAAAGGCTTGGATACTGACAGCAATATGGAAAGGCTTGGATACTGACATAGCAATATGGAAGGGCTCAAATACTGACATAGCAATATGGAAAGGGTCGGATACTGACATATCAATATGGAAAGGCTTGGATACTGACATAGCAATATGGAAGGGCTCAAATACTGACATAGCAATATGGAAAGGCTTGGATACTGACATAGCAATATGGAAAGGCTCGGATACTGACATAGCAATATGGAAAGGCTCGGATACTGACACAGCAATATGGAAAGGCTTGGATACGGACATAGCAATATGGAAAGGCTTGGATACTGACATAGCAATATGGAAGGGCTCAAATACTGACATAGCAATATGGAAAGGCTCAGATACTGACATACCAATATGGAAAGACTTGGATACTGACATAGCAATATGGAAAGGCTCGGATACTGACATAGCAATATGGAAAAGGCTCAGATACTGACATAGCAATATGGAAAGACTTGGATACTGACATAGCAATATGGAAGGGCTTGGATACTGACATAGCAATATGGAAGGGCTTGGATACTGACATAGCAATATGGAAAGGCTTGGGTACTGACATAGCAATATGGAAAGGCTTGGATACTGACATAGCAATATGGAAAGGCTTGGATATATGGAAAGGCTTGGGTACTGACATAGCAATATGGAAAGGCTCGGATACTGACATAGCAATATGGAAAGGCTCGGATACTGACATAGCAATATGGAAGCGCTTGGATACTGACATAGCAATATGGAAAGGCTTGGATACTGACATAGCAATATGGAAGGGCTTGGATACTGACATAGCAATATGGAAGGGCTTGGATATGGACATAGCAATATGCCCACCCCTTGTCCCGGCCATGCATGTAGGAGAGGAATGCCGGAATTCCGACTTGTATAGAAGAAAAATTGCTGCGCAAACGCCGTGTGACAAAAAATTGCAATGACTGCCATTTTATTCCGTAGGGTCTCTGCTAAAAAAATATATGTAATGTTTGGGGGTTCTGAGTAATTTTCTAGAAAAAAAAAAAAGATGATTTTTACATGTAGGAGGGGAATGCCGGAATTCCGCCTGGTATAGAAACGGGTACAATGCGGTAGAACATTTCTATGCTACAAATGAGTAAAAGTTTGATAAATTCCCTCCAAATGTTACAAAGTGCAAACTTTGCCTTTTTCCAAGTCTCTAGGAGCCAGGGTTGGGTACATCGGGGGTGGGGGGGGGATAGGTGCCTTCAATAAAGCCCCAACACAGGAGGTGGCAATGGCTACTGAAAAGCCCCCCGACTCCACAAGCGTTAACTCTTTCCTCGCCCTCGGAAACGGTGCACAAAGCGCAGCCACAGAGGATACCCTTCGCGAAGATGCAGTTAAACTTCGCCACACAGAAACAAACAGGGGGAGTCTGTCTGCGATATCGCATTTCATTCTCTAGCAAATGATGTGGAAGCCACTTGGGACGCGAAGGCCGTTCTTGAATCTGGGCGATTAACCGTTTCCTCAGCCCCACAAAAAAAAAGTACAAGATGGCAAAATGTACGCCTGCAAAATGCCCCCCCCCCCCCCCAAAAAAAAATCTCCACAATTGTGACAGTTTTTTTTTTTTAAACAAAATAAAAATAAACAGGGAACAACAGACTGTGTTGCAATCCATCCTTGCCAATTCCGACACTTGCATGTAAAAATCGACCTTTTCTTTTTTTTTTTGCTAGAAAATTAGAAGTTGAACCCCCAAACATTATATATTGTTTTTTTTGTTTTTTTTTTTTCTTAGCAGAGGCCCTATAGAAAAAAAAAAAACGGTGGGTGTTGCAATTTTTTATGTCATACAGTATTTGCGCAGCAGTTTTTCAAATGCAATCCTTTTGGAAAAAACACTTTCATGAATAAAAAATAAAAATAAAAAAAAAAACAGTAAAGTTAGCCCAATTGTTTTGTATACTGTGATAGATGATGTTACGCCGAGTAAAAAGATACCGAACATGTCATGCTTTAAAATTGTGTCTTCCCCTGGAATAGTGGCAAACTACGGTGCTTTAAATTCTCCATGGGTGACGCTTATGTGCCGGTTCACAAATATGCGATGCGGAAACCCTGCGACTCCACTGCGGGTTCCCGCATCGCATTCAAATCGCAGGCAGTTCACGCTGTCATATGCGAAACGCAATTTTTTTGGAAGAAATATTCATTAATTTAAAAAAAAAAAAAAAAAACAGTAAAGTTAGCCCAATTTTTTTTATATAATGTGAAAGATAATGATACGCTGAGTAAATAGAAACCCAACATGTCACGCTTCAAAATTGCGCACGCTCGTGGAATGGCGACAAATTATAAAAATCTCCATTGGTGACACCTTAAATTTTTTTTATAGGTTGCCAGTTTAGAGTTACAGAGGAGGTCTAGGGCTAGAATTATTGCCTTTACTCTAATGATCGCGGCGATACCTCACATGTGTGGTTTGAACACCTTTTACATATGCGGTCGCGATTTACGTCTGTGTTGGCTTCTGCCGACCACACGCCGCAGATGTACTGCGGCAGGCTGGCTCTCCCAGGCAAAGTTACGTACATGTACAGCGCTCGCCTGGGAGGAGCTAGGGGGCGATCGTGCGCGCCGCTGAAGGCGGGGAAGCTAGTGCGTGTGGAAGGCGGCTCCGATGGCCGCCGGCCACTCGCAATCTCCCGCTGACGTAAACACAGCCGTCCGTACTTCTCCCTTAAGTGATCACAGATGTCATGTGATCCTGCTATATATGATCGCATGTCTCTGTGATGACTTCACAAGCCACGCCCCTCCACAGTTAGAATCACCCCCTAGGGACACATTTAACCCCTTGATCACCCATACTGTTAACCCCTTCCCTGCCAGTGTCATTATTACAGTAACAATGCATATTTTTAGCACTGATTACTGTAGTAATGTCACTGGTCCCCCAAAAGTGTCAAAAATGTCAGGGGTCCGATCTGTCCGCCGCAATGTCGCAGTCCTGCAAAAAAAAAAAATCGCAGATCGCCACCATTACTAGTAAAAAAAAAAAAATGACATAAATCTTTCCCGTAGTTAGTAAACGCAATAACTTTTGCGCAAACCAATGAAAATACGCTTATTGCGATTTTTTTTACCAAAAATATGTAGCAGAAAACAAATTGGCCTAAAATGTTAAAAAATTTGGATTTTTACATTTTTTTTTTTTTGAGAATTTCATATAAAAGAATGTGAAAAATAATATTATTTTTTCAGAATTATCGCTCTTTTTTTGTTTATAGCGCAAAAAATAAAAATCGCACAGGTGATCAAATACCACCAAAAGAAAGTTCTGTTTGTGGGAAAAAAAAAAGATGTCAATTTTGTTTTGGGTACGGCGTCGCACGACCTCGCAATAGTCCGTTAAATTCACGCAGTGCCGAATCGCAAAATAGGGCCTGGTCTTTGAGCAGCCAAATCCTCCGGTTTTAAAGTGGTTACAATTTGGCGCCTTTAAGTCTCCTGTAAACCAGAAGTGATGTCATGATATTGCTTCTGGGTTACTGGATCCGAGACCCGATCAAAGCCGATTCTGGTGGGATGGGAGAGCCTGGGTGAGGGGGGGTCCAACTTTTTGGGACAACAGCTGAGCAGCTTTTTAGCTGCTTCGATTGTTATCCCATGAAAGCCAACCGCCGGCTCTAAAAAAGGGTACCAGGGTGATGTGTGCAGCTGCAGGCATCACCCTCGGTACAATCCCTTCAAGCCAAAGCTGCATATTTGCGTACGGTCAGCATGAAGGGGTTAATTAATTAATACTAATGCAGCTAACGCATCAAATAACTGCGATATACAGTGTTGTGAAAAAAATATTTGCCCCCCTTCCTGATTTTGAATTTGTTTGCATATTTTCACACTTCAAGGATTCAAATGATCAAACAAATGTTAATATTACACTAAGATAACACAAAATACAGTTTTTAAATGATGATTTCATTTATTAACCACTTTACCACCGGAGGATTTTCCTGCTAAAAGACCAGGGGTTATTTTGCGATTTTTTACTGCGTGACTTTAACGGACAATCGCGCGGTCGTGCGACGCTGTACCTAAACGAATTTCACGTCCTTTTTTTCCCACAAACAGAGCTTTCTTTTGGTGGTATTTGATCACCTGTGCGATTTTTTGATCACGCGCTATAAACAAAAAAAGAGCGTAATTTTTGCAAAAACAACAATATTTTTCACTTTTTTTTATATGAAATTCCCCCAAAAAAAAATGTAAAAATCAAAATTTTTTAAAATTTTCGGCCAATTTGTTTTACGCTACCTATGTTTGGTAAAAAAAATCGCAAAAAGCGTATTTTGATTGGTTTGCGCAAAAGTTATCGCGTTTACTAACAAAGGGAAAGATTTTTGTCATTTTTGGTGTTTTTTTTTTTAACGAGTAATGGCGGCGATCTGCGATTTTTTTTGCGGTACTGCGACATTGCGGCGGACAGATCGGACCCTTGACTGACATTTTTGACACTTTTGGGGGTACCAGTGACATTACTGCAGTAATCAGTGCTATATATATGCACTGTTACTGCAAAAATTACACTGGCAGGGAAGGGGTTAACAGTATTGGACAGGGAGGGGTTAAGTGTGTCCTAGGGGCGTGATTCTAACTGTGTAGGGACATGGCTACTAGTGTAAAAACAAAGATCAACAGTTCTACATAGTAGAACTGTTTGATCTTCACTTTTACACAGGGAGAACTGACAGGTGGCTTGTTTACACAAGCCGCTCTGTCTTTCTCCCGCTGTAGCGGCGATCGTAGTGTGACCGGCGGACATCGGGTCCGCCAGTCACACTCCCGCACTCCTCCGTGAACGAGCCGAGGCGGGCGCGCGCCTCGGCGGGCGCGCGCCCGCCCGCTATTGGCTCTGGAAGGAGTGACAGGCGAGCGACGTAGACCTACGTCACTCTGCCTGGCCGGGGCCGACTGCCGCAGTAAATATACTGTGCGCAGTCGGCAAGCGGTTAAGGGAAAAAAGCTCTCCAAACCTGCCTGCTCCTATGTGAAAAAGTAATTGCTCCCTAAACTTAAGCCTAATAACTGGCCAATGGCGGCCCATCCATTGGGGCGCAGGGGTGCCACCCCCCCTACCATGCATCCGGCCCACTAATCTACATGCACAGCGCCGGACGCATGGATTCCAATGTTTTTTTTTTTTTAAGCACGTGATTAGACCCAGAGGCTCTAATAGGCTTAAAAAAAAGGGTGGGCTCAGGGCGCAGAGCACTGTGCCCTGAGCCCACCCAGCTGTGTGACAGATAGCGAATGAATTTTCGCTATTGCCACACTGATTCTCCTCCCAGCCAATCAGGAAGCGGATCCTAAGACCTGTTTCCCGATTGACCGAAAGGAGAAGGCATGCTATTGGCCAATATTGAGTTGGCCCACCCTTTGCAGCTATAACAGCTTCAATTCTTCTGGGAAGGCTGTCCACAAGGTTTAGGAGTTTCTATGGGAATGTTTGACCATTCTTCCAAAAGCACATTTGTGAGGTCAGGCGCTGATGTTGGACGAGAAGCCCTGGATCGCAGTCTGCGCTCTAATTCATCCCAAAGGTTTTCTACTGGGTTGTGATCAGGACTCTGTGCAGGCCAGTCAAGTTCCTCCACCCCAAAATGCTCATCCATGTCTTTATGGGCCTTGCTTTGTGCACTGGTCCAAACTATTTGGTGGAGAGGGGATTATGGTGTGGGGTTGTTTTTCAGGGGTTGGGCTTGGCTCCGTAGTTCCACTGAAGGGAACTCTTAAGGCGTCATCAAACCAAGATATTTTGGACAATTTCATGCTCCCGACTTTGTGGGAGGAGTTTGGGGATGGCCCCTTCCTGTTCCAACATGACTGCGCACCAGTGCACAAAGCAAGGTCCATAAAGACATGGATGAGCGAGTTTGGGGTGGAGGAACTCGAGTCCTGACCGATAGAACACCTTTGGGATGAATTAGAGCAGAGACCACAAGCTCATCCAACATCAGCCCTTGACAAATGCTTTTCTGGAAGAATGGACAAACATTCCCATAGACACACTCCTAAACCTTGTGGACGGCCTTCCCAGAAGAGTTGAAGCTGCTATAGCTGCGAAGGGAGGGCCAACTCAATATTGAACCCTACGGACTAAGACTGGGGTGCCATTAAAGTTCATGTGTGTGTAAAGGCAGGTGTCCCAATACTTTTGACTATATAGTGTATCTAACCCTTAATGTTTTCTCATATCTGCATGTCCATCCTTCATAAGGAACACTGGTCTTCTTGGTTAGATCTCAGGGCCATCTTACCGAATAGGCACGCTGGGCAGTTGCCCTGGGGCCCCACTTGCCCGGGGGGCTCCACCTGCCCAGCAACCCAGCCCCAGCCAAGTATTAGTCCCGATTTCCGTGTGCATCCCCCCGCCGAACTTAGCAGGTGGCAAGGGCCTGATGGACCTGCCCTGCCGTCAGGCCACTTTGGGCCATGGAGGGGGAGCCCACAACTGCAGGAATGCCTGTCCGCCTCCACGGGAACAGGCGCACATAGGACAGTCGAGTCTGACTCCCGTCCGTGTGTGTGTTCACTGGACCCAGCCGCCGAACTTGGAAGCTGTCATTAGCCCTGCACTTCTGTACCAATAAATATCGCCTTATCAATAATTAGCATTTTTATTCTCGTAGGTGATTGTGTAGGCGGGGCCCCAGTGCACTGCATTGCCCGGGGCCCTTTAATGGTCTTAAGATGGCACTGTTAGATCTGACTAAGTTCATGCATGCAGAATGAATCGGTTAGGTGTAAAAGGCTCGCTCAGGGTGCAGGAAATAATTGCAGGCGTAATGTGGGGGGTGTCGAGAATTTTCTATAGAAATAAGTACACAATGCTGACTTCCCCATTCCTGATTGTGTGCTGGGAAGACGGTGAAACGCGATCGGCGAGGTCATGTGTTCTCGTGCGGCCCCCGCAGTACAATCGTCTGACATACCACAGAGGATTAGGGCGTTTTTAGTGCTACAAATTTTTTTGTGTTATGGTTGTTAATGGGGACACCGAAGGGGCGGGAGATCTCGCCGTTATGGTGTCATAATCCTCCCCCCGGAGTGACAGGTGTGTTTGGACAGGCTGCATTGGGGAGCGCCACCAAAAAAAAAAATAGGCGATTTCGAGGGATTTACCGATCTGTCAGCGGGCAAACAGCATTTCCGTAAGAATTTAAGCCAAGCAAGAAAAACAGAAAATTATTTCCTCTAATTATCATAGCACAGCATTGAGCAGTCGCCAGTCGCTCGGGTGGCGCTGGGGCTGCACCGCTTCGGCCGTTTAGTGCCAGCGTCCTATCTGTATAGAGTTTGTATGTGAATGTTGGGGCTCCTCCACAATAAATATAAAGAGTAAAAGTCTGCACACCCAAACTTTATGCAAAAAGTGCTTTGTATTAACCACGTGCCTACCGGGCACCTAAACCCCCTTCCTGCCCAGGCCAATTCTCAGCTTTCAGCACTGTCGCACTTTGAATGACAATTGCACGGTCATGCTACACTGTACCCAAAAGAAAATGTTATCCATTTTTTCAAACAAACAGAGCTTTCTTTTGGTGGTATTTATTCACTACTGGGGTTTTTATTTTTTGCTGAACAAACAAAAACAGACCGAAAATTTTGAAAAAAAAAAAAAAAACTAAACAACTTTTTTAGTTTGTTATAAAATTTTGTAAACAGGTAATTTTTCTCATTCATTGATGTGCGCTGATGAGGCTGATGACACAGTTGTGCCCTGATAGGCTGCACTGATGGGCACTGATAGGCTGCACTGATGGGCACTGATTGGTGACACTGATTGGTACTGATAAGGTGACACTGGTGGGCACCGATGGGTGGCACTGATGACCAGCACTTAAGGTCACTGATAGGTGGCACTGAAGGACACTAATAGGCTGCACTGATAGGTGGCACTGATGGGTACTGATGGGCACTAATAGGTGGCACTGATAGGTGGCACTGATGGGTGGGACTGATGGGCAATGATAGGCACTGGTAGGTGACACTGATAGGCAGCACTGATGATGGGGCACTGATAGGTGGCACTGGTGGGCATTGATAGGTGGCGCTGATTGCCACTGATGGTCAGCACTTAAGGTCACTGATAGGTGGCACTAAAAAAACACTAATAGGTGGCACTGATAGGTGGCACTCATGGGCACTGATGGGCACTAATAGGTGGCACTGATAGGTGGCACTGATGGGTGGGACTGATGGGCAATGATAGGCACTGGTAGGTGACACTGATAGGCAGCACTGATGATGGGGCACTGATAGGTGGCACTGGTGGGCATTGATAGGTGGCGCTGATTGCCACTGATGGTCAGCACTTAAGGTCACTGATAGGTGGCACTGAAGGACACTAATAGGCTGCACTGATAGGTGGCACTGATGGGTACTGATGGGCACTAATAGGTGGCACTGATAGGTGGCACTGATGGGTGGGACTGATGGGCAATGATAGGCACTGGTAGGTGACACTGATAGGCAGCACTGATGATGGGGCACTGATAGGTGGCACTGGTGGGCATTGATAGGTGGCAGTTGCTGAAGTTCAAACTGAGCATCAGAATGGGGAAGAAAGGGGATTTAAGTAACTTTGAACGTGGCATGGTTGTTGGTGGCAGACGGGCTGGTCTGAGTTTTTCTGGGATTTTCACACACAACCATCTCTCGGGATTACAGAGAATGGTGGGGAAAAGAGAAAATATCCAGTGAGCGGCAGTTGTGTGGAGGGAATATGCCTTGCTGATGTCAGAGGTCAGAGGAAAATGGGCAGATTGGTTTGAGATAGAAAGGCAACAGATGGCCAATCTGCGCGTGTGCGCCCCCCCACTGTCTATTACAAGAAGTGACGTACAGGTATGTCGTTTCACATATTAGAGTTGACCTGCCACATTATTAAACGACCGCCCGCCGCAGTTTTACTGCGGCAGGCAAACGCACCTGGGCAAAGAGACGTGGTACTACGTCGCTCGCTCAGGAGACTCTAGGGGGCGAGCGCGCGCCCAAGCTCATCAGCCGGGTAGCCAGCGTGTGTGACCGGCGGTTCCGATGGCCGCCGGCCACTCGCGATCTCCCGCAGCAGAAAGAGAAGGACAGACGACTGATGTAAACACAACCGTCCGTCCTTCTCCCTGAAGTGATCACAGAGGCTATGCGATCCTGCTATATAGGATCACATGTCTCTGCGATTACTTAACAAGCCACACCCCCTGACAGTTAGAATCACGACCCTAGGGACACACTTAACCCCTTGATCGCCAGTAAAGTTAACCCCTTCCCTGCCAGTGTAATTTTTACAGTAACAGTGCATATTTTTAGCACTGATTACTGTAGTAATGTCACTAGTCCCCCCAAAAGCGTCAAAAATGTCAGTTAGGGGTCCGATCTGTCCACCGCAATGTCACAGTCCCGCAAAAACTAAAATCGCAGATCGCCGCCATTACTAGTAAAAAAAAAAAACAATAAAAATGACATAAATCTTTCCCGTAGTTAGTAAACACAATAACTTTTGCGCAAACCAATCAAAATACGCTTATTGCGAATTTTTTTTTTTACCAAAAATATGTAGCAGAAAACAAATTGGCCTAAAATGTTAAAAAATTTAGATTTTTACATTTTTTTTTGAGAATTTCATATAAAAAAAATGTGAAAAATAGTTATTTTTCTTCAAAATTGTCGCTCTTTTTTTTGTTTATAGTGCAAAAATCGCACAGGTGATCAAATACCACCAAAAGAAAACTCTATTTGTGAGGAAAAAAGGACGTCAATTTTGTTTGGGTACAGCGTCGCACGACCGCGCAATTGTCTGTTAAAATCACGCAGTGCCGAATCGCAAAATAGGGCCTGGTCTTTGAGCAGCCAAATCCTCCGGTCTGAAAGTGATGAAAGAGTAACTCCACTTTCATGGGGGAAAAATAGCAAATAAAGAAAAAACAATATAGCGTACACAATTGCGCCACAAATCATATTGTAATTGAATGTTAATAAAAATCTCCTTTCCTTTTCAATCTGCAGCTGTTGTAATTTTCTGAAATTGCAATACAATATGGCCGCCTGGAGCTGTTCTGTACACAGAATGTATACTGACCACACCCCCAGACACATCATTTCCTGCTTGTGTGATTGGCTCACCAATTTTCCCAGAAGTCTGCACTAAGATACAAGTCAGATTTCTGGCATCCCCTGCAACAAAAAATGTCATTTTTGGTGAGATCCTCCCAATAGGAACACATCTAAAGGGGTGCAGGCCCAGCAGATTTCCTCATTAGAGCCCTGCAGCTGCCACAGCTGATAAATAATTATGAAACCACTCCCATTAGACCCACTCAGCACAGAGGAACAAACAATGATTTCTTCAGAATAATAAAAGGAAGAAATCTGCAACAAAGTTTATTATAATCCCTGCAATGTACAGAGATCACCCAGAGGGGAATGTTTTCTTCTCAACACTTGTGGATTTCCGTTTTAAAGAAAGATCAAATCCATGAGGAATATGGGGGTTCTGGGGGTTCTCACTGATAATAAAAGGCAGTGGAAAACATGAGCTTTACAGAAATCCTGAACTGAAAGGGAAATGAAAATCGCATCCATTTATAATTCGATTCTCTGTTGACATTAAAACTTAAAATAACACGCGAGGCCGGCCGGAGAAAAGAAGTCGTCCTGACGAAGGAAAAACATTTCTGTCCTAAAAACAGTTTGTTGATCTAATCTGCGGGCAAGAAAAAAAAAAAAAAGATAACCTCCAACCGCAGCGCAAGAGAAAGAACAAAAAAACACGCTTCACCGCAACAAATCTCCAACGTGTAACTCACAATTACGCCTTCAGATCTAACCGGACCCCGGCTTCCAGCTCAGGACGGGGGAGACGCTTTACTGGAGTTTACTCTTCCTGTGAAACAATGTTACAAAAGCAGCCTGAAAAGAAAGCAATCCATAGGAAAACTTTGGAGCAGGGCCAGGACAAGGGGTGGGCAGGGGAGACGGTTGCCCTGGGTGCATGGGTTTATTGCAGGGATGGGGGGCACCTTGACCCTAACTCTAAGGGAAAGGGGGGTGGCGCAGTTTGGCATCCTTGCCCTGGGCGCTGGGTGACCTTTCCCAGCACTGCCTGGGAGGGTTACATTTACACAAACCACTAGGAAAATCTTAGGCCTCATGCACACGGGCAATTCGAAAAAAAGGAAAAAGCAGCTGTAAAAACGTGCTTTTAGTAGCTTTTTCCATTGGCGTTAATGTAATGTAATGTGCATTTAGCCGCGTTCGCTTTTAGCAGCATTTTACTGCCTCTATTGAAAATCAATGGCTGCCTATGAGCCGTCTTTGTTACGACTTTCAGCCCATTGATTTGAATGGAAGTCACATCCAGGTCGGATCAGGATGATAAATGGCTTGGGGGGGTCCCCCACAAAGACCATACCAGACCCTTATCTGAGCATGCAGCCGGGTAGGTCAGGAAAGAGGAGGGGGCAAGCAAGCGGCCCTCCCCCTTCTGGACCATACCAGGCCAAACACCCTCAACATATAGGGGGGGGGGGTGCTTTGGGGCAGGGGGGTCCTCCCCCCAATCATCACGATCCGACTTGGATGTGGAAGCATAGGTAAAGCACTACCGAAATTATCAGCACTATGCAAATATCTGTAATAAATCAATACAATTTCCTCAGTCTGCTCCACAAGGTGAGAGACTGCAACATTGTAACTTTGTAGTCAGTCACAGGGTGTGAGGCTGCAACATTGTAGTCAGTCACAAGGTGAGAGTCTGCAACATTGTAACTTTGTAGTCAGTCACAAGGTGAGAGTCTGCAACATTGTAACTTTGTAGTCAGTCACAAGGTGAGAGGCTGCAACATTGTAACTTTGTAGTCAGTCACAAGGTGCCATTTTCACGTACAGAGCCCTCCCCTCCCCCCTACCTATTTATACAATGTAAAGTGGATACAGAACATAAGGAGAGCAGATTTGCCACAAAAGATACACAGATATGGGCAAAGATGTGGGATGGGGTCTGAATATATTCAAAGGTAACTCCACTTTAGTGGGGAAAAAAAAAAATCAGCAAATAAAGAATAAACAATCTAGCGTATACAATTGCGCCACAAATCACATTGTAATTGAATGTTATTAAAATTACCTTTCCTTTTCAATCTGCAGCTGTTGTCATTTTCTGAAAATGCAATGCAATATGGCCGCCTGGAGCTGTTCTGTACCCAGAATGTATACTGACCACACCCCCTGAACATCATTTCCTGCTTGTGTGATTGGCTCACCAATTTTCCCAGAAGTCTGCACTAAGATACAAGTCAGGTTTCTGGCATCCCCTGCAACAAAAATGTATTTTTCTGGTGAGATACTCCCAATCAGTGGTGGTCCGTCCATTGGGGGCGCAGGTGGCGCCACCCCCCCATCAATGCATCAGCCCCCCTAATCTACATGCAAGGCGTCAGACGCATGGATTCCAATGGGGGATTTTTTTTTAGAAGCACATGATTAGAGACAGAGTCTCTTATAGGCTTCAAAAAAGGGTGGGCTCGGGGCGGAGAGCACTGCACCCTGAGCCCACCCAGATGTGTGACCATAGCGAATGAATATTCGCTATTGCCACACTGGTTCTTCTCCTGGCCAATCAGAAAGCGGGTCCTGAGACCTGTTTCCTGATTGGCCGAAAGGAGAAGGCATCCTATTGGCCAAAAAGGAGAGAGGAGATGGCTGCCGAGAGGGAACATGGAGATTGAGGGGGAAGCTGCCACCGCCGCCTGTCAGTCCCGCAGAGCAAGGTAAGTAAACTGGCATGGGGGGGATATGGTGGTGTGGGCTGGAGTGATGGGGGGGGGGTCTGTCTGCTGCTCGCTGCCCCTCCCCCCCCCCCTGACTGATGGAGCACCAGCCGCGACTGCTCCCAATAAGAAAATGTCTAAAGGGATGCAGGCCCAGCAGATTTCCTCATTAGAGCCCTGCAGCTGCACAGCTGATAGATAATTATGAAACCACTCCCATTACACCCACTCACAGAGGAACAAACAATGATTTCTTCAGAATAACAAAAGTTAGGACTCTGCAACAAAGTTTGTTACAATCCCTGCAATGTACAGAGATCACCCAGAGGGGAATGTTTTTTTCTCAACCAAAGTGGAATTACGCTTTAACCACTTCAGCTCCGGAAGGTTTTACCCCCTTAGAGCCGGTTCACACTAATCCGACTCAAAGTCGCCCCGACTTTGGGCGACTTTGAAGTCGCCCGTGCAGCGCGACTTCATTGCGGCTTGCAAACGACTTCTCATAATAGAAGTCAATGCAAGTCGCTCCGACTTCACCCAAAAAATAGTGCAGGAACCTTTTTCTAAGTCAGGGCGACTTGAGTCGCTCTGATTAGAACGGTTCCATTGCACAGCATTGGGAGCTACTTGTCAAGCCGCCTGTCAAGTCGGAGTAGTGTGAACCGGCTCTTAATGACCAGGCCATTTTTTTGCGATTCGGCACTGCGTTACTTTAATGAAAAATTGCGCGCTCGTGCGACGCTGTACCCAAATACAATTGATGTCCTTTTTTCCCCCCAAAAAATAGAGCTTTTTTTCTCAACAAAAGTGGAGATACGCTTTAAAGCGGTAGTATACTCAAAGGAAAAAAAAAACACTTATCTTAGAACGAAGCCCCGACACAGACCCCCGGACACCGCCGTGGGAGCGGACATGATCTCTTCCGGGTTCAGCGGCTCCGGCGCTGTGATTGGCCGGAGCCGCGATGACGTCACTCCCATGCATGCGTGCGGGAGTGATTTTCCGGCATCGTGCCGGTTTAGGAGATATTAATTGTACCTACAAGTAAGCCTGATTATAGGCTTACCTGTAGTTAAAAATCACAAAAAGCGGTATACGACCGATTTAATTAATTTATCTATTTGGGGACAGTGCCGTGTCAATTTCAAGTACAGAGGCCCCCCCCCCCTCCCCCATACCTATTTATACAATGTAAGATGGATACAGAACATAAGGAGAGAAGATTCCCCACAAAAGACACCCAGACATGGGCAAAGATGTGGGATGGGGTAACTTTTTGGGGTCATTGGAAGAGAACTGGAAGCACGCATATCAGAAAAAAAGAAAAGGGCAACAATGTAACTCTATTTTTTTGCTGATCTATGAGTGGTTAAGAAATGTTGCATGGATGGGATTCTAACTCCCCTTTGGCTGGAAAGAAACCAAAATGAATTGAAATTCCTCGCTGGTCCATTAGGGAGGTCAGGTTACCGTAGGGCTAGAGCCACAGAGCGCCCGTAACAATACGGCGTGCCCAGCGCCAGCGCAGCCCAGATACAAATGATAAAGCGATTGTGCAGAGGGGGGAAATGTGGCGGACAGCTGTTCTCACGGTGAGAAAACACTTCGCTCGATGATAGACTGAACACTGTATAAACTCCACGCTGGAAGTTATATAAACAGCAGGTGGGTTTATTGCAATAAATGGACTCATAGTTAATGAAGTCCAGAATTTCAGCCGCCTCCTAAAAAAAAAAAAAAACGTTTTTCTACAGCCTGGAAATCTCTGACAACTGCGAAACGTTGCTGACAATTCCTCTGTGCGATTAAAGGGATAGTAAGCCTCAATTACAAGCTGCTTTATGGAGTTTGAAGAGCATTTGTCGAAATATGAATGTAATAAATCCAAAGATATTTTAAAATAGTGGGTGGGGATTTTCCAACCCACCGCAAATTTCCTGTCCGTTGGTCCAATGGAAGATAACCCCCAGCTGTCTCTAAGCCAGTGTTTCTCAACTTTTTTTTTTTTTTATTGCAATTAGTTATTTTTTTTATAGGACAGGGAAGCCTGCAGTGCTGGGGGAGGGGGGCAAATGGGGAGAGGGGGGATCAGAAGCAAACAGAACAGGGAGGGGGGATCGGTGTCGGAGAAGCAATTACAGGAACAAGGCCCTGTGTCTGTGTCTCTCCCTGCAGCAGCTGAAAGCTGGTAGGAGGAGGAGAAACTGGCTTTCAGCTGCTGCTGGGCTTCCTTTGGTAATTGCCCCTCGGCCTGACCGCACCGATTCCCCGTGCTGTTGGGGCCCCCCTGTGTGCCTGGACCCCCTACAGGAGGGCTGGTGGTCACACCCCCCCCCCCATCATCGGCCCTGCTGGCTAGTATTCCAATGTTTCTCTTCTCCCTCAATATTTACCGTCACTCAGCTAAGGTGCCCCCAAGAAGTTTGCAATGGTGCTCAATGAAAACCTGTGGCTTTGTATAACTAACACTACTTTGTAGTGCAAGGGCCTGTCTGATTGCATACAAGTTGAAAGTGTTGAGGTTTGACCTCATATTAGATGGTTTTGGTAAATCTAAAGAAAAAAAAAAACTAAAGACAATTGTATAGTGTGTATCCAGCTTTAACCACTTAAGCCCCGGAAGATTTTACCCCCATTCCGACCAGGGCCCATTTTGCGATTTGGCACTGCATGACTTTAACGGACAATTGCGCGGTCGTGCGACGCTGTACCTAAACAAATTTGACGTCCTTTTTTTCCCACAAACAGAGCTTTCTTTTGGTGGTATTTGATCACCTGTGCGATTTTTTGATCACGCGCTATAAACAAAAAAAGAGCTTCAAATTTTGCAAAAATAACAATATTTTTCACATTTTTTTATATGAAATTCCCCCAAGAAAAAATGTAAAAATCAAAATTTTTTAACATTTTTGGCCAATTTGTTTTATGCTACATATGTTTGGTTAAAAAAAATCGCAAAAAGCGTATTTTGATTGGTTTGCGCAAAAGTTATCGCGTTTACAACAAAGGGAAAGATTTTTGTCATTTTTGTTGTTTTTTTTTTTAACGCGTAATGGCGGTGATCTGCGATTTTTTTTGCGGTACTGCGACATTGCGGCGGACAAATCGGACCCTTGACTGACATTTTTGACACTTTTGGGGTTACCAGTGACATTTCTACAGTAATCAGTGCTATACATATGCACTGTTACTGTAAAATTACACTGGCAGTGAAGGGGTTAACTTTATTTGAGAGGGAGGGGCTATGTGTGTCCCTAGGGGCGTGATTCTAACTGTGATTGGCTGTGGCTTGAGGTGTAGGAACAGTGATCAACGGTCCTACATAGTAGAACCATATGATCACCATTCCTACACCGGGGAGAATGACAGGCGGCTTGTTTACATTAGCCGCCTGCCTTTCTCCCTCTGCACCGACGATCGCCGAGTGACCGGCGGACATCGGGTCCACCGTTCACACGCGAGGGGGGATACGTGACCGCGCGGGAGTGCGCCTCCGGGGGCGCGCGCTCGCTCCCTCCCTAGACCCTCACAGGCTAGCGACGTAGTACTACGTCACTCTGCCTGTGAGGGGCTGACCGCCGCAGTAAATAGTTGTGCGGCGGTCGGCAAGCGGTTAAGGTTGATTGTTCCTTTTAAGGCAGTAAAACATTGGCTGTGACTGTCTTCCTGGGGATCTACGTACTCATACCGTCCTTTTCCATTTTTCTTATTACATCAGGCCTACACACTGGGGAGTGAAATAAGATTCCCTTAAATTCAAGAGGCAGTCCAATTTTTAGGAAGCCACTATTACAATTTACAATTTCTATGGCAAGGGGTCTTCTGTAAACCCCCCCTCACTGCAAGTCCCATAACTGTCCCCGATGGCTGGATTAAAAGAAAGAAAAAAAACAAACCGGAGAATAAATTGTACACAGACCGTGTGAACGGGTTATCTTCCCTGTCTACGGGAGGAATTCAAATGAAGAAAATTGGATCCCAAAATCCACTTCATTAAAACGTAAATGTGCGATTGTATTTTCGCTCATCCGCGCTGACATGGAGGATGGGTTTGGCATGTCGGAGGATGCACTTTGCGGGACTGATCTCAGTAAGAATTTCGTAGAATTTGAGGATTCGCTTCATGACTGAAACGACCACAAAGCATGCTTTTAACTTTGGAACGGGGACATTATTTATTACACATAAGATTTTACTGGACAGAAATATGGTATGAGATGCCTAAAAGCATCCTTGTGCCAAAGGGAAAGGTTTTATTTTACTAACCAGGACTAAAGGGAAAGGAGGCGTATATAATACGGGGGTACAGACAGATGGGGAGATATCCCAAAGCAACCCAATTATAACTTTATTGCTATTTCTTATTGTATTTATTGAGAGACAGAGACAGTAAAGGGATTACAAGTCAATTAGAGAAGATACAATATTATACATAATGGATTGACACAAGAACGTCACAATCTCTTATGGATCTTATTTATTCTGTCACCTTCTCACAAAATGCTTGTGATCAGCTCTGCATATATTTTTTTAAAGGGTAAGTGCTCTATAAAATTTCTCGCTGCTGTTGGCTTTGAACCTCACTCAGTACTCTGAGCTCTGCACATTGGCCCTACTACTCAGATTTAGATTTCCGGCCAAGGTCCACTGTGTCCTCCGTGGATCCTCTTAAGCATTGGCCACACTGACAAGGCTACACCTGTCCTCTCCTGTATCCTGACCTCTGCACGCTGGCCCTACTACTCAGATTTAGATTTCCGGCCAAGGTCCACTGTGTCCTCCGTGGATCCTCTGAAGCATTGGCCACACTGACAAGGCTACACCTGTCCTCTCCTGTATCCTCTGCACGCTGGCCCTACTATCCTAGACTTCCAGCCAAGGCCCACCATGTCCGTTGTGGATCTTCTGGAGCTCTAGCCAGCTGACAAGGCTACACCTGTCCTCTCCTGTATCCTGACCTCTGCACGCTGGCCCTACTATCCTAGACTTCCAGCCAAGGTCCACCGTGTCCGTTGTGGATCTTCTGGAGCTCTAGCCAGCTGACAAGGCTACACCTGTCCTCTCCTATATCCTGACCTCTGCACGCTGGCCCTAGTACTCAGATTTCCGGCCGAGGTCCACTGTGTCCTCCGTGGATCCTCTGAAGCATTGGCCACACTGACAAGGCTACACCTGTCCTCTCCTGTATCCTGACCTCTGCACGCTGGCCCTACTATCCTAGACTTCCAGCCAAGGTCCACCGTGTCCGTTGTGGATCTTCTGGAGCTCTAGCCAGCTGACAAGGCTACACCTGTCCTCTCCTGTATCCTGACCTCTGCACGCTGGCCCTACTATCCTAGACTTCCAGCCAAGGTCCACCGTGTCCGTTGTGGATCTTCTGGAGCTCTAGCCAGCTGACAAGGCTACACCTGTCCTCTCCTATATCCTGACCTCTGCACGCTGGCCCTACTACTCAGATTTCCGGCCGAGGTCCACTGTGTCCTCCATGGATCCTCTGAAGCATTGGCCACACTGACAAGGCTACACCTGTCCTCTCCTGTATCCTGACCTCTGCACGCTGGCCCTACTATCCTAGACTTCCAGCCAAGGTCCACCGTTTCCGTTGTGGATCTTCTGGAGCTCTGGCCAGCTGACAAGGCTATGCCTGTCCTCTCCTGTATCCTGACCTCTGCACGCTGGCCCTACTATCCTAGACTTCCAGCCAAGGTCCACCGTGTCCGTTGTGGATCTTCTGGAGCTCTAGCCAGCTTACAAGGCTACACCTGTCCTCTCTTGTATCCTGACCGCTGCACGCTGGACCTACTATTCTAGACTTCTGGCCAAGGTCCACTGTGTCCATTGTGGATCTTCTGGAGCTCTAGCCAACTGACAAGGCTATACCTGTTCTCTCTTGCCACTGACTGCAGGATTACTTTAAAGCCCTCTGATACAGAGGCAGATCCCTCAGCATATTCCAAAAGGGACAACGCACTGACCTTAGCAGTTGGGATCCTTGCTGGAACCCCAGGGGAGAGTGTGGCTTTTGCCCGCCCCCTTTGCGGGCTATCCCGGTCCATACATACCATCACTTACAGCAGATCCGTACCAATCCCTATTAATCTTACCTATTTGCGACTCTCTTGCCGCCTTTCACACCAATCTGGAAATCAAATTTCTCCACTCATATACCCCTGAAGAAAGGCACTCTTGCCTGAAGCGCGTCGGGTTGGAGGGTTTCCACATGTTTGCCACATATTGGTGATTCACACCATATACCATTACACACTATATGTATTTTTATGTTTATACCCATGGTTTCATACCTATGTATCCTCATGTATGTTCTGTACTACATTTTGTTTTTTGTCATTATCTCTTGTATAGTTTGATCTTATGATCTATTTTATATGTCAAATATATACTTTTTACTCATTTTGGGAAGTGTGGTTGCCTATATAGTCCCATCCCCGGGGGGAAATTCTTGTCTTTTATATACAGGTAATTTAACAAGGTTTTGGCCACTTTCACACATACGGACTGTTCATTTCATCAGTTCAGTCATGTCGAAGTGGATGAAGTATTCATCAGTTTTTCATCAGTTTATTTTACATCCACTACCATTGCAAAAACATATTAAAAACTGACCGCTTGTCAGTTTACATCCGTTTTTTGTCCAATCCGTTTTTTTAATGGAACAAAAATAGAGCTTTGATCAGTTTAAAAAAACTGACGATGACGGAAGTGGATGTAAACTGGTGTAAACAATCATCCATCCAAATTGGTCCGCATGGCTGTCATCCCAGAAGGAAGCCTCTTCTAAAGATAATGCACAAGAAAGCCCACAAACAGTTTGCTGAAGACAAGCAGACTAAGGACAGGGATTACTGGAACCATCTCCTGTGGTCTGATGAGACCAAGATACACTTATTTGGTTCAGATGGTGTCAAGCGTGTGTGGTGGCAACCAGGTGAGGAGTACAAAGACAAGTGTGTCTTCCTACAGTCAAGCATGGTGGTGGGAGTGTCATGGTCTGGGGCTGCATGAGTGCTGCCGGCACTGGGGAGCTACAGTTCATTGAGGGAACCATGAATGCCAACATGTACTGTGACATACTGAAGCAGAGCATGATCCCCTCCCTTCAGAGACTGGGCTGCAGGGCAGAATTCCAACATAACGACCCCAAACACACCTCCAAGACGACCACTGCCTTGCTAAAGAAGCTGAGGGTAAAGGTGATGGACTGGCCAAGCATGTCTCCAGACCTAAACCCTATTGAGCATCTGTGGGGCATCCTCAAATGGAAGCTGGAGGAGCGCAAGGTCTCTAACATCCACCAGCTCTGTGATGTCATCATGGAGGAGTGGAAGAGGACTCCAGTGGCAACCTGTGAAGCTCTGGTGAACTCCATGCCCAAGAGGGTTAAGGCAGTGCTGGAAAATAATGGTGGCCACACAAAATATTGACAGTTTGGGCCCAATTTGGACATTGTCACTTAGGGGTGTACTCACTTTTGTTGCCAGCGGTTTAGACATTAATGGCTGTGTGTTGAGCTATTCTGAGGGGACAGCAAATTTACACTGTTATACAAGCTGTACACTCACTACTTTACATTGTAGCAAAGTGTCATTTCTTCAGTGTTGTCACATGAAAAGATAGAATAAAATATTTACAAAAATGTGAGGGGTGTACTCACTTTTGTGAGATACTGTGTGTGTATATATATATATATATATATATATATATATATATATATATATATATATATATATATATATATATATATGCAGTGCTTTACATATATAGTATTATATGTAGGAGCTTACAATTTAAGGTCCCTACATACACACACTAGGGCTAATTCAGACAGGAGCCAATTACATGCTGCTTAAGGCTACTTTCACACTAGTTTGCACCAGAACTGCCTGTAAAATGCATTAATGGAGTGTTTTATCTGCGCTTTTGCAGTGTTTGTGGTGCAGTTTTTAAAAGAACATGGGACTCAAAAACTGCACAATACTGCTTAGCGGGTGAGTTTTTGATGCGGTTCCCGTTCATTTCAATGGGGAGGAACATTTTTGGGGCATTTTTTTAACGAAAGTGTGAAATATCAATAATATATTAAATAATATACTATATTATAAATTATTAAAATTATTATATTATAATTATTATATTAATATTATTATTATTATTATTAATAATAATAATAATTATTAGAATTATATTAAATAATATACTAAATATTCTGGCTAGTTTAAAATTAGCGTTTCAGCCCGTGTGCTTTCACTCTCCAAATGCCTGAAAATAGTTCACCTAACCCAAACCTTATAGTGAAACCCATGAGATGGTTTTTCAATTAAAGTGCCCACTTTCATAGCATGTGTAATCGCTCATTATGGTTAAATCTGTCTTTAGAATTGAAGTGTAATTCCAGCTTTGTTGAGAAAAAAAAACCCAATCCATTCTGCATAATGTATGCCAGTTGTAAGAAATATAACAAACTAAAAAAAAAAAAAAAAAAAAAATGGCAATTTCATGTCTTGTGCAGAAGGGAAGGGTCTGATTCTTATAACCACCTGGCACACTCTCACTGTTGTAATGAGAAAATATGCCATCCATTAGAAGTAATTAACCATTTGGGAGGGAGTATCTCACCAAAAATGAAAATCCTATTACAGGGATGCCTAAAATCTGACTTGTATCTTAATAGAGACTTTAGGAAAAATCAGTAAGACGATCATACAAACAGGAAATGACAATTCTGGGGGCGTTCTGTACCCAACGCCAACTGATTGCCATATTTCTTTGAATTTTACACACACATATGCAGTGGCTGCAGATTGAAAAAGAAAGGTCATTTTATTAACTTTAAATTTAAATACGGCTTGTCTAGCCATATTATTATTATTTTTTTTAATTTGGTTTAATTTGGTTTAATTTTTCTTCCCACAGAAGTGGAGTAATCCTTTAAGCAATAATCCTATTGGCAGCTTCACGTTTGGTAAAAGTTCCAATATTGTGCAGCATTTAATTATATACAAAATCTGTGTATTCAGTTATTACTTTTAAAGGATCCTTTGGTATTATGCTAGATAGAAGCTATTTTATATAGACTGTTGGTCCTCATTCCCATAGAACATTTTACTAAACCAGGGGTCTCCAAACTGTGGCCTGGAGGCCAGATGCGGCCCTTTGCTTGTCTTTATTCAGCTTCTGGGGTACCATTCCTCCCACAGACAATGATGGGGCACTATTCCTCCCAATGACACTGATGGGGCACTATTCCTCCCACTGACACCAATGATGGGGCACTATTCCTCCCACTGACACTGATGGGGCACTATTCCTCCCACTGACCCCAATGATGGGGCACTATTCCTCCCACTGACACCGATGATGGGGCACTATTCCTCCCACTGACACCGATGATGGGGCACTATTCCTCCCACTGACACTGATGGGGCACTATTCCTCCCATTGACACCAATGATGAGGCACTATTCCTCCCACTGGCACCAATGATGGGGCACTATTCCTCCCCCCTAATACTAAAGATGGGGCATTGTTTATCCTGATTGATGCCAGGACATTTTCTACTCCCACTAGCTACACTCTGCCCCCCCCCTAAAGTCTAAAGAACAATAAACTGGCCCTTTGCTTAGAAAGTTTGGAGATATAGAACATACAGTATCATTATAGAACAGGGGTCTCCAAACTTTCTAAAAAAGGGCCAGTTTTTTGTCCTTCAGACTTTAGGGGGGCAGAACTGTGGCCAGCGGGAATTGAAGTTTTCCTGGCATTAGTGGGAGTAAACATCACCACATTTAGTATTAGTGGGAGGAATAGTGCCCCATCGTTGGCATTACTGGGAGGAATAGTGCCCCACCATTGGCATTACTGGGAGGAATAGTGCCTAATAGTTTGAGTCAGTGGGAAAAATAGTGCCCCATCATTGGTGTCAGTTGGCAGAATAGAGTCTTGTATCAGTGGGAGTAATAGTACCCCAAGGGCAAGGTAAAAAGGAAGCAAATGGCCACATCTGGCCCCCGAGGCCGCAGTTTGGAGAGCACTGCTATAGAACATACAGTATTACTATAGAAGATACTTTACACATATCACTATAGAATTTATACTATTCTATAATATCTATATTATAGAATTTCTATACATCCTCATAGATAACCCTGAATGGTCACTGGTTCTCTAGGTGGTGCAGGGGATTTGCATTTAAAGGCTACAGATGGCTTGAGGTACCAAAGAGAGCAGGTTCTCGTGGCCGTTACAAGTTATATCCTGCTGTGTGCAAGTCTGATTGTATCATAACTTTGAGAACAGTAAGTCTGTAAGTGCGAAGTCTACAGTAACACAGGCAGCTAAAACGAAGAATGCTGCAAGTCATTTTTAGCTTTTATCTGTAGAAATATAATAATAAACAGTGAGCAGAACTGTCAATCAGCACAATGCACCCAGAGTTCCCTGTTCCATGTTCTCCAGAAAACCAGAACCATGACTGGCAGGTCCCTTTTAGAACTCCGACCCACTCAAGTCGACTCCATATGATTTACAGTATGTTTGCTGATCCTTTCAACTCTTAAGTACAAGTACTTCATGCACAGGGGAGGATTGGGCCAGGGGGGCAAGTGCCCCCCGGGTCACTCTGATGCCCCATAAATGGCTGCACTGCTTCTTCTACAGACATGCCTAAAGGATTCCTGGTGAAGAGAAGTAAAAAGTTTCCACCGCTGACCTACTGAGTTTGGGATGAAGACAAGGACAGAGCGCAGGCCTCCCCCCCAGCATGGATGGTGTAAACTGTGTCTGAGCAGAGGCCGGTTCCATGCACCACTGGAGACTCACCTCCCCCGGCCAGCCCAGACCGAGCTGTCCCAGCTCCACCCAAACCACCCCTGGTGGCCAGGTCGGGAACCCGGATTCGGCCAGTGAGTAGAGAATATCTGGAGTAAAGCTTCAGCCTGGAATGGGGGTCAGGAGGCGGCCGGGAAGAGGGAGAGTGGGAGGGGGGCCGAGTCGCTGCACCATGGGCTTCTGGTTTGTACTTGCCCCCTGGGCAGAAAGTTGCCAGTCAGCCCCTGTTTGTCCAGGTAATGAAAATCAGGATGCACATCCTGAGATGCAAAAACAATGGTCTTCAGGGGCATTAGGAGTTAGCCCAGCTGGTCTGAGGCCTAACTTTCAAACTTTGCTACATACAAAAGATCAGTAAGAACTTCAACAACTTTATTCCCCAAACTTGATACAATGAACACCAAAGCAAAATGTCACAAACATTTGCAGACAGATGTCAAGAGGTGTCGTTTTTTTTTGAGAAATGCTCTCAATCCATGTAAGCCAGATAACTTGCATTTATATTATTTTTTAAGGGAACTTGTCTCCAATAAAAAAAAAAAAAAGAACCTGTCTCCAATATAAAAAAAAAAAAAGAACCTGTCTCCAATAAAAAAAAAAAAAAAGAACCTGTCTCCAATATAAAAAAAAATTAAAAAAATTAGAATAGAACCTGTCTCCAAGAAAAAAAAAAAAAACATGTCTCCAATAAAAAAAAAACCTGTCTCCAATATAAAAAAAATAAAAAAAAAATAAAAAAGAACCTGTCTCCAATATAAAAAAAATAAAAAAAAAATAAAAAAGAACCTGTCTCCAATATAAAAAAAATAAAAATAAAAAAAGAACCTGTCTCCAAGAAAAAAAAATGGTTGGCAGTTAGATAGCAAGACATGAGTCTATTAAGCATCCAGATAACTGCTGCAATGCAATACTGGATTCAACGGTCATTTTGTATTCTTATGAGTTATGACCTCATTTTCCAACTGCATTCAGCTTTCTTCTGAGAGATTTCAATAAAAAGGATCACCACCACCGAGTACTTGGTAGCAGCGGCAAACAATCCTAGAAAATAAAAAAAGTGATTTCTGCATCGTCTTAAAAAATAATTTTTTTTTTTTATGATGGCTGACACATGTTGGGAGGCATCAAGCTACCAACACCTCCAACAATCCCCTTAAATGCAAAACAGCAACTCTCTGGTTAAATCCCGCTTCTTTAAATCCCTAATTAACGACACCCATGGATTTAAAGCCACATTAATCTCTCGGCTTCCAACACCACATTAAGCTAAGCCTAAAGCCAATTAGAAAGCACAAACAACATTTAGAAGAGAGCTTAATTTTTAAAAGAACAACATATGCCATTCACCTTTACTTCACTCTGAAAGGAAAACAACATCGACACCCACAAATTAGGAATTTAAAGAACATGATCTTATGTGATGTAGATCTCCTAAAACACTGACTATAAATGTCTACTTTCGATCTATAAATTCGAATTTGATTTTTTTTTTTTTTTTATGAAACAGCCTGAAAAATATTGATATAACCCAGCTAATTTCGCAATTCAAAGAGTGAGAACTGTGACTCATTAACCACTTAAGCCCCGGAAGATTTTACCCCCTTCCTGACCAGGGGGTATTTTGCGATTCGGCACTGCGTGACTTTAACGGACAATTGCGCGGTCATGCGCCGATGTACCTAAACGAATTTGACGTCCTTTTTTTCCCACAAACAGAGCTTTCTTTTGGTGGTATTTGATCACCTGTGCGATTTTTTGATCACGCGCTATAAACAAAAAAAGAGCATCAATTTTGCAAAAATAACAATATTTTTCACATTTTTTATATGAAATTCCCCCCAAAAAAAAAGTAAAAATCAAAATTTTTTAAAATTTTCGGCCAATTTGTTTTATGCTACATATGTTTGGTAAAAAAAAAATCGCAAAAAGCGTATTTTGATTGGTTTGCGCAAAAGTTATCGCGTTTACTAACAAAGGGAAAGATTTTTGTCATTTTTGTTGTTTTTTTTTTAACGCGTAATGGCGGCGATCTGCGATTTTTTTTGCGGTACTGCGACATTGGGGCGGACAGATCGGACCCTTGACTGACATTTGTGACACTTTTGGGGTTACCAGTGACATTTCTACAGTAATCTGTGCTATACATATGCACTGTTACTGTAAAAATACACTGGTTGTGAAGGGGTTAACTTTATTTGGGAGGGAGGGGCTGTGTGTATCCCTAGGGGCGTGCTTTCTACTGTGATTGGCTATGGCTTGAGCTGTAAGGACACTGATCAACGGATCTACATACTAGATCTGTTTGATCAGTGTCTTTACAGCGAGGAGAATGACAGGTGGCTTGTTTACAGAAGCTGCCTGACATTCTCCCTCTCCCCCGCCGATCGCCGAGTGACCGGCGGACATCGGGTCCGCTGGTCACACGCGCGGGGGGGTCCGTGACCACGCGGGAGCGCGCCTCCGGGGGCGCGCGCTCGCTCCCTAGACCCTCACAAGCTAGTGACGTAGCCCTACGTCACTTTGCCTGTGAGGGGCTGACTGCCGACGTAGATCGGCGTTAGGCAGTCGGCAAGTGGTTAATCTACATTAATTGCATCAGCTTGTCGATCGGTCCACAGTAAGCTCAGATTTATTTGGTTGCACTTTGTCTGATTTTTGTGCCACCTTAATAAGGAACCCCACACCGGTAATATTTCAAAAACACAGAAAGAATTAAGAAGTTTTTAAGTTTGTTGAAAAAAAAAAAAATGACCTATGAAATCTAAACTTGCAGAAGAAAAACCTTACTGGGCACCCGGAGATATGAGACATTGCTGTTCAGGCTTGTGGTCTGCGCCTCGTTTCAAACATTCGTTCCATAATCACATACCACTTTCCCTCAATCAGAAAGAAGCACACATGCAAAATATGCGCACAACGTTGCGTGATGCCATGAAAAAGAATGTCTACAGGAAGTGATCTTGGCCAGAAAGACGAAAAAAAAACAAAAAAACATTGAGCTCCAGGAAACGGCTACAAAATTCCAGTTTTGCTTTTTCTGGGGAACCCATTTACGAAGATTGCTAAACTAAAAATGATTTAATCTTCCTCAAATGAAAAATCTAGTCAACAATGTACTTTTCCTAATGTGGCTCCAAATCAAAGCTGTTAGGATCTTTGATAATGTATCAATGTAACAAAGATGCATGTAATAATGTTTTGGGGATCTTTGATAATGTATCCATGTAACAGAGACATATAGTGATGTTTTTGGGATCTTTGATAATGTATCCATGTAACGAAGAGACGAGTAATGTTTTGGGGATCTTTGATAACGTATCAATGTAACAAAGAGACACATAGTGATCTTTTTGGGATCTTTGATAATGTAACCATGTAACAAAGACACACGTAGTGATGATTTGGGGATCTTTGATAATGTATCCATGTAACATAGACACACGTAGTAATGTTTTGGGGATATTTGATAATGTATCCATGTAACATAGACACACGTAGTAATGTTTTGGGGATATTTGATAATGTATCCATGTAACATAGACACACGTAGTAATGTTTTGGGGATATTTGATAATGTATCCATGTAACGAAGAGACACATAATAATGTTTTGGGGATATTTGATAATGTTTCCAAGTAATAAAGACACACGTAGTGATGTTTTTGGGATCTTTGATAATGTATCCATGTAACAGAGACACGTAGTGAAGTTTTGGGGATATTTGATAATGTATCCATGTAACGAAGAGACGTGTAGTAATGTTTTGGGGATCTTTGATAATGTATCCATGTAACAGAAACACGTAGTAATGTTTAGGGGATATTTGACAATGTATCCATGTAACAGACACACGTAGTAATGTTTAGGGGATATTTGACAATGTATCCATGTAACAGACACACGTAGTAATGTTTTGGGGATATTTGATAATGTATCCATGTAACATAGACACACGTAGTAATGTTTTGGGGATATTTGACAATGTATCCATGTAACAGAAACACGTAGTAATGTTTTGGGGATCTTTGATAATGTATCCATGTAACGAAGACACACGTAGTAATGTTTTGGGGATCTTTGATAATGTATCCATGTAACAAAGACACGCGTAGTAATGTTTTGGGGATATTTGATAATGTATCCATGTAACGAAGAGACGTGTATTGATGTTTTTTGGGATCTTTGATAATGTATCTATGTAACATTTTGTCTCCAATGCAAAGCTTTTTGGGATCTTCAGGAATTTTTCCATGTAACAAAAGCAACATGATCTGATGTTTTTGGGATCTTTAGGAATGTCTTGTCTCAATCTCAAATGCAAAGCTTTTGGGATATTTGAGAATGTAACAAAAAGGGACACGTTTTGTAATCTTTGAAAATTTATTTATGTAACATTTCACCCTTAAGGCAAAGCTTCTGGAATCTTTGAGAATGCATCTGTGTAACATTTTGTCCCCAATTCAAAGCTTTTGGGATCTTCAAGAATGTGTCTATGTAGCAAAGGGACATGATCTTTTTGGGATCTTTTAGAATGTGTCTATGTAATAACAATATGTCTCCAATGCCAAGCTTTCCTGGGATCTTGAAGAATGTGTCTATGTAACAAAGGGACATGATGGGATGTTTTTGGGATCTTTTAGAATGTTTCTATGTAACAGTATGTCTCCAATGCAAAGCTTCCCGGGATCTTTGACAACGTGTCTATGTAACAAAGGTACACGTAATAATGTTTAGTTATGTTTGAGAATGTATCTATGTAACATTTTGTCTCCAATGCAAAGCTTTTAGGATCTTTGTAAATATACCTATGAACATTTTGGGGGATAGTTACTTAAACTGGAGCACACAGAATCTAGTACAGCTGTGCATGGTAACCAATCAGCTTCTAATTTCAGCTTGTTCAATTAAGCTTTGACGATACAAACTAGAAGCTAATTGGTTACCAAGCATAGCTGCACCAGATTCTGTGTGCTCCAGTTTTAGTAAATCCTCCTCACCCGTCTCTAATCTAAAGGTTTTGGGATCTTTATTAATATAAAAAGGGAAAGTTAGTAATGTTTTAAGGATCTTTGAGAATCTATCTATGTAATATTTCGTCTCCATGGAAAAGATTTTGGGATCTTTGTGAATGTGCCTATGTAGGATTTCGTCTACAATGCAAAACTTTTTGGGATCTTTGTGAATGTATCATTGTGATATTTCTTCTTCAATGCAAAGCTTTTGGGATCTATGAGGATGTGTCTAACATTTCATCTCCAATGCAAAGCTTTTGGGATCTATGAGGATGTGTCTAACATTTCATCTCCAATGCAAAGCTTTTGGGATCTATGAGGACGTGCCTAACATTTCATCTCCAATGCAAAGCTTTTGGGATCTATGAGGATGTGTCTAACATTTTATCTCCAATGCAAAGCTATTGGGATTTTTAATTATGTAACATAGGGACAAATAGTAATGTTTTAAATATCTTTAAGAATGTATCCATGCCATATTTCTGTATCTATGTAATATTTCTCCAACAGTGCAAAGCTTTTGGGATCTTTAATAATGTAACACAGGGACATGTAGAAATGTTTTAAAGATCTTTGAGAATATATCTATGTACAATTCCGTCTCCAATGCAAAGCTTTTGGGATCTTTAATAATGTAACATAGGGACACGTATATTCTCAAAGATCTTTAAAACATTACTACATGCCCCTGTGTTACATAATTAAAAATCCCAAAAGCTTTGCATTGGAGACAAAATTGTACATAGATATATTCTCAAATGCAACGCTTTTGGGATTTTTAATTATGTAACACAGGGGCATATAGTAATGTTTTAAAGATCTTTGAGAATGTATCTGTGTAATATTTCTGTATCTATGTAATAATTTATTCTCCAATGCAAAGCTTTTCAGATCTTTGAAAATGTATCTCTGTATTATTTCTGTATCTACGTAATATTTCTTCTCTATTGCAAAGCTTTTCAGATATTTGAGAATGTATCTATGTTATAATATTTCTGTATCTACGTAATATTTCTTCTCTATTGCAAAGCTTTTCAGATCTTTGAGAATATATCTATGTTATACATTTTCTGTATCTATGTAATATTTTTTTCTCCAATGCAAAGCTTTTCAGACCCTTGAGGATGTGATACTTTTTTATTTGAACTAACATACAATTTTTCAGGACAAGCTTTCAGGGTATGTCCCCTACTTTAAGGTCCTAGCAGTGGTGATTCACAAGTTTTCTTTAATAATGAAACATAGGGACATGTAGAAAAGTTTTAGGGATCTTTGGAAATGTAACTATGTAATATTTTCTCTCTAATGCAAAACTTTTGGGATCTTGAACAATGTAACACAGGGACACGAAGAAATGTTTTAGGGATCTTTGAGAATATATCTATGTGATATTTTGTCTCTAATGCAATACTTTTGGGATCTTGAATAATGTAATTATAAGGACATGTAGAAATGCTATAAGGAGTTTTGAGAATGTATCTATGTAATATTTCGTCTCCAATGCAAAGCTTTTAATATTTTTAATAATTAACATAGGGACATGTAGAAATCTTTTGGGGATTTTTGAGAAATGTATCTATGAAATAGTTAATCTCCAATGCAAAAGTTTTGGGATCTTGAATAATGTAACATAGGGACATGTAGAAATGATATCAGGAGTTTTGAGAAATGTATCTATGTAATATTTCTTCTCCAATGCAAAGCTTTTAATATTTTTAATAATGTAACAAAGGACATGTAGAAATGATATCAGGAGTTTTGAGAATGTATCTATGTAATATTTCGTCTCCAATGCAAAGCTTTTGGAATTTTTAATAATGTAACATAGGGACATGTAGTAATGTTTTAAGGATTTTTGAGAAATCTATCTATATAATAGATGATCTCCAATGAAAAACTTTTGGGATCATGAAACATGTAACATAGGGACATGTATAAATGTTTTAAGGATCTTTTGAGAATGTATCTATGTAATATTTCATCTCCAATGCAAAGCTTTTAATATTTTTTTTTCCAAACAGGGAGTTTTATTAAAGTTTTGGTACAATACAAAAATAAAACTTTTCAAAGAACAGCAAGGAAAAATAAGTCAATCAGAAACTGTACAAGTATAAAAAGTAAACAGTCAAGTAATGTGCAATGACATACATAAACATTGGGTAATACCGCCCGGCGAAAAGAGGTAGAGACATTGAATACTATTGGTTAGTGTCTGGGCATTGTACCCATCTATCTCAGATTTTGTCGAAACTTATGGGGGCAGCCTCTATGTTTGTATAGGAATCTGTGGAAAGGAAGGATATTATTAATTTCTTTGAGCCAGTGCCCAAATGTAGGGGGATGGTTCCCCTTTAATATTTTTAATAATGTAACATAGGGACATGTAGAAATGATATCAGGAGTTTTGAGAATGTTTCTATGTAATATTTTGTCTCCAATGCAAAGCTTTTGGCATTTTTAATAATGTAACATAGGGACATGTAGAAATGTTTTGGGGATTTTTGAGAAATGTATCTATGTAATAGATCATCTCCAATGAAAAACTTTTGGGATCATTAAACATGTAACATAGGGGCATGTATAAATGATATCAGGAGTTTTGAGAATGTATCTATGTAATATTACGTCTCCAATGCAAAGCTTTTGGAATTTTTAATAATGTAACATAGGGACATGTAGAAATGTTTTGGGGATTTTTGAGAAATGTATCTATGTAATAGATCATCTCCAATGAAAAACTTTTGGGATCATTAAACATGTAACATAGGGGCATGTATAAATGATATCAGGAGTTTTGAGAATGTATCTATGTAATATTACGTCTCCAATGCAAAGTTTTTAATATTTTTAATAATGTAACATAGGGGCATGTATAAATGTTTTAAGGATCTTTTGAGAATGTTTCTATGTAATATTTAGTTTCCAATGCAAAGTTTTTCATATTTTTAATAATGTAACATAGGGACATGTAGAAATGTTTAAAGGATCTTTTGAGAATGTTTCTATGTAATATTTTGTCTCTAATGCAAAACTTTTGGGATCTATAATGTAACATAGGGACATGTAGAAACGGTATAAAGATTTTTGAGAATGTATCTATGTAATATTTCCTCTCCAATGCAAAGCTTTTGGAATTTTTAATAAAGTAACATAGGGACATGTAGAAATGTTTTAAGGATTTTTGAGAAATGTATCTATGTAATAGATCATCTCCAATAAAAAAACTTTTGGGATGATGAAACCTGTAACATAGGGACATGTAGAAATGCTATAAGGAGTTTTGAGAATGTATCTATGTAATATTTCGTCTCCAATGCAAAGCTTTTAATATTTTTTAATATTGTAACATAGTGACATGTATAAATGATATCAGGAGTTTTGAGAATGTTTCTATGTAATATTTTGTCTCTAATGCAAAACCTTTGGGATCTTGAAAAATGTAACATAGGGACATGTAGAAACGGTATAAAGATTTTTGAGAATGTATCTATGTAATATTTCCTCTCCAATGCAAATCTTTTGGAATTTTTAATAATGTAACATAGGGACATGTAGAAATGATATCAGGATTTTTGAGAATGTATCTATGTAATATTTCCTCTCCAATGCAAAGCATTTGGAATTTTTAATAATGTAACATAGGTACATGTAGTATTGTTTTAGGGATTTTTGAGAAATTAATCTATGTAATAGATCATCTCCAATGAAAAGCTTTTGGGATCTTGAATAAAGTAACAAAGGGAGATGTAGTGGCGTTTTTGGGAGCGTCCTCTCCTTTGGGACGAGGGGCAGTGCCACTGTCACCACCATGTTGCTGAAGTTATTTGTCACCTAACTGAATCTGATAAAAAAAAAAAAAAAAAAAGGTGATGAATAAACTCCATTAAGCCAGTTAAGATCTATAAAGTGGGAGGCCGTGTTGATGGTATTGTTGAATTTGGTGACTTTCTTTGACTGCCTTCTATTAGCATAGGACTGGGCAGCAGAGGGACCTGGGGAGAGACGTGATTGTCTAGGGGATTGTGCTCTGTCATCAGCACAGTGTTTGCTAAACCCACAGATCTTCACAGCACTGGCTCAACCGTGAAGGCGTTTGTTTAATAAATCCACCATTTTCCTCTTCTAACAAAAAGACCTTCTACTAAACAACCTCCACTTAAATATTATGATAACACAAAGTGTGTAACTTCCCCAGTTCACCGCTGACTGCCTGCAAGAAGCTGCCTTCCAGGGACTTCACTGCCTTCTTTTTCAAAAAAAAAAAAAAAAAATTCAAATACGTTTTGCCAATGCAAGACAACAAACATTTGAACGTCTGTAAAATAAAAAATCTGCTTCTTTTTATTAATGTAAAAGTAACATTAGTAGGAATTTCTTGCACATTTATAGAAAGTTTTAAACCTTTACTTTTTCTAGCTCCTAATTGGTGTTTGTTTCCCTTTTTTGTTTAGATGGTAAGCTCTTTGGGCCAGGTTTATTTGTTCAAGGTATACCTCTAGAAGGGCTTTTCTTTGTTCAACTGTGTTTTATAATTAATAATAATATTAATTAAAAAAAAAAAAAAAAAAAAAAAGGTTGTGTTCACAAAAGTTTTGCCCTTGAAGCAACTAAAAACAGTAAAAGAGAAAAATAAATAAATAAATAAATAAATAAAAAAACATATTAAAAAAAATGATGTTTTCAAAATCTTTTTTAAAAGAGTAAAGTTTATTTATTTATTTATTTATTTTTTATGCACTTATGTTCTTGTAAAAACAGCCAGGATTGTATTAAGAACTATAACAGCTACTTCAAGTTACTAACATAATTACTGTCATCTGAAACCATATGCTAAGCATGAATATTTTATAAGCCACTATTCATTAAGGTATCACTAATGTGCAAAGTGCGCTTGAATTATTGCGATCACATGATGCGCATGAAAACATTGTGAATTATTTTTTTATTTTTTAATTATGTGGGGAATCTGTAGCTAAATATTGTGATCTCTGGATTATATAACAAAATATAAAAATTCTACTCTCTTTTACACATTGCTATTATTGGCATATATTACAGTTTACTTTTATTGCTAAATCACACGATTGAAGAATTTAGGATAAAATAACAGGTATTAGTTTCTATTTTACACTTTTTAAAAAATAATAATTTTATTGAACATTTTTAGTGACATGGGAAATTACAAATTCCAGGGGGGGGGGGGGCATAGCC
>NC_138778.1:228267988-228270488 GCF_965119305.1 Pelophylax lessonae | reverse complement strand
GAAGATAATTAAGATATTTTGCTTGAGCTCCATAAAAATAATTAAAATATTTTGGATGCACACCATAGAGATAATTCAAATATTTTATTTGCGCAAAATAGAGATAATTCCAATATTTTGGTTGAGCTCCATAGAGATAATTAAGATGTTGGTTGACCTCTGTGAAGATACTTAAGATATTTTGCTTGAGCTCCATAAAGATAAAAAAAAAAAAAAAAATACCAACATAGCACTAGAGTGCAATGAGTCTAAGAGCAAAGTAGTATTTTGGTTGAGCTCCATAGAGACAATTAACATATTTTGGTTGATCTCTGTGAAGATAGTTACGATATTTTGCTTGAGCTCCATAAAGATAATGAAGAAATTTTGGTTAAACAAAAAATATCAACATAGCCCTAGAGTCCAATGAGTCTGTAAGACCAAGGTAATATTTTGGTTGAGCTCCATAGAGATAATTAACATATTGTGGTTGACCTATAAGAAGATAATTAAGATATTTTTCTTGAGCTCCATAAAGATAATTAAAATATTTTATTTGCGCAAAATAGAGATAATTCCAATATTTTGGTTGAGCTCCATAGAGATAATTAAGATATTTTGGTTGACCTCTGTGAAGATACTTAAGATATTTTGCTTGAGCTCCATAAAGATAAAAAATACCAAAAATACCAACATACCGCTAGACTGCAATGAGTGTAAGAGCAAAGTAATATTTTGGTTGAGCTCCATAGAGATAATTAAGATATTTTGGTTGACCTCTGTGAAGATAGTTATGATATTTTGCTTGAGCTCCATAAAGATAATTAGGAAATTTTGGTTAAACAAAAAATACCAACATAGCCCTAGAGTCCAATGAGTCTGTAAGACCAAGGTAGTATTTTGGTTGAGCTCCATAGAGATAATTAACATATTGTGGTTGACCTATGTGAAGATAATTAAGATATTTTGCTTGAGCTCCATAAAGATAATTAAAATATTTTATTTGCGCAAAATAGAGATAATTCCAATATTTTGGTTGAGCTCCATAGAGATAATTAAGATATTTTGGTTGACCTCTGTGAAGATACTTAAGATATTTTGCTTGAGCTCCATAAAGATAAAAAATACCAAAAATACCAACATACCGCTAGACTGCAATGAGTGTAAGAGCAAAGTAATATTTTGGTTGAGCTCCATAGAGATAATTAACATATTTTGGTTGACCTCTGTGAAGATAGTTATGATATTTTGCTTGAGCTCCATAAAGATAATTAGGAAATTTTGGTTAAACAAAAAATACCAACATAGCGCTAGAGTCCAATGAGTCCAATAAGAGCAAAGCAATATTTTGGTTGAGCTCCACAGAGACAATTAACATATTTTGGTTGACCTCTGTGAAGATAATTAAGATACTTTTCTTGAGTTCCATAAAGATAATTAAGAAATTTTGGTTAAACAAAAAATATCAACATAGCGCTAGAGTCCAATGAGTCTGTAAGAGCAAAGTAATATTTTGGTTGAGCTCCATAGAGATAATTAAGATATTTTGGTTGACCTCTGTGAAGATATGTAAGATATTTAGCTTGAGCTCCATAAAGATAATTAAGAAATTTTGGTTAAACAAAAAATTCCAACATAGCGCTAGAGTCCAATGAGTCTGTAAGAACAAAGAAATATTTTGGTTGAGCTCCATAGAGATAAAAAAGATCTTTTGGTTGACCTCTGAGAAGATAGTTATGATATTTTGCTTGAGCTCCATAAAGATAATTAAGATATTTGGTTGACCTCTGTGAAGATAATTAAGATATTTTGCTTGAGCTCCATAAAGATAATTAAGAAATTTTGGTTAGACAAAAAATACCAACATAGCGCTAGAGTCCAATGAGTCCAATAAGAGCAAAGTAATATTTTGGTTGAGCTCCATAGAGATAATTAAGATATTTGGTTGACCTCTGTGAAGATAATTAAGATATTTTGCTTGAGCTCCATAAGGATAAAGATATTTTGGTTGACCTCTGTGAAGATAATTAAGATATTTTGCTTGAGCTCCATAAAGATAATTTAGAAATTTTGGTTAAACAAAAAATACCAACATAGCGCTAGAGTCCAATGAGTCCAATGAGTCCAATAAGAGCAAAGTAATATTTTGGTTGAGCTCCATAGAGATAATTAAGATCTTTTGGTTGACCTCTGTGAAGATACTTAAGATATTTTGCTTGACTCCATAAAGATAATTAAGAAATTTTGGTTAGACAAAAAATACCAACATAGCGCTAGAGTCCAATGAGTCCAATAAGAGCAAAGTAATATTTTGGTTGAGCTCCATAGAGATAATTAAGATATTTGGTTGACCTCTGTGAAGATAATTAAGATATTTTGCTTGAGCTCCATAAGGATAAAGATATTTTGGTTGACCTCTGTGAAGATAATTAAGATATTTTGCTTGAGCTCCATAAAGATAATTTAGAAATTTTGGTTAAACAAAAAATACCAACATAGCGCTAGAGTCCAATGAGTCCAA
>NC_138778.1:228160488-228262988 GCF_965119305.1 Pelophylax lessonae | reverse complement strand
TTTAGCACTGATTACTGTAGTAATGTCACTGGTCCTCCCAGTAGTGTCAAAAATGTCAGCTAGGGGTCCCATATGTCCGCCACAATGTCGCAGTCCCGCTAAAAATCGCAGATCGCCGCCATTACTAGTAAAAAAAAAAAAAAAAAAATTTATAAAAATGACAAATCTTTCCCTTAGTTTGTAGACGCGATAACTTTTGCGCAAACCAATCAAAATACGCTTATTGCAATTTTTTTTTACCAAAAATATGTAGCAGAAAACAAATTGGCCTAAAATGTTAAAAACATTTTTTTTTGTATAGCAGAATGTGAAAAATATTGTTTTTGTTTCAGAATTGTCGCTCTTTTTTTTGTTTATAGCGCAAAAAATAAAAACCACACAGGTGATCAAATACCACCAAAAGAAAGCTCTGTTTGTGGGGAAAAAAAAGGACGTCAATTTTATTTGGGTACAGCGTCGCACGACCGCGCAATTGTTAGTTAAAGTAACGCAGTGCCGAATCGCAAAAAATGGCCTGGTCATTAAGGGGGAAAATCTTCCAGTCTAGAAGTGGTTAAATGTTATACATCATTTTCAATCAATTGTATCTGAAGCTTTCAGGAAAATAATCCCTGGTGATCCCGCCATAAAGGTTCTTTCTGTTTTAGGGTGACAAAAAGAAGGGTGTTGTTGGGTAAAATATTTATTTTATACATAGGCATTTTATTTCACAGCAATTATTTTATACATAGGTATATTTATTTTATAGGTATATTTATTTTATAGGTATATTTTATAGGTATATGTTATAGGTATATTTATTTTATACATAGGTAAATTTATTTTATAGGTATATTTATTTTATACCTAGTATATTTATTTTATAGGTATATTTTATAGGTATATTTATTTTATACATAGGTAAATTTATTTTATAGGTATATTTTATAGGTATATTTTATTTTATACATAGGTATATTTATTTTATAGGTGTATTTTATAGGTATATTTATTTTATACATAGGTATATTTATTTTATAGGTATATTTATTTTATAGGTATATTTTATTTTATACATAGGTATATTTATTTTATAGGTATATTTTATAGGTATATTTATTTTATAGGTATATTTTATTTTATACATAGGTATATTTATTTTATATGTGTATTTTATAGGTATATTTATTTTATACATAGGTATATTTATTTTATAGGTATATTTTATAGGTATATTTATTTTATAAATAGGCACTTTATTTCACAGCATTAAAAAAAAAAACAAAGAAAAAACACAACAGCACTGACTAGCAAAATTGTTCAGAGGTCACCTTTGGCCTTTGACACCTTCTCCCTTTTTTTCCTGATTTTTTTTTTTTTTACAAAATTGAAAGGGGGTTTAGGTGCCTACAAAGGTAAAGGAACAGTCACCTGATCTGACGCCCTACAGTCAGATTTGAAAACAATACATAGGCCCTTATGACTTTGGCATACATCGCCTGTCACTGAGCTCCTTTAAGAGGAGAGTCGCTGAACGGAGTTTTCCCGGCTGACTGAACGTGCGTGTTTATCCACTTCTGGACCGGAAGGATTTGCCCCCTTAATGACCAGGCCATATTTTGCGATTCAGCACTGCGTTACTTTAATGGACAATTGCGCGGTCGTGCGATGCTGTACCCAAATGCAATTGATGTATTTCTTTCCCCCAGAAACAGAGCTTTCTTTTGGTGGTATTTGATCACCTGTGCGATTTTTATTTTTTGCACTATAAATAAAAATAGAGCGACAATTCTGAAAAAAATATAATAAATAAATATAAATATTGAATATTATATTAACCACTTAAGCCCCGGAAGATTTTACCCCCATTCCGACCAGGGGGTATTTTGCGATTCGGCACTGCGTGACTTTAACGGAGAATTGCGCGGTCATGCGACGCTGTACCTAAACGAATTTGGCGTCCTTTTTTTCCCACAAACAGAGCTTTCTTTTGGCGGTATTTGATCACCTGTGCGATTTTTTGATCACGCGCTATAAACAAAAAAAGAGCGTCCATTTTGCAAAAATAGCAATATTTTTCCCTTTTTTTTATATGAAATTCCCCCAAAAAAAATGTAAAAATCAAAATTTTTTAAAATTTTCGGCCAATTTGTTTTATGCTACCTATGTTTGGTAAAAAAAATCACAAAAAGCGTATTTTGATTGGTTTGCGCACAAGTTATTGCGTTTACTAACTAAGGGAAAGATTTTTGTTATTTTTGTTGTTTTTTTTTTTAACGCGTAATGGCGGCGATCTGCGATTTTTTTTGCGGGACTGCGACATTGCGGCGGACAGATCGGACCCTTGACTGACATTTTTGACACTTTTGGGGTTACCAGTGACATTTCTACAGTAATCAGTGCTATACATATGCACTGTTACTGTAAAAATACACAGGTAGTGAAGGGGTTAACTTTATTTGAGAGGGAGGGGCTGTGTGTGTCCCTAGGGGCGTGATTCTAACTGTGATTGGCTGGGGCTTCAGCTGTATGCAGAGTGATCAACGGATCTACATAGTAGATCCAGATGATCAGCTCTCATACAGCGAGGAGAATGACAGGTGGCTTGTTTACACAAGCTGCCTGACTTTCTCCCTCTCCCCCGCCGATCGCAGAGTGGCTGGCGGATATCGGGTCCGCCGGTCACACGCGCGGGGGGGGTCCGTGACCACTCGGGAGCGGGAGCGCGCCTCCGGGGGCGCGCGCCCGCTCCCTAGACCCTCACAAGCTAGTGACGTAGCCCTACGTCACTTTGCCTGTGAGGGGCTGACCGCCGACGTAGATAGTCGTGCGGCGGTCGGCAAGTGGTTAAATAAATATAAATATAAGTAAATATAAATATTGAATATTATATTAAATAAATAAATATAATAATAAATAAATATAAATATTGAATATTATATTAAATAAATAAATATAATAATAAATAAATATAAATATTGAATATTATATTAAATAAATATAAATAAATATTGAATATTATATTGAATAAATAAAAAAATAAATATAATAATAAATAAATAATAAATAAATATAAATATTGAATATTATATTAAATAAATATAATAAATATTTTTCACATTCTGCTATATAACATTACCAAAAAAAAAAAATTAAAAATCAAATTTGTTTTAACATTTAGCAGGATCGTATGATCTCTGCAGTTACATCAGGGCATCAGGGAGAATGACAGGCGGCTTTGTTTACATCAGCCGTCTGCCTTTCTCCCTCTCCACCGGGAGATCGCGAGTGGCCGGAGGACATCGGAGCCTCCAGTCACTCGCGCGGGGATCCCTGTGAACAAACGGGGACGGGAGCGCCCCTTCGGCGGCGCACACTCGCCCCCTATTGGCTCGTGGGCAAGTGACGTCACTTTGCCCAGGAGGGGCTGACTGCCGCCGTGGATGAAAGTCCAACGCGTTTCGTAGAACATAGTTCACAATTCGCTTTCTCAGGGACCCTCAACATCAACCAGATAGTCATATAGACAGTTACATAGAAAGGATACATTGGGTCATCCACACATGCTCGGCCCACACCTTGGGTCATATAACAACCATGGGACCACCTACCCACGAGCAGGGGCATATCTGATGAACACTGGACTGTGCTTGTACCAATCAAGCGAATATGGATAGTAATGGGGCACCAGGTCAGAAGTAAACAATTTATACTGCATCATATAAAGCATATGGGGATTCACAGCCCTCTGGCGCCCACTTGAATATGGATGACCATCTCCTAGGAGCTGTGGAAAGGAAAACATTGACTTCACACGGGTGTCAGCTTGTGTAAGAGCAGTGTGGACAGCAAACTTTGACAAAGCATTTGTAGAGCTTCCAGGCAATCAGCTTTCATAGGAGTGCTGATTGCAAGCTGCTAGCAGGCTACAGAAGATGGTCAACAAGCTTCAAGAAGTGCTGAAGCCTGCTAGCATCTTGTTTAAAGTGGCAACATTCATTTAGGAAAGGAAAGGGCCAGTAAATGACATCCCTGGCAGGGCTGCGGGGGGAAAGGGGCACACAGGTGGACCCAGGCAGCAGATGGAAGGAATGCATGTGCTAGAACCACAGCAGATGGAAGGGATGCATTTGCTAGAACCAATCTCCTTTTAGTGCAACCAGAGGGAGAGAGGGGAGGAGAAGCTGGCAACGCTGTAGTGGGAGACAAAAGAGGATTCAGCAGGTGCCTGGGCCCCCCTTTAGAACTGATGGGGCCCGAGCCCAGTACAGGCTGGCTGTACTGCCTTATCAGCAGCCCTTTTTCTTGCCAATAGACACAACTGTAGCTCCTTAATATGGACCTTATAGGTAATAAACAACTTACTGATGTTTAATCAACTTACAGAACTCCCCTCTAGGCTATCCCCTGAGATCCAGTGGGTCCACCGTTGGATGCCATCTTGCCTCTTGGAGGGTATACAAAAAAAGTTGGAGACAGACACCTCCACCCTTCATGTGACAACCATGTGTCCCTTCTCTCTCTGCATACAGTATGTCAACAGTTGAGGATGGGGGTAGCGATAGATGAAGGTGAGCGCTTGGCTGCTGATTTTAAAACAAAAAGTCAATTTTGCATGCCAGTCATAATGCTGTCTAGCCGCCCACAAGGGCTTTTCAAACAGCTGATGGCACACATTGTGAAGGTATAACTTAAAAGTATCCCTTATCAGCTTCCAAAAGCCGACTCACAGCGGGTGTGACCTGCTGCTGCATCACTCTCACTTAGGCACGCCCACTGTGGCTGGGGGTGTGGTTTGAGGAAGAGGCACTGATTGGCTGCTCATGTCTCTGCATCAAAAATTACAGCCATGGCAGACATGCAGAAATTTAGAATGATGCATTAGCTGGTCAAAGGAAGCTTCAGGAGAGTATAAGGGATACAGTTGTCAGCCTATCAAGTCCAGCGCAGGAGAGAAATAACCAGAAACTTACTAGGTTGTATACAGGGGAGGACTGGGCCAGGGGGCAGGGGGGAAATTGCCCCCCGGGCCGCTCTGATGCCCCATAAAATGGCTGCACCGCTTCTGCCACAGACATGCCTAAAGGATTCCTAGTGAAGAGAAGTAAAATGTCCCCACCGCTGACCTACTGAGTGCGGGATGAAGACAAAGACAGAGTGCAGGCCCCCACCCCCCTAACATGAATGGTGTAAACTATATCTGAGCTGAGGCCGGTTCCATGCCCCCCTGGAGATTTTCCTCCCCTTGCCAGCCCCGCCTGAGCTGTCCCAGCTCCACCTCTGTGGCCAAGTCAGGAACCTGGATTCAGCCAGTGAGTAGAGAGTATCTGGAGTGGAGCTTCAGACTGGAATGGGGGTCAGGATGAGGCCGGGAAGAGGCACCATGGGCCTCTGGTTTGGACTTGAAAGTTGCCAGTCAGCCCCTGCTTGTATAGATGCCCTGCCACATTGCATAAAAATGTTTCCATCGATCTCCACCCATCGTTGGGAATTCAGAATTGGACCCTACTGCAGAACCATCTTCAGATTATGCAACCAAATCCAGGCATGGATTGGCTGGAGACTCAAAAGGTAACTCTGCTCCCCATCATTCCAGGGCCCTCTAAGACAACAAAGAAAGACGTTCCCTGATTACTCGGTGGGCAAGGCTTTGATTCCCTAGGAACTGGAGATCAAAAACCACCCTGCCCATTTAGGAGTGGGTTAGTCGACTTTAACCATATTCATGGAGGAACATGACCAGTATTTGAGCTTCATGGTGATATGGTGCACTTGAATTCATGAGTTCTCTACTTCCAATTACCCTTTTATGACTGATAACACTGCTATTACTGCACTGGTGCTGTTGAGCTTACCCCGGGTGGGCGGGCGGGCTCCCTCTCTTTCTTTTCTTTATTCCTCTATTCCTTTTTGTTTGTTCCTTACCCTTTGTCTTTGTGTGGTGTTGGAGGCAGTTAGTCCTCTGTGCATGTGAAGCATTGTGATTGCCTGACTCATTTTTCTGTGCTAACTTGATTGTATTGCACTAAGTAGGGAACAGCGAGTGAAAAATAGATGGACTTTAGTGGCACAACATAATCTTACAAAACAATTGTTTCTTTAAAAATAATACTTTATTATAAATTCATTAAAATCTCACATAAACAACAAATTCATTTATAAGAAACAATAAAATGCTAAGCCCAGCACCAAGATGGACCATAAAACCTGGATATAAAGTATCCCACTCCAAAAAAAGATTATACTGTAATGGTCTAAAGCCATAAACGTAGGAGAAGTAGGGGTGGCCAGTATCCAGGGTGTGGGTCCAAGTGGTTGTTAGTTGATCTAGCTCAATATATTTCACGCTAAATTGCGCTTCTTCAGGAGCATATTATCGTGGAGCTGAGCATTACTTTTAAAATCATATAATAAAAACAGTAAAATAATCAAAGGAGGCGTCAGGGATCATAGAGGACATGCAGAGAAATTCGCCCTAACAATTGTGGAGATCGGGGCGCATCTATAGCGGCTTAACCTCCCCGGCGGTCTGATTATTTCAGATTTTAGGTGCTGAAAGCGGTACATTGTTTTGCATAGAAATCGGTTGTTTTATATTTTAAAACTCACCTTCCCCTGCGATCCCCCGCCGTCCTCCCCCGCGGTCCTCCCCTGCCGTCCTCCTCCGCCATCCTCCCCCTGTCCACCCGCTCTGTGCTCAGCCAATGCCGGCACCTGTCTTCTGGTTCTCTTCCCTGCGAGCGTTGCGATGCAGGGGGTTGGAGCCGGCGGCAATTTACAAAAATATAAATACACCAAATGAGATGATATAAAGCTGTGATCCTAACGGATTACACTGTATCATCCCATTTCACCACAGGATCTCACCTGGTGACTTTTCCAGTGCCCTGCTTGTGCTTTTCCAGTGCTTGGTGCCTGGAAAATAGAGAACGACCATGGCGTCCAAAAAGCATTATTTTTGCGCAAAAGCGCTTTTAGACGAACTGGAAAACAACGACAGCCAAACTGAGTTACTTGAAGAACTGAGCGATAGCGATTGGTGGGAAAATTGGTCATCAGGTACGGAAAGTGTGGACAGCGTGGATATTGATGTCTCTTTCTGGCACATCGCTCCGTTGGAAATTCTGAAGAATCATTCGATAAACTTCCCAAATTTCTCAAGCAATGTGCCAGAAAGAGATATCAGAATCGTCGCTGTCCTCACTTTCCATACCTGATGACCAATTTTCCCATGAATCGCTATCGCTCAGTTCTTCAAGTGATTCCGTCTTGCTGTCGCTGTTTTCCAGTTCGTCTAAAAGCGATTTTTGGACGCCATGGTCGTTCTCTATTTTCCAGGCACAAAGCACTGGAAAAGCACAGGCAGGGCACTGGAAAAGTCACCAGGTGAAATCCTGTGGTGAGATGGGATAATACAGTGTAATCCGTTAGGATCACAGCTTTCTATCATCTCATTTGGTGTTTTTACACTTTTGAATTTGCCGCCGGTTCCACCCCCCTGCGTTGCAACGCTCGTAGGGAGGGAATCGGAAGGCAAGTGCCGGCATCCACCGAGCACACAGCGAGTGGACAGCGGGAGGATGGCGGAGGAGGACTGTGGGGATCGCAGGGAAGGGAACCGGAAGGCAAGTGCCGGCAATCGGCCATGCACAGAGCGGGAAGAGACTGTGAAGAGGATGGGGAGGACGGCGGGGAGGGTGGCGGGGGAGCGCAGGGAAGGCGAGTAACGTTTTGGGTAATCCCGAGTGTGACTTGGGGTTACCGCTTTTGGTACTGAAAATTAACCCAGAGCCACACTCGGGAATACCGCCAGGGAGGTTAAAGGTGTGTCATGATTTTAGTAAAGCATTGCTGATTGTAGTAGGTAAAAAGTTTTTTGTACTCAAAAGAGGCTAGTGGAATAAAACTCTCCTTTAGTGGATATTGCGATAATCAAGTGCATCCAAAGAATGTGCACACCACTCAAACCAATCCCCCCATAATGTGGACATCACAAAGCTGGAGTCCCCTTCACCCGCAAGCTCCCCGCCTGCCCAAAGACCATACAACTGGAATCCTCTCGATAAGAAACAATTGTTTTGTAAGATTATGTTGTTCCACTAAAGTCCATCTATTTTTCGCTCGTTGTTCCATGTAATTTAGGATGAGGCACCGTTTATCCTAGCAGTGTCCACAGTGCCACTCTGTGGTGACACCCAATTCCTTCTGTTATCTATTGCATGAAGTAAACTTGTGCATCTTGTAATATACCTACCTCTGATAAAGGTCTCCTGATGCCTTTAGGGAAAGAGAGCCTTGACTGATGGGGGCATGGCCAGGAGCTTGGATTAAGCAGGAGGTAATATGGGAAAAGAAGATTGGACGGAGTCATGGGTATGGGGTTGGGCCTGAGCTCAGCAAAAGTAGCTCCCCCAGGGAATTCTGGGTCTTCTTGAAGAAACATGGCTGGAAGAGCTGCCCACCCTCCCGCCCCTTTTTTCGGATGGTCTGTCACAGCTTTAGCAGCGGTTTTTGACCTTGCCAGCAGGTAAAGTTCCTGTAATGGGCTATGCCCTTGATTGTAAATTGGAGGTAGGCTGTCTGTCCAGCACTTAAGGACAGACCCCCCCCTTTGGAATTGAATTAGTTAATGTCAAAGAGTGCTCACAGTACAACTGTGACTGGCACTGGTCTAATGGTTTACATGTTCTGGTGTTGGAAAATAAATAAAGCTGTGGCCTTGCCCTTTCAAACTTAATGGTTGCAAGTGTGTTTTTTAATACAGGGAGGGGGCAAGGGGGGTTGTTATTATGTTAATATTGTTTCCTGGGCCCATGTGTTTCGGCAGTCATGGTTTTGCTGTAACCTCTGTAGCACTGCCCCCTTGCCACTTAGGAAGACTTGGGTTTAACCACTTGCCGACCGCCGCAAGTAGATATACTGCGGCGGTCAGCCCCTCACAGCAGAGTGACGTACCGGTACGTCACTAGCCTGTGAGGCTCTGGGGAGCGAGCGAGCGTGCGCCGCCGGCGGCGCGCTCCCGCGTGGTCACGGACCCCCCCGCGCGTGTGACCGGCGGACCTGATGTCCGCCGGTCACTCAGCGATCGTCGGGGGAGAGGGAGAAAGGCAGGCGGCTAATGTAAACAAGCCGCCTGTCATTCTCCCCTGTGTAGAAACACTGATCATACGGTTCTACTATGTAGGACCGTTGATCATTGTTCCTACAGCTCAAGCCACAGTCAATCACAGTTAGAATCACGCCCCTAGGGACACACACAGCCCCTCCCTCCCAAATAAAGTTAACCCCTTCACTGCCAGTGTAATTTTACAGTAACAGTGCATATGTATAGTATATGTATATGTATCTGATTACTGTAGAAATGTCACTGGTAACCCCAAAAGTGTCAAAAATGTCAGTCAAGGGTCCGATCTGTCCGCCCCAATGTCGCAGTACCGCAAAAAAAAAATCGCAGATCGCCGCCATTACGCGTTAAAAAAAAAACAACAAAAATGACAGAAATCTTTCCCTTTGTTAGTAAACACGATAACTTTTTGCGCAAACCAATCAAAATACGCTTTTTGCGATTTTTTTTACCAAACATATGTAGCATAAAACAAATTGGCCGAAAATGTTAAAAAATTTAGATTTTTACATTTTTTTTGGGGGAATTTCATATATAAAAAAAGTGAAAAATATTGTTATTTTTGCAAAATTGACACTCTTTTTTTGTTTATAGCGCATGATCAAAAAATCGCACAGGTGATCGAATACCACCAAAAGAAAGCTCTGTTTGTGGGAAAAAAAGGAGGTCAAATTCGTTTAGGTACAGCATCGCACGACCGCGCAATTGTCTGTTAAAGTTACACAGTGCTGAATTGCAAAATACCCCCTGGTCTTTCAGCAGCCAAATCCTCCGGGGCTTAAGTGGTTAAGCCTCTTGCCAGAAGACTTAGTTAACTACATTTCTCTTCAGGACATTCCTCAGTATCCCCTTTCTGGACTGCTGACACCCGTCCACTGACTATCCTACTTTTGGGGTGGCCCCCCTCAGGTCAGGCCCCTTGACACGGTCTCCACTGTGTCTCCCCCACTCAGTCAGCTCCTGGACCTCTGGGTTCAGCTCCATTCCTCTGGCCCTCAGGATGACCTCCTGATGCCACGTGCCACTGCTACAGAGGAGGAGGAAGCCACCTCCCTCCCTTCGGGACTCTGCTCTCCAGCAAAAGATCCTGCAGCACATGTGCCCCTGGCTTTTATACAGTATCCCATAATGCACCGAGACAGCCTGTTGGACCAGTGCGAAACACTATCTAGACCCAATGAATCACTCACTGAGCACACAGAGCAGACCTAACACAGATCCTGCTCTCTGGTAGACAAAGGGCAATACAGATTTGCCTGCAGCTCCTCCGATAGGCAGACAGAGCCAAAAACTATACTCTCTCATTAGCTCCTACCTAGGAGGGTTCTACACCTCCATGATGGGAGAGTTTGCCCTAAAGCCCCTGCACACTTTTTGTGTATCTGTGTTGAAAATGTAATAAACTTTATTCTTTAAAATAAATGTGTACGTTTTTAGTTTGGATTCAGTAAGGGGGACAAGCAGAACTAAAACAAAACTAAAATAAACTGAACTAAAGTCAATGTTACTAAAACCATAAAGCATTAAGGCGGAGTTCCAGCCTCAGGGGTGAAATTTAGATACAAGTACCCCCGGGACAGTCAGGGTTAGTACATTCCACAATGGATAGCCTCTGAACTGTCCTGGGTCACACTTACCTTTTAGAGGAAATACCTTGAAAGTTTCTTTTCCATCGCTGCCATCTCGGATGTGGGCAGCTGAAGCTAGCGTGTCCTCTTCTGTGTCCTCTTCGTCCCAGAATGCCCTGCACCGGCCCCGCTCGTCACTTCTGGGGGGTTGAGCGTCATCCCTGCACAGCTTCTGGGCATGCCTGCACCGGAACTGACGAGCGGGGCCGGTGCAGGCGAATTGACTTCTGGGAGCGATGACGTTCAGCTCCCAGGAGTCATCGCAAGCAGGAAGAAGAGAAACGGCGCGGGCCGCGGACGAAGAGGGAGGAAGTAGAAGGAAGGTAAGTATACTTTCTTAAAAAACAAGGTAAGTAAAGAAAAAAAAAATTCGGGAGCATCGATTTGTTTTTCAGGGCATTTACAGCAAGTGGATGGGCCAAAGTTGTTTTTGAGCCCGGAACTCCGCTTTAATTCCTGCACTGTTAAAACTTGCATAGTCCCTCATCTACCATGTCTTTATGCTGACCTGGATTACAAGTAGACAAGAGCGGTAAGAAAGCACTTACTGTATTCTGTAGGTAAGTTAATTCCTCCATTCTCAGGGTCACATGACAGCCTGGCGGAGTCTGGTCTGTGGTTCTCTTCATCTTAGGATGGTGGAAGCTACAGAGACATCTGTAGGAAGTGGGGTGGACTGGCTCCTGGATAGAGTATGAAGCACAGGCTATGGAGATATGTAGAAACCCAACACTAAATAAAATCCACACAGAAAAAAAAAAACAATAAGGCTTCTAACTATTACTACCATTCAGACGGCATTAAAAGTAAAAACTAGCTCATCCCATGACAAAGACCAGCACTAAAGATGCTCTATGGCCACCATACAATAGAAGACCATGGGGATTATACAAATCTCATAGTTGTGCATTGTCCAAACCAGTCATTTGTAAGGATAGACTCTGGTTTGAAAGAGCTGACCTTGGAAATGTCACCAATGAACAACAATGACCCACCACACCTTCAAACACCACTTTATTGATGTGTTTCCATACAATTAGTGTAGACCTGGTAGTTGTACCCCTCCTCTTCTTTTGGTGATTAGTGGGGGTTTGCTCACCATAACCCAACCTGGGCACTTCTTCACAGACTTGGTCATGAAAGGACAGCAGAGCATCTCTTGGCATAACATCTCTTAGGGTTCTAACATCGTGATGTGCCCAAACCTGGGGGGGGTCAAGAATCGTTCTAAAGTGTGTCAAGTTGGGGGTCACCCCACAAGGGATTGTAGAGAGACTACTGATTGGGCTTTACAAAACACTTCCTCGCCACATTCCAACCCTAAGGGTAGTTCTAGTAGGAACAGGGAGAGTGGTATAGTCCCTAGCACCCCGATACACCAGATTAGCCAGTTCCATGAGGGAGCCCAAAATGGCAGACTCAAAACAGACTGCAGTATTCAATTTCGATCTCGTAAACCACCACCTAACCGTGGCCAGAATTGCTGCCTAGTAATATACATGAAGATTAGGCAGAGCTAGACCCCCTGCACTGAACTGTCAACTTCCCCCTCAGTCTCCTCCATAGGTCGTGCTTCCCCTGCGTCTCCTCCTTGGCCAATAGCATAGCTTCTCCTTTCGGTCTATCGTGAAACGGTCTCAGGACCCGCTTCCTGATTGCCCAGGAGGAGAATCAGTGTGGCAATAGGAAATATTCATTCGCTATTGTCACACAACTGGGTGGGCTCGGGGGGCAGTGCTCTCCGCCCTGAGCCCATCCTTTTTTTGAAGCCTATTAGAGCCTCTGGCTCTAATCCTGGGCTTCAAAAAAAAGAACTCCATTGGAATCCATGTGTCCGGCACCCTGCATGTAGATTAGGATGGGGGGTGGTGCCCCTGCACCCCCAAAGGACGGGCCACCACTGATCTACATCCATCTTTCACACACTAGGCATCCTGGGAGCGCCTGGATATTTTCTGTTTTGGTTCCAGCATGGCTTGAGGCAGGGTAAAGTCACCATCAACACGTACAGTAATTTCCTAGATTGTTAAGACAATTAAAAGAGCCTACTCTTCACAAGACCCTTCCTGTTCCGGAGGACTTAAGAGAACATTCAACTAGGGCAGTGCCAGCACTGTGGACAGAGCAGTGCCGAGTGTCTCCTGAGGCTATTTGCAAATGAGCAATATGGTCCTCCTAGGACACCTTCATTATACTTTATTAGGTGAAAGCGGCTCATGAAGGAAAAATTTGGAAAACGCATACTTATGCTACTGACCGTTACAAAATTTTTCTTGCACCCTCCCGTACAGCAAGTTAGTTCCCATTGTATGCTGCCATGATGCGCCAGGAAAAGGGAAAATTGTATACTCCCCTTTCCGTAATTTTCCTTTCCTGGTGCATTCTAATGGTAGCCTAGAGATTCCCACCCAACTGGTGAGAGTTACAGAGAATACTGCGAGCCAGGTCTGTCTTTGATTTATAGTTAACCAGTCCTATCAGGTTAAAATTTCATAAATATATATATATATATATATATATATATATATATATATATATACATACATATACATATAAATTTAATTTGGGTTCAGTGTTGCACAACCGCGCAATTGTCAGTTTAAGTAACGCAGTGCCGTATCGAAAAAAAATGGAATGGTGATGATGAAGAGGGGTGAATCATCCAGTGGGCAAGTCCTACCCAGCAGATTGCTCCCCACCTCAGTTCCAGGGAAGTTTGTCATATAGAATATAGAGAGATTTCTTATAACTTGCCATAGTCAATGTGCGGATCCGGGAATTCAACAACAGCAAAGTAAGAGTGTAGAAATGTCTGATATATTGATGGATGCCCTTCAATTTTCTCACTTTTACTTTTTGCGTTATTTTACATTTTGCTCATTGTTATAAAGTGTCAGCATATCAGCCAGACAGAACTGTGGAATGGAGATCGACTGACAGTTCATCATGAACAATGAAGAATCCAATCTATGTAGAAGATCGACAGGTAAGGTTGAGGACATTGGAGCGGGAACAGTCTGTGTTGTCTCTAACCACTTTAAGACCGGAAGATTTTGCTGCTCAATGACTAGGCCACTTTTTTCAACTTGGCACTGCGTGACATTAACTGACAATTGCGCGGTCAAGCAATGCTGTACCCAAACTAAATTGATGTCCTTTTTTTCCCCACAAACAGAGCTTTCTTTCGGTGGTATTTGATCACCTCTGCGCTGTTAAAGTGGAGTTCCAGCCATTTACTCACCTGTCCAACGGTCCAGCGATGCGGCCGCCGGAAGCCTCGATCCTCTCCCTCGGCGCCGGCATCACTGCTGTGGGCACCCGGCTGTTACAGTTTGCGGCTTCACAGCCGGGTACCCACTGCGCATGCGCGAGTCGCGCTGCGTGCCGTGATTGGCCGGCAATCTTCTGGGACCTCTGACGTGTCCCAGAAGATTGCAGGGAGGGAGGGGGAGAGGAGAACTTCCGCTCAGGGCGCCGCGGCGCTCCGAGCGGAAGTGGGAGCGGGTACCTGTCAAAACTAGGTACCCGCTCCCCCCCCCAAAAAATGACATGCCAAATGTGGCATGTCGGGGGGTCAGGACTCCCTAAAGCGGAAGTTCCACTTTTGGGTGGAACTCCGCTTTAAAAAAATATGTATATGTGTATATTTGTGTGTATATATATATATATATATATATATATATATGTGTGTGTGTCTGTGTGTATATATATATATATGTGTGTGTGTGTGTCTGTGTGTATATATACTGTATATATATATATATATATATGTGTGTGTGTGTATATATATATATATATATAAAACTAGGTTTCACAAGTTTAAATATGTCAGGGGAAAGAAATAAGTCCTCCATCCACATATGTGAGTCTGGGGCGCATTGTGTGCCGACATCAAAGGTCACCAGCGCCCCCCCCTGTGTCTGTTTACCTATAGGATGGTCTCAGGCACCTTGCTGAATAACACAATCCTTCCCGCAGATTCCTGTGATAAGAGAGCAAACACTCCATAGAGGAATCCTCTCTGTATACTCATCAGGACTTCTTCCCTTTATCTCCTGGCTTTGTTTTTTCTGTACTATACAGATTTAGTTTTTTAATCCTTTTCCTCCCCCCGGGGCACCTTAGTGGTATAATTAGCCTTTAGCACTATGCTGTGTAAACAAGAAAAGTTGGTTCCCCCGCTTACAAAGATGGCATATTCTACATTATAATCATAATGCGTGCATTTATTTTATAGGACCACTGGGAGTACTGGTGTACAGTGGGAAGGTATGTCAGCCCTAACCATGAATACATAAACCTAAAACCAGTGCTGTGCTACTAGGTGTATATAAACATCAAATGTGATATTCTAAATAGGTTCCTAATCGCAAACAATAAGTGTAATTGAGGGTCCTTTCACACGGAACGGAGTCCGTTCTGCTCAGCAGGGCATCGATCCGCTGATCCCCGATGAGCAGGCGGATGACGGCTCCGTCTCCACTCTGTGTGCAGAGACAGAGCTGTCAGATCCCCGCTGTCCTCTATGGGGGAATCGGATGAGAGCAGAGCGCCTGTCCGTTATCATCCGAACCTCCAGACGGATAGCAAATAGGGTTTCCATCCGTCCGGATTTCACAGACAGGATCGGATAGCAGCAGGTGTCAGCGGACATGTCACCTCTGACATCCACTGCCCTATAGGGATGCATGGAAGATCCGATCAGGTCCGCCTGAAAAACTCGGATCGGATCGTGTGAAAGGGGCCTACATTTCAATGCAAAAATCACAAATATAGTCAGTGAATATATAAATGTGACTCAATACATAAAAAAACCCAAAAAGAACGATCCACCCAAAGAGTGCCAAATACAGTCAAAGTGCTCGTGCTCGCCTCCACCAGTATATTTTGTCCGCTCACCCCATGGGTCAAAACCTGTAGGATATGACATCAATAACAACGACTAACAATGAATATAGTTACATAGTAGGTGAGGTTGAATAAAGACGATAGTCCATCCAGTTCAACCTGTGTAGGTGTGTGTGGCTGTAATCATCTCACATACCCCTGAATGTTCTGATCCTTGAGATGTAAGTCTAAGAGTCTTTTGAACGCCACCATACTTCCCGCAGAAACCACCTCTTGTGGTAGAGAATTCCACAATCTTGTAGCCCTAACAGTAAAGAACCCCCCACATTGCCTGAGGTTAAAACGCTTCTCCTCTAATCGCATTGTATGCCCTCGAGTCCTCATGCAATCCCTTCGACTGAATAGCTTTTTTTCTATGCTGAGATCCCCATTGAGATATTTATAAATTGCTATCATGTCCCCTCTCAGGCGTCTCTTCTCCAGGGAGAATAAATCAAGCGATTGCAGACGCTCTTCATAATTAAGGTCCTCCAATCCCCTAATTAGTTTAGTTGCCCTTCTCTGGACTCTCTCCAGCTCCAACACATCCCTTCTGAGGACTGGTGACCAGAACTGGACAGAATACTCCAGATGCGGTCGGACCAGAGTTTTATAAAGTGGAAGGATTATAGTCTTATCTCTGGAATACATCCCTTTCTTTATGCATGCTAATATTCTGCTGGCTTTGGCAGCTGCCACTTGACATTGCATGCTATTGCCCAGTCTATCATCAACCAAGACTCCCAGATCTTTCTCCTATATCTCCTATTTGCTTCCTTTTGGTCAGTTAAAGTGGTTGTAAATAGTGTTGAGCGAACACGGACTGTATTATTCGTGTTCGTACCGAATAATTGGATTTTTTTTACCCGAACACGGACACGGACACTTTACTGTATGTTCGGGTAAAAATCCGTGTTCGGTCGTTTTATTTCCGGGTTTTGCATGCTTTGGCGCTCTTTTCATGGCGGGCTTTCAACAGCCAATCAACAATCGTTTAACTGGTGTGCCTTAAGCCATCCCAGCCATGCCTGCAAATGTCTTAGTAGCTGTGATTGGCCGTCTGAAGCATGTGACCAAGTCTTTATAAGTTCGAGGCAGCCGCCGCAGCAGCGTCATTCTGCTGCTTAGCTAAGGGACAGAGCACACATCAATGTGCTGGCTGCTGATTAGGGAAAGATAGGCAGGAAAAAACCATTTGTGTCCGGATAGAATTGAGGGACAGGTCGGAGTGTTTAGGCAGGGCGAGTTGTAGGCATTTTAGGGATAGAGTCTGCTGAATTATAGGGTCAGTGTCTTCTACAAACTACAATCGATATTGCTGTGTGGGGGGTGGGGTGAATCTGCACTCAATCCTGATCTACGATCTCTTCTCAATCCTGTTAGGGAGAGGCTTCTGAATTTTAGGGAAACTGTGTTCTACAAACTACAATCGATATTGCTGTGTGGTGTGGGATTGGAGATAGGCAGGTGTCAGTGATCCACATCCATTTTTCTGTGTGTGAGCTGCAGTGAACACAATCTTTTTGGGCTGCAGTGAACACAATCTTTTTGGGGTGCAGTGAACAAAATCTTTTTGGGGTGCAGTGAACACAATCCTTTTTGGTGTGCAGTGAACACAATCTTTGTGGGGTGCAGTGAACAAAATCCTTTGTGGGGTGCAGTGAACACAATCTTTTTGGGGTGCAGTGAACACAATCCTTTTTGGGGTGCAGTGAACAACATCCTTTTTGGGGTGCAGTGAACACAATCTTTTTGGGGTGCAGTGAACAAAATCCTTTGTGGGGTGCAGTGAACACAATCTTTTTGGGGTGCAGTGAACACAATCTTTTTGGGGTGGAGTGAACAACATCCTTTTTGGGGTGCAGTGAACAAAATCCTTTTTGGGGTGCAGTGAACAAAATCATTTTTGGGGTGCAGTGAACACAATCTTTTTGGGGTGCAGTGAACACAATCTTTGTGGGGTGCAGTGAACACAATCTTTTTGGGGTGGAGTGAACAACATCCTTTTTGGGGTGCAGTGAACAACATCCTTTTTGGGGTGCAGTGAACACAATCTTTTTGGGGTGCAGTGAACACAATCTTTGTGGGGTACAGTGAACAGAATCTTTGTGGGGTGCAGTGAACACAATCTTTGGGGGGTACAGTGAACACAATCTTTTTGGGGTGCAGTGAACACAATCTTTGTGGGGTGCAGTGAACACAATCTTTTTGGGGTGGAGTGAACAAAATCATTTTTGGGGTGCAGTGAACAACATCCTTTTTGGGGTGCAGTGATCAAAATCCTTTTTGGGGTGCAGTGAACACAATCTTTTTGGGGTGCAGTGAACAAAATCCTTTGTGGGGTGCAGTGAACAGAATCTTTGTGGGGTGCAGTGAACACAATCTTTGGGGGGGTACAGTGAACACAATCTTTTTGGGGTGCAGTGAACACAATCTTTGTGGGGTACAGTGAACAGAATCTTTGTGGGGTGCAGTGAACACAATCTTTGGGGGGTACAGTGAACACAATCTTTTTGGGGTGCAGTGAACACAATCTTTGGGGGGTACAGTGAACACAATCTTTTTGGGGTGCAGTGAACACAATCTTTGTGGGGTGCAGTGAACACAATCTTTGGGGGGGTACAGTGAACACAATCTTTTTGGGGTGCAGTGAACAACATCCTTTTAGGGTGCAGTGAACACAATCTTTGTGGGGTGCAGTGAACAACATCCTTTTAGGGTGCAGTGAACACAATCTTTGTGGGGTACAGTGAACAGAATCTTTGTGGGGTGCAGTGAACACAATCTTTGGGGGGTACAGTGAACACAATCTTTGTGAGGTGCAGTGAACACAATCTTTGTGGGGTGCAGTGAACACAATCATTGTGGGGTGCAGTGAACTCAATCTTTGTGGGGTACAGTGAACACAATCTCATACTTCTGAAGATTTGAGGGTGCTGCCTGTTCCATACTCCCCCTACTCCTCATCTAGCCTTTTAGGGGTACAAACAATAGTAATTGGGGCCCAGTGTGGTTGTGTACGTGTGATATACATACACTTTTTTTGGATCATATTTTCTATTCCGCTATTTAATCAAAAACCTTTGGGGATCAGTTAAATTGGGGGATAGTCTGTGTTGGTACGTGTGAGAGAGATCCACCTTTCCAAGTTGTTGGGGTTCATCTCATACTTCTGAAGGTTTGAGGGTGCTGCCTGTTCCATACTCCCCCTACTCCTAGCCTTTTAGGGGTACAAACAATAGTAATTGGGGCCTAGTGTGGTTGTGTGCGTGTGATATACATACACTTTTTTTGGATCATATTTTCTATTCCGCTATTTAATCAAAAACCTTTGGGGATCAGTTAAATTGGGGGATAGTCTGTGTTGGTACGTGTGAGAGAGATCCACCTTTCCAAGTTTTTGGGGTTCATCTCATACTTCTGAAGATTTGAGGGTGCTGCCTGTTCCATACCCCCCCTACTCCTCATCTAGCCTTTTAGGGGTACAAACAATAGTAATTGGGGCCTAGTGTGGTTGTGTACGTGTGATATACATACACTTTTTTTGGATCATATTTTCTATTCCGCTATTTAATCAAAAACCTTTGGGGATCAGTTAAATTGGGGGATAGTCTGTGTTGGTACGTGTGAGAGAGATCCACCTTTCCAAGTTGTTGGGGTTCATCTCATACTTCTGAAGGTTTGAGGGTGCTGCCTGTTCCATACTCCCCCTACTCCTAGCCTTTTAGGGGTACAAACAATAGTAATTGGGGCCTAGTGTGGTTGTGTGCGTGTGATATACATACACTTTTTTTGGATCATATTTTCTATTCCGCTATTTAATCAAAAACCTTTGGGGATCAGTTAAATTGGGGGATAGTCTGTGTTGGTACGTGTGAGAGAGATCCACCTTTCCAAGTTTTTGGGGTTCATCTCATACTTCTGAAGATTTGAGGGTGCTGCCTGTTCCATACCCCCCCTACTCCTCATCTAGCCTTTTAGGGGTACAAACAATAGTAATTGGGGCCTAGTGTGGTTGTGTACGTGTGATATACATACACTTTTTTTGGATCATATTTTCTATTCCGCTATTTAATCAAAAACCTTTGGGGATCAGTTAAATTGGGGGATAGTCTGTGTTGGTACGTGTGAGAGAGATCCACCTTTCCAAGTTGTTGGGGTTCATCTCATACTTCTGAAGGTTTGAGGGTGCTGCCTGTTCCATACTCCCCCTACTCCTAGCCTTTTAGGGGTACAAACAATAGTAATTGGGGCCTAGTGTGGTTGTGTACTTGTGATATACATACACTTTTTTTGGATCATATTTTCTATTCCGCTATTTAATCAAAAACCTTTGGGGATCAGTTAAATTGGGGGATAGTCTGTGTTGGTACGTGTGAGAGAGATCCACCTTTCCAAGTTGTTGGGGTTCATCTTATACTTCTGAAGGTTTGAGGGTGCTGCCTGTTCCATACTCCCCCTACTCCTCATCTAGCCTTTTAGGGGTACAAACAATAGTAATTGGGGCCTAGTGTGGTTGTGTACGTGTGATATACATACACTTTTTTTGGATCATATTTTCTATTCCGCTATTTAATTTAACTGGGCCTCCATGCGAGACCTGTGTGCCTTGTTGCGCTGTTTTGAGTACTCCACCAACATGGCCAGTGGCAATGACGCCGTTCTCAGCTTAACTATCCCACTTCTATGCCTCCTTGAAAAAACAATTCGGGCGATGATGGAAGAGGATGTGGCACAGGATGAGGAGGAGGAGGAGGATGAAGAGGTAACATTTCCAAGGCTTTCAGGGCAGTCATTCGCAAGGGGCTCCGAGGGTGGGTTCCTGCACACGCAAACGCCAGGGACGCAATTGTCCAGCAGGGGCACAGTTCTGGAGGATGAGGAGGATGAGGAGGAGGAGGAGCTGGAGGAGGAGATGGAACCATGTTCACAGCAGGGTGGCACCCAGGCCAGCTCATGGCCATCACTGGTGCGTGGCTGGGGGGATACAGAGGACACGGACGATACACCTCCCACAGAGGACAGCCTTTCGTCGCCTCTGGGCAGCCTGGCACACATGAGCGATTACATGCTGCAGTGTCTCCACAACGACCGCCGAGTTGCCCACATTCTAACTTGTGCTGATTACTGGGTGGCCACGCTGCTGGATCCCCGTTACAAGGACAACGTACCGTCCTTAATTCACTCACTGGAGCGCGATCGCAAGATGCGCGAGTACAAGCGCACGCTGGTAGACGCCATGCTGCTGGCATTCCCATCTGACAGCGGGGCCACAGTGGAAGCACAAGGCAGAGGAGGAGGAGGAGGAGGTCGCCAACGCAACCAGGGCACCGCCAGCACCTCAGAAGGCAGGGTTAGCATGGCCGAAATGTGGAAAAGCTTTGTCAGCACGCCACAACAAACAGCAGCACCAGCAGCTCAGATGGAACGTCTTAGCAGGAGGCAGCATTTTACCAACATGGTGGAGCAGTATGTGTGCACACGCCTACATGTAGTGAATGACGGGTCTGCCCCCTTCAACTTCTGGGTCTCCAAATTGGGCACATGGCCTGAGCTTGCCCTTTACGCCTTGGAGGTGCTGGCGTGCCCTGCAGCCAGTGTATTATCTGAACGGGTATTTAGCACGGCTGGGGGCGTTATAACAGACAAGCGCAGCCGCCTGTCCAGAGACAATGTGGACAAGCTCACGTTCATTAAAATGAACCAGGCATGGATCCCACGGGACTTTTCCGTACCTTATGCAGAATAGCAATGGATACCGACCTTACCCACCCATTGTTCCATTTTTGCTCTTTCTCACTCTTTTGGGGTGTACCCTCATTTAAAATTTTTGAAAAGAAGCAGTGTTGGCTACCTCGTCCTCCTCCTCAGGGCCAGATTAATGTAGGGGCTATTGGAGCTGCAGCTCCAGGCCCCTACCTTTTATATAGGCCCCGGGTTGGCCATATTCACTGTGACCGCTCTTCTGTCACTTGTAAACACAGAAGTCTGGCTTCTATGCTCGCTTCCCCAGGCAGCACCCTCAGAACCTCCCCACACAGCACGAAGGCCGGACAAGGAGGGACAGTTGGCGATGCATGGATGTGTTTATGGGCTTCAGAGACAGCATCCCATGTTGAATTAGGCATGCATGGCTGCACCCTTCCTCCTCTGGGTGCATGCCAAGGCACGGCCCTTAAGGCCCTTCAAAATCCTCAGCACCAAGCCCATGATGCTGTTAATCCGGCCCTGGTCCTCCTCCACCGCCGCTTCCACCTACACCGCCCATAGGTGTGCGCAGCCTATTGCATTAAGGTGTGCACCCCAAAGTTGAAATACACATGCATGTGTTTGCCAGCAGGGAGAGTAATGTATCGGGGCCATGTACCTGTAGGCAAGGAGAAATAGAGCAGAGCAGGTCCCAGGGAGATCTTTCCCATCTCCTCACTGGCAATGCTATGTGCCCTAGGTGATTAGGGTGTGCCCAGGCACACCCAGCACACCCTGTGCGCACGCCTATGTCACCGCCACATCCACCACCACCTCAACCTCCCTCCTACTCCATATGGGCCTCGTCCTTCAGAGATGAAGAAGAACATTGTTTTATTTTTCTGTTTTTTTTTTGTTGTTTTAAGTTATTTCCCTATCCACATTTGTTTGCAGAGCACTTGCCATGCTCTTAATTACGTTTTGCTGCCATTTGCAGCACTCTAGCCCTTTCCTTTGGTGTTTTAGAGCCATTTTAGTGCCTTAAAGTTCGGGTCCCCATTGACTTCAATGGGGTTCGGTGTCCGGGAAAAGTTCGGTAAAAGTCCGGGACACGGACCCGGACTTTTTTTTAAAGTTCGGCCGAACCCGTCGAACACGGACATCTAGGTGTCCGCTCAACCCTAGTTGTAAAGCCAAAATGTTTTTTTACCTTAATGCATTCCTTGCATTAAGGTAAAAAAATGTTTAGGTGTCAGCACCCCCCCCCTTTACTTACCCGAGCCTTCGTTCCATCCAGCACTGTGCACTTCTGGGTCTTGCTGACTTTGCTGGGGGACTGGGAGCCATTGGCTCCCAGTACTGTCAATCAAAGCCAGTGACGAGGAAGTGGGGGGCGGGGCCCAGTCTCCTGCTGTCTGTCTTATTGGACGCAGCAGCTGTGCTATGAGTAAGCGATGGAACTTTATTAACCTCTTGCCGAGCCCCCCCCCCGTAGTATTACTGCGGCAGGGCGGCTCGGCTGCGCAAAATCACGTAGTACTACATGATTTCGTGCTTGAGGTCTCGGCGGCGAGCCGTGGGAGGAGTGGCGGCGATCGTCAGAGAAACTGACAGAAGAGCCGCCTGCTTATGTAAACAAAGCAGGCGAGTCTTCTGTCAGACAAGCAGGGAGAGATCAGGAGTTTCAGCTAAGCTACAACCCCAATCTCTCTGTGCCTGTCACAGAACCCTTCCCCCCACACAGTTAGTAATCACATTTAGGCATACATTAACCCCTTTGATCACTCCCAGTGTTAACCCCTTTCCCTGCCAGTGTCATTTATACAGTAACAGTGCATATTATTTAGCACTGATTACTGTAGTAATGTCACTGGTCCCCAAAAAGTGTCAAAAATGTCAGTTAGGGGTCCGATCTGTCTGCCGCAATAACGCACAGACAACACTGATCGCCGCCATTACTAATAAAAACAAAAAAATAAATAAAAATTCCAAAAATCTTTCCCGTAGTTTGTAAACGCTATAACTTTTGCGCAGACCAATTAAAATATGCTTTTTGGGATTTGTTTTCCCCAAAAATATGAAGCAGAATACAAATTGGCCCAAACTGATAAAAAATAATTTGATTTTTAAAAATTTTTTTATTGGGAATGTTTTATAGCAGAAAGTAAAAAATATGGCGTTTTTTTTTTCAGAATTGTCGTTTTTTTTTGTTTATAGCGCAAAATCTAAAAACCACACAGGTGATCAAATACCACCAAAAGAAAGCTCTATTTGTAGGGGAAAAAATGAATTTTATTTGAATACAGCGTCGCACGACCGCGCAATTTTTTGTTAAAATAACGCAGTCCAGAATCGCATAAAATGGTCTGGTCCTGGTCATTAAGGGGGTAAAACCTTCTGGAGCTGAAGTGGTTAAAATATCATTCAGTTCTATTGGTTGCAGTGCGGTGGACTGTGTCGCACCACACTGTGCTGAACCCTTGGATTGTCCCTGGGTTAACCCCTTCCCTGCCAGTGTCATTAGTACAGTAACAGTGCATATTATTTAGCACTGATTACTGTAGTGATGTCACTGGTCCCCCCAAAAATGTCAGTTAGGGGTCCGATCTGTCCGCTGCAATGTCGCAGTCCCACTAAAAGTCACTGATTGCCGCCATTACTAATAATAATAAAAAAAAAATAAAAATTACATAAATCTTTCCCCTAGTTTGTAGACACGATCATTTTTCGCGCAAACCAATCAAAATTCGCTTATTGCGATTTATTTTTTTTTTTTACTAAAAATATGTAACAGAATACAAATTGGCCTAAAATTATGAAAAAAATTAGATATATAATTTTGTTTTTTGGGAATGTTATATAGCAGAAAGTGAAAAATATTGTTTTTTTTTCCAGAATTGGCGCTCTTTTTTTGTTTATAGCGCAAAAAATAAAAATCGCACAGGTGATCAAATACCACCAAAAGAAAGCTCTATTTGTGGGGAAAAAATACATCAATTTTATTTGGGTACAGCGTCGCACGACTGAGCAATTCTCTGTTAAACTAACGCAGTGCCGAATCGCAAAAATGGCCTGGTTATTAAGGGCTCAAATCCTTCCGGTCCAGAAGTAGTTAAGAGAAGATTTCAGTTCACTTTAGGAGATTTCCTTTAAAGCGGAGTTCCACCCAAAAGTGGAACTTCCGCTTTAGGGAGTCCTGACCCCCCGACATGCCACATTTGGCATGTCATTTTTTGGGGGGGGGAGCGGGTACCTAGTTTTGACAGGTACCCGCTCCCACTTCCGCTCGGAGCGCCGCGGCGCCCTGAGCGGAAGTTCTCCTCTCCCCCTCCCTCCCTGCAATCTTCTGGGACACGTCAGAGGTCCCAGAAGATTGCCGGCCAATCACGGCGCGCAGCGCGACTCGCGCATGCGCAGTGGGTACCCGGCTGTGAAGCCGCAAACTGTAACAGCCGGGTGCCCACAGCAGTGATGCCGGCGCCGAGGGAGAGGATCGAGGCTTCCGGCGGCCGCATCGCTGGACCGTTGGACAGGTGAGTAAATGGCTGGAACTCCGCTTTAACTTCCTGTTGCATTTTTGGGAAAGGAAGTAAAAGGAAATTTCCACAATGGTACACACACAAGAAAAACAATGAACTGGCAGGGGTTTTAACCCTTTCCTACTCTGCCAAAAACACAAAAGGAAAGTTTTGACTATCACTATACATACTTTAATTCCAGTAGGTATTCAGTCAATAGTCACTACCCACTCTTTTCTTTTTAATACCTGACTTTTCTGGTGCCAGCATGGCAGCATACTACCACAAGTAGGCTGCCATAGATTGGCATCAGGAAAGGAAAATTATGGTATTTGATACATGTTTCCTTTTCCTGGCACCAGCATAGCGGCATACATGTGGTAATATTCTGCCAAAGAATATCAAGAATGGAAAATTAAGGTAAGTATTTGATAACGTTTTTTGTTTTCCTGGCACCAACATGGTGGCATACATGTGGTAGTATTCTGCCATAGATTGGTATTAGGAAAAGAAAATTATGGTAAGTATTTGATACAATTTTTCATTTTTCTGGCACCAACATGGCGGCATACATGTGGTAGTATTCTGCCATAGATTGGTATTAGGAAAAGAAAATTATGGTAAGTATTTGATACAATTTTTCATTTTTCTGGCACCAACATGGCGGCATACATGTGGTAGTATTCTGCCATAGATTGGCATCAGGAAAGGAAAATTACAGTAAATATTTGATACAATTTTTCATTTTTCTAGCACCAACATGGCGGCATACATGTGGTAGTATTCTGCCATAGATTGGTATTAGGAAGGGAAATTACGGTAAGTATTTATTTGATACAATTTTTCATTTTTCTGGCACAAACATGGCGGCATACATATGGTAGTACTCTGCCATAGATTGGTATTAGGAAAGGAAAATGATGGTAAGTATTTGATACAATTTTTCATTTTCTGGCACCAACATGGTGGCATACATTAGGTAGTATTCTGCCATAGATTGGCATCAGGAAAGGAAAATTACAGTAAGTATTTATTTGACACAATTTTTTATTTTTCTGGCACCAACATGGTGGCATACATGTGGTAGTATTCTGCCATAGATTGGTATTAGGAAAGGAAAATTATGGTAAGTATTTGATACAATTTTTCTGGCACCAACATAGTGGCATACATGTGGTAGTATTCTGCCATAGATTGGCATCAGGAAAGAAAAATTACGGTAAGTATTTGATACAATTTTCTGTTTTCCTGGCACCAACATGGCGGCATACACGTGGTAGTATTCTGCCATAGATTGGCATTAGGAAGGGAAAATTACGGTAAGTATTATTCAGTTGTTCGTGGTTCCATTTAGGAAAGCGCGCTCCCTGGAACAGCCCTGTCATCATTGGACGGGCAGTGATGGAAGGGCTGGCAATTTGCAGATCTCCTTGTGAGCTGACATGTGAGGAAAAGAGGCGTTTTATAAGCCGTCTTTTGTCACTTCAAGGAAGCAACAAATCCCCTAATGCTTGGGGGACAGGGGTCACTGCAAAGGTCAAGTTGGTTCAAAGACGGACAAACGGAATGATGAGAGGTTTTTATCGGAGGGCTAATGGTGGAGGCTTAAGTGTCTGATGATTGGCAAGCCATTCATGGGCTGATCATCTCCTCGCTGACAATTTTATGGAGCAATGAGTCAGTTTCTTACACATCTTGTAAATCACCGTTTTTTATTCTGATATGAAAGGGAAAACTTCTGGACCTGATTTAATAAACCCCCTTCTTGTTAAGAAACAAGAAACATTGTGCATGCTTGCAGACACGGGTGTCCACAAGGGGGGGGGGGGGGGGCAAGTGCCCCCCCCTCTGGAAATTTCCTGGCCTGCTCTAAGATTGGAATCTATGGGGACCCTGCTCTAAAGGGGGATCTATGGGGACCCTGCTCTAAAGGGGGATCTATGGGGACCTGGCCTGGCCTGCTCTAAAGGGGGATCTATGGGGACCCTACTCTAAAGTGGGATCTATGGCAGACCCTGGCCTGGCCTGCTCTAAAGGGGAATCTATGGAGATCCTGGTCTAAAGGGGGATCTATGGGGGACCTGGCCTGGCCTGCTCTAAAAGGGGGATCTATGGGGACCCTGCTCTAAAGGGGGAACTATGGGGACCCTGCTCTAAAGGGGGATCTATGGGGACCCTGCTCTAAAGGGGGATCTATGGGGACCTGGCCTGGCCTGCTCTAAAGGGGAATCTATGGGGACCCTGCTCTAAAGGGGGATCTATGGCAGACCCTGGCCTGGCCTGCTCTAAAGGTGGATCTATGGGGACCCTACTCTAAAGGGGAATCTATGGGGACCCTGATCTAAAGGGGGATCTATGGGGAGAGCCTGGCCTGGCCTGCTCTAAAGGGGGGTCTATGGGGACCCTGCTCTAAAGGGGGATCTATGGCAGACCCTGGCCTGGCCTGCTCTAAAGGGGAATCTATGGGGACCCTGGTCTAAATGGGGATCTATGGGGGACCTGGCCTGGCCTGCTCTAAAGGGGAATCTATGAGAACCCTGCTCTAAAGGGGGATCTATGGGGACCCTGCTCTAATGGGGAATCTATGGGGACCCTGCTCTAAAGGGGAATCTACTGTATGGGGACCCTGGTCTAAAGGGTGATCTATGGGGACCCTGGTCTAAAGGGGGATCTATGGGGACCCTGGTCTAAAGGGGGATCTATGGGGGACCTGGCCTGCTCTAAAGGGGAATCTATGAGAACCCTGCTCTAAAGGGGGATCTATGGGGACCCTGCTCTCTGGGGGGGGGATCTATGGGGGACCCTGGCCTGACCTGCTCTAAAGGGGAATCTATGGGGACCCTGATCTAAAGGGGGATCTATGGGGAGACCCTGGCCTGGCCTGCTCTAAAGGGGGATCTATGGGGACCCTGCTCTAAAGGGGGATCTCTTGGGACCTTGGCCTGCCCTAAAGGGGATCTATGGGTATCCTGGCCTGCTCTAAAGGGGGTCATATTGGCTATATATATATATATATATATATATATATATTCTTTGCAGGGAGAGCCTGGAGTACCTGGTGGTGCAGGAGTACCTGGTAGCACAGGGAATATAGGTGAAAAGGTAATACTAAAGAGGAATCTATGGGGACCATGGCCTGCTCTAAAGGGGGATTTATGGGGGACCCTGGCCTGCTCTAAAGGGGGATCTATGGGGACCCTGGCCTGCTCTAAAGGGGGATCTATGGGGACCCTGGCCTGCTCTAAAGGGGGATCTATGGGGACCCTGCTCTAAAGGGGCGGAGCATAGGTGACCTTAAAATGATGCCCCCTCTGAAAAAAGTTCTGCGGACGCTTAATGCTTGCAGTCCACATATGTTCATGCTTGTAGTTTATAGAAAGATCTTGGGATGCAGCTATCTGTGGGTCAGATAGTTCAATCCGCGCACTTGACTAATTATTGAGTTAAAAGGCGGTAAGAGGTCCCCAGATGGACAGCACCATCTTTGTTCAGCCATCGCCCAGGGTCGCAATCTACCACCTGGATTGACCTGCTGGTTCAGTGATGACACTATCATGTAAATCCTGATGCCTGTGGAGTTCTTGGCTGTGTTCACCAATGCATGACACAGAGCAGCCATTGCTGCAGCTTCTCATCTTGTGACCTGCTACAAAGTTGCAATGTTGCTATCTGATGAGGAGGAGACTAGACTGAGGAAATGCTTCCTCCTGCCTGCAGCAGACTGATGACCTCATCTCAACCTAGGCAAAGCCACGGACTGGAGTTTAACCACTTGCCTACCGGGCACTTAAACTCCCCCTCCTGCCCAGGTCAATTCTCTGCTTTCAGCGCTGTCTCACTTTGAATGTAAATTGCGCGGTCATGCAACACTGCACCCAAATGACATTTTTTATCTTTTTTTTCAAACAAACAGAGCTTTATTTTGGTGGTATTTATTCACTACTGCAGTTTTTAGTTTTTGCTGAAGAAACAAAAAAAAGACCGAAAATTTTGGAAAAAAAAAAAGTTTTTTCTCCTTCATTGATGTGCGATGCACTGATGGGTGCTGATGCGGCAGCACTAAAAGGCAGCACTGAAGGGCACTGGTAGGTGGCACTGAAGGGCAATAATAGGCAGCACTCATAGGCACTAATAAGGGCCACTGATGGGCAGTTATAGGTGGCACTGATGGGTGGCACTGATGGGCAATGATAGGCACTGGTAGGTGACACTTATGGGCAGCACTCATGATGGGGCACTGATAGGTGCCATTGGTGGGCACTGATAGGTAGTGCTGTGGGCACTGGTAGATGGCGCTGGTGGGCACTGGTAGGTGGCACTGAAGGGCAATAATAGGCAGCACTCATAGGCACTAATAAGGGCCACTGATGGGCAGTTATAGGTGGCACTGATGGGCAATGATAGGCACTGGTAGGTGACACTTATGGGCAGCACTCATGATAGGGCACTGATAGGTGCCACTGGTGGGCACTGATAGGTGGCGCTGTGGGCACTGGTAGATGGCGCTGGTGGGCACTGGTAGGCACAGATACCCCTCTCCTCTTCGGGACCGATATCCCTCTGACCGCAGCGGCAATCTGCATTTTTTTATCCTCGCACTGACCACGTGAAGAGAAAAAAACAGCTGATCGTCGGCTGCTGTTTACTTCACATGATCAGCTGTCCTTTTTTCCCCCACAAACAGAACTTTCTTTTTCTAAGTGAAACTTTTTGGGGACCAGTGACAACAATACAGTGATCAGTGCTAAATAATATGCAATGTTACTGTACTAATGACACTGGCAGGGAAGGGGTTAACACTGAGGGTGATCAAGGGGTTAAGTGTGCTTCGAATTGTGCTTACTAACTGTGTGTGTGGGGGGGGGGGGCTCTGTGACAGGCACACAGAGATTGGTGATTCAGCTTAGCTGAGACACACGATCTCTCTGTGCCTGTGTGACAGGAGAGCCGTCTGCTTTGTTTACATAGGCAGGCGGCTCTCCTGTCAGTGTCTCTGAAGACTGCGGGAGGCCGGCGGTGATCGTGCCCGCTCCTCCTGTGGTCTGCATCCTGCTGTGTCTAATCAGGACACGTGTCTCCCTCTCAGCCCCTCCCAGGGGCGGAAGTAATTTATAGACTTCCCCTCCTTCTCTAGCCACTTTACCACCGGAGGATTTTGCTGTCTTACGTCCAGGCCACTTTTTGCGATTCGGCACTGTGCTACTTTAACTGACAATTGCGCGGTCATGCAACGCTGTACCCAAACGAAATTTACGCCCTTTTTTTCCCATAAACAGAGCTTTCTTTAGTGGTATTTGATCACCTCTGCACTTTTTATTTTTTGCGATATTAATAAAAATATGCGAAAATTTTGAAAAAATAACAATATTTTTCTACTTTGACAGTTAAAAAATATCCAATATATTCAATTTTTGTCATATATTTAGGCCAAAATGTATTTAGCTCCATGTCTTTGACAAAAAAATTCTCAATGAGCGTATTTCTAACCGCTTTAAGACTGGAAGATTTTACCCCATTCCTGACCAGGCCATTTTTTGCGATTCGGCACTGCGTTACTTTAACGGACAATTGCGCGGTCGTGCGATGCTGTACCCAAATTTATGTCCTCTTTTTCCCCACAAACAGAGCTTTCTTTTGGTGGTATTTAATCACCTGTGCGATTTTTACTTTTTGCGCTATAAACAAAAAAAGAGCGACAATTTTGAAAAAATAACAATATTTTTCCCTTTTTTTTTATATGAAATTCCCCCCCAAAAAAATGTAAAAATCAAAATTTTTTATCATTTCAGGCCAATTTGTTTTCTGCTACATATTTTTGTTAAAAAAAAAAAAATTGCAATAAGCGTATTTTGATTGGTTTGCGCAAAAGTTATTGTGTTTACTAAACAAGGGAAAGATTTCTGTCATTTTTGGTATTTTTTTTTTAACGAGTAATGGCGGCGATCTGCGATTTTTTTTTTGACTGCGACATTGCGGCAGACAGATCGGACCTTTGACTGACATTTTTGACACTTTTGGGGGTACCAGTGACATTACTACAGTAATCAGTGCTATACATATGCACTGTTACTGTAAAAATGACACTGGCAGGGAAGGGGTTCATTTTTATTGGAGAGGGAGGGGTTAATGTATGCCTGGTGCTTACTAACGTGTGTGGGGGAGGTGACTGAGTGACACAGGGACAGATCGCAGGTTGAGCTATGCTGAATCCTGCAATCTGACCCTGCCTGTCACTTAGGAGATCCGCCCGCTCTGTTTACACAAGCGGGTGGATTTCCACACTAGATCCCCGACGATCGGGGAAGAGCAGCTGTGATCACTGCCGCTCCTCCCCTGGCCCGACTCCCGCTGTGACTGAATACAGCGGGAGCGAGCCTCCGGCGGCGCGCGCGCGCCGCCGAGAGAGGGGAATGTCTGGTGACGTAGGTCTACGTCGCCAGACGATACGAGCCACTTTGCCGCAGTACTGTCAACGTGACTAGTCGGCAAGTGGCTAGATTGGCTGTGCGGGAGCCATATTGGCGGTGGCTCCTCCTGCTAGGCAGAACTTTCCAGCGTGCGCTTTCCCACGCGGTACAGTAAGCCTTCTGATGCCGCTCCTTTCTCAGCTTAGCCTGCATGGAAGTTACTGTAAAGCGGACCGTGCCTCTCAGCTTGCACGCATTCGCCATCCTTGCTTGTGCCAGGGCTCCAGCTGCGCCTCCATCACTCTGAGCCTCTTTGCTAGTCCTACCTAGGAGGGTGCTACATGTGATATATATACTTTGTATATACACACTTTATGAAAGCAGCTGAGACGCTTATCTTCCAGCGTTATGTATATCGCATTTAAATAGCTATTGTGCAGATCCTGAACGGGTTATAAATCAATCGGGGATCAGCGTCTACCCAGGAGGTCTCCCCGAGGGCATGAACCCCCCAAGAATCTTTCCAAATCCCTTTACAATTTCCACATCAGGGGATTTGCGTGTAATCGTTTTCTGGTGGTCATGTTGCAAATTTTATTCCAAGCGAAGGGGGGGGGGGGAGGAGGAGGGGGATGATCACAGCTATAAAGTCCGCGCTGCAAATTTTATTACTCTTCGCTCTTCGTATATTTCATTCGGATGACTCGAAGATCTTTCATTGTGAGCCCGACTCAGCGCAGCTCTGATACACGAAGCTAAAAATGAATAACCGTCCTGCGGGAAAGAAATAATTACACCGCCCACAACTACCATTTATATTACATAGTTACATAGTAGGTGAGGTTGAATAAAGACAATAGTCCATCCAGTTCAACCTGTGTAGATGTGTGTGGCCGTAATCATCTCTCATACCCCTGAATGTTCTGATCCTTGAGATGTACGTCTAAGAGTCTTTTGAAAGCCACCATACTTCCCGCAGAAACCACCTCTTGTGGTAGAGAATTCCACAATCTTGTAGCCCTAACAGTAAAGAACCCCCCACGTTGTCTGAGGTTAAATCGCTTCTCCTCTAATCGCATTGTATGCCCACGAGTCCTCATGCAATCCCTTCGACTGAATAGCTGTTTTTCTATGCCGAGATCCCCATTGAGATATTTATAAATTGCTATCATGTCCCCTCTCAGGCGTCTCTTCTCCAGGGAGAATAAATCAAGCGATTGCAGACGCTCCTCATAATTAAGGTCCTCCAATCCCCTAATTAGTTTAGTTGCCCTTCTCTGGACTCTCTCCAGCTCCAACACATCCCTCCAGAGGACCGGCGACCAGAACTGGACAGAATACTCCAGATGCGGTCGGACCAGAGTTTTATAAAGTGGAAGGATTATAGTCTTATCTCTGGAATACATCCCTTTCTTTATGCATGCTAATATTCTGCTGGCTTTGGCAGCTGCAGCTTGACATTGCATGCTATTGCTTAGTCTATCCTCTACCAGGACTCCTAGATCTTGATGTGTGTGTGTGAGAGCGGAGCGAACGTTCACACTACATTTGGTCTAAATTCAAGCCTTTTGTACAATGATTATTGAACACGTGTTTAAAATGTTTAAAAACCTCTCTCTCTAAGGCCCCTTTCACACTTGTGCGACTTAAAAGTTGCTCGATTTTACCGCGACTTTGTTGCCGCGATTTCGATAGGATTTTGACTGGTGTTAAAAGCAATGCCTATGTCTTTGGATCTCAGAGCCAGTTCCCACATCGCACCTGACTCGCACACTGGTTCATGCTGACATCATGATATCCGATTCCAGTGCTGACCAAAAAAAGGGTCTTTTATATTTATATTTTCTATGTAATTTATTATGTACATTTGTTCTTCCCTTTTCCCCCTCTCCAGGTTTGTGGGATACTCCTGTGGGTTTTTTTTTCCATTAGGGATATTTGTAGGGGACATGGCTCATTTTTGGTGGGGGGTGGATGTAGCACCCTCCTAGGTAGGTGCTAGGAAAAGGATAGTTTGCTCTGCCTGCTTCTCAGGAGAGCCTGATCTTTAGTTATGCTTGTTACATGTGTCCAGTGCTTGAAATTATTAAACACCTCTCTCTCTAAGGCCCCTTTCACACTTGTGCGACTTAAAAGTCGCACAATTTTACCACGACTTTGTTGCCGCGATTTTGATGGGATTTTGACTGGGCTTGAAGCAATGCCTATGTCTTTGGACCTCAAAACGCATCAAAATCGGGACAAAGTAGTGCAGGGACTACTTTTGATGTCGGTGCAACTTCAAGTCGCACAGATATGAACGGTACTCATTGGAAATTATTACATAGTTACATAGTTAGTGAGGTTGAAAAAAGACATCAGTCCATCCAGTTCAACCTATGATATGTGTGTGTGTGTGTTTGCTGTTAACCGTACATTGTATACCCCTGTATGGTGTACATTGTATACCCCTGTATGTTGTACATTGTATACCCCTGTATGTTGTACATTGTATACCCCTGTATGTTGTACATTGTATATCCCTGTATGTTGTACATTGTATATCCCTGTATGTTGTACATTCTATACCCCCTGTATGTTGTACATTGTATACCCCCTGTATGTTGTACATTGTATACCCCTGTATGTTGTACATTCTATACCCCCTGTATGTTGTACATTGTATACCCCCTGTATGTTGTACATTGTATACCCCCTGTATGTTGTACATTGTATATCCCTGTATGTTGTACATTGTATACCCCCTGTATGTTGTACATTGTATATCCCTGTATGTTGTACATTGTATACCCCCTGTATGTTGTACATTGTATACCCCTGTATGTTGTACATTGTATACCCCCTGTATGTTGTACATTGTATACCCCCTGTATGTTGTACATTGTATACCCCTGTATGGTGTACATTGTATACCCCTGTATGTTGTACATTGTATACCCCTGTATGTTGTACATTGTATACCCCTGTATGTTGTACATTGTATACCCCTGTATGTTGTACATTGTATACCCCTGTATGTTGTACATTGTATACCGCTGTATGTTGTACATTGTATACCCCTGTATGTTGTACATTGTATACCCCTGTATGTTGTACATTGTATACCCCTGTATGTTGTGGTCTTTAAGGTGCCCATCTAATAGTTTTTTGAAACTATCGACGCTCCCTGCTGCAATAATGGAGAACGACTTGTCATGCAAAACCCTGCAATTCAGAGCTAGTTCCCGCATCGCACCTGACTCGCACACTGGTTCATACTGACATCATGCTATCCGATTCCAGTGCTGACCAAAAAAAGGGTCTTTTATATTTATATTTTCTACGTAATTTATTATGTACATTTGTTCTTCCCTTTTCCCCCTCTCCAGATTGTGGGATACTCCTGTGGGGTTTTTTTTTCAGTAGGGATTTTTGTAGGGGCGGCTGCCCCAGAGCCAGTGGGGACATGGCTCATTTTTGGTGGGGGGTGGATGTAGCACCCTCCTAGGTAGGTGCTAGGAAAAGGATAGTTTGCTCTGCCTGCTTCTCAGGAGACAAACAAAAGAGAAAACAGGCGCCTCTGAGTTAAGACTGCAATTTAATATGGCAAACAAATAGTAAAAACTTACATCAAGGTAAGTATAGGCCGATAAGATGGGTCCTTCCGGTGTCCGTGTGGAGGCTGGGGGCTTAGAGTCACCACTGTAGGTCTGTGTTCATCTCCTCTCTTCCTCTTCCTGTCCGGCAGGAAGTGGGGGTTGTCACGGCAGTGAGATGGAGGCTTGGACTGCAGGGTGAAACCGCAGTGAGATGGAGGCTTGGACCGCAGGGTGGCCGTGATGCTCATCCACAGGAACTTTCCGACGTAATGACTGTTACATGTGTCCAGTGCTTAAAATGATTAAAAACCTCTCTCTCTAAGGCCCCTTTCACACTTGTGCGACCTAAAAGTCGCCTGATTTTACCGCGACTTTGTTGCCGCGATTTTGACACGATTTTGATGGGATTTTGACTGGGCTTGAAGCAATTCCTATGTCTTTGGACCTCAAAACGCATCAAAATCGGGACAAAGTAGTGCAGGGACCACTTTTGAAGTCGGTGCGAATTCAAGTCGCACAGATATGAACGGTACTCATTGGAGATTATTACATAGTTACATAGTTAGTGAGGTTGAAAAAAGACATCAGTCCATCCAGTTCAACCTATGATGTGTTTGCTGTATGTTGTACATTGTATACCCCTGTATGTTGTACATTGTATACCCCTGTATGTTGTACATTGTATACCTCTGTATGTTGTACATTGTATATCCCTGTATGTTGTACATTGTATACCCCTGTATGTTGTACATTGTATATCCCTGTATGTTGTACATTGTATACCCCTGTATGTTGTACATTGTATACCCCTGTAGGTTGTACATTGTATACCCCTGTATGTTGTACATTGTATATCCCTGTATGTTGTACATTGTATACCCCTGTATGTTGTACATTGTATACCCCTGTATGTTGTACATTGTATACCCCTGTATGTTGTACATTGTATACCCCTGTATGTTGTACATTGTATACCCCTGTATGTTGTACATTGTATACCCCTGTATGTTGTACATTGTATACCCCTGTATGTTGTACATTGTATACCCCTGTAGGTTGTACATTGTATACCCCTGTAGGTTGTACATTGTATACCCCTGTATGTTGTACATTGTATATCCCTGTATGTTGTGGTCTTTAAGGTGCCCATCTAAAAGTTTTTTGAAACTATCGACTTCAAGTCACACAGATATGAACGGTACTCATTGGAAATAATGGAGAATGACTTGTCATGCGATTTTGCAGCCGCTGGGGGAAGCCGCCGCCACCGCTGCCTGCCCTCCACGTCAGTCCAGGGTAAGGGAGCCGGCAACGGGGGGGGGGGGGGGGGTAAGGGGGATTGTTATGGTGTGCGAGCTGGTGTGGTCTGAGGTGGAGGGAGGTGGTATGGTGTGGTCCATCTGTCACCCCCCCCCCCCCGGCCCATGGAGCACCCATGCAATCCGACTCCAGTGCTGATCAAAAAAAGGGTTCTGCACCATTTCGGTGCGATTTCAGTCCTACAGTTTGAATGGCTGAAATCATATTGCACAGACATCGCATGTGATCTGCACAGCAGTGCTGTGCGAATCACAGGCGATGTCTGGCACAACACTAGTGTGAACCAGGCCTAAGTCCCGGTTCACATTGGTGCGATGTGGGAAACCCTGTGATTCAGTGCTGGTTCCCACATCGCAGCTGAATCGCACACTGGTTCACACTGACACTGACATCATGCGATCCGATTCCAGTGCTGATCAAAAAAAGGGTCCTGCACCATTTTGGTGCGATTTCAGTCCTACAGTTTGATTGGCTGAAATCATATCGCACAGACATCGCATGTGATCTTCACAGCAGTGCTGTGCGAATCACATGCGATGTCTGGCAGCCTAATTGGTCCTCACTCAGGTGCTAAAATGTAAAGGCGTGCACTGCAGACGTAGCTGACAGGTGCAGACGCAGCGGGCTCTACCAAGTACAGGCAGCCCTTTCCATTACCTGCGCCTCCATCTACCCACCAATTGAGTGAATAAAGCCCCGTACACACGTACCGATGGTCGGCTTACAAATGTTCCTCTTTTCTCCCCGGGATGTCGGTGTCTGCTGAAAAGTGCAAAGACAGCACAAGGACAGCACAAGAATTTTGTCCGCCGACTGCAGAAGTGATGTCATGTAATGGTTAACTTTCCCTGTGTTTTCTATTTTCTGAGCATGCCCAGTCTTGCAAATCTGCGGTCTGTCGGCCGAATTGTGTACTGACAGGCGAACAATCGTCCGTTCTGGTGTCGGCATACAAATATTTTCATGTTTGCAAGAAAGACTTTTGTCCGCGGATTGTGCGCAGACATCTGTCGGAGGCACCATACTAACACGCGTACAATCGGCAGATCCTTCGTTCACCGACGTTTGTATGCCGACGATCGGTACGTGTGTACGGGCCTTTATGCCCCATACACACGTGCAGATTATCTGCAGACTTTTGTCTGCAGACTTACCAAAACCATATAATATGAGGTCAAACCTAAACACTTTCAATTTGTATGCAATCCGGCAGGCCCTTGCACTATATAGAAAAGGTAAGTCTGCAGACAAAAGTCTGCAGATAATCTGCACATGTGTACGGGGCATTAGTCTCCTGTTGGTTGATTGTCACCTAATTACAGCTGTAGACGGTTAGGGCGCTGCGCCTTTGTTTTCCCCTCTGACCCTGAACCGGAGCAGATGGGAAAGGAATCATTCCCTGCGGACTCGCCTTTAGCTACAAATTCCTGCTGTAATAAGGCTCCTCCATCTTCCATTCCACACAACTCACCAGACTGGTTTGTCCGGGAGCTGACAGTGTGCGTTTCCCAGTCCTCCCCCCAGTATGGTGCTCAGCAAAGCAACACCAACATATACAGTACCTTCCAAAAGTATTCACCCCCTTGCAAAGATCTTTCTTTTTTATTTTTTTTTAAAAGAATCTTTCTGTTGATAAAAAAAAATAGTAAAATAAAATCCATGGTTTTTAAATGTTCACCTGAAAACTGTTAAAGGGGTGAATACTTTTGTAGACATTGTATCAATTTAATGAATTAAAAAAACAACAAAACACTAAAGTTAGCCCAATTTTTTTGTACAACCACTTCTGGACCGGAAGATTCCCCCCTTAATGACCAGGCCATTTTTTTTTTGCGATTTGGCACTGCATTAATTTAACAGACAGTTGCGCGGTCATGCGATGCTGTACCCAAATAAAATTGATGTCCTTTTTTCCCACAAATAGAGCTTTCTTTTGGTGGTATTTGATGCCCCCTGCGATTTTTATTTTTTGCGTTATAAACAAAAAAATAATGACAATTCTGAAAAAAAGAACAATATTTTTTACTTTCTACTTTATAACATTCCAAAAAAAATAAAAATAAATAAATAATAATTTTTCATCATTTTTGGCTAATTTGTATTCTGCTACATATTTTTGGTAAAAAAGAAATCCCAATAAATGTATTTTGATTGGTTTGCGCAAAAGGTATCACGTCTACAAACTACAAAATAGATTTTTGGACTTTTTTTTTTTTTTTTTATTAGTAATGGCGGCGATCAGCGATTTTTAGCGGGACTGTGACATTGCGGCGGACAGATCGGAATCCTAACTGACATTTTTGACACTTTTTGGGGACCAGTGACATTACTACAGTAATCAGTGCTATAAATATGCACTGTCACTGTACTAATGACACTGGCAGGGAAGGGGTTAACCCAGGGGTAATAAAAGGGTTAAATGTGAGCCTATGGGGTGTTTTCTAACTGTGGGGGAGGGGGGGCTTATGGAATCAACACAGAGCTCCTCCTATTTTGGATCACAGGTCTCTGTGTTGATTCCATAAGCCCATCCCCCCCATAGTTAGAAAACACCCCATAGGCTCACATTTAACCCTTTAATTACCCCCAGGTTAACCCCTTCCCTGCCAGTGTCATTAGCTGATAGCTGAAAGAACAACGGTCTCCAGTGTTTACAACAGCAGACCGCCATTCTCTCTCCATGGGAAGCAATCGCGGCCCCATGGATCAGCTTCCCCGCTGGCGAATGGGCACAGTTAATCGAAATCTCTTTATCTTAGTGCTGGTTCTCACTGATGCGATTTCTGATGACAATTTGAGTCTCACAGAGTCACATATCAAGTGAAATTACATTATTCTCAATGGTGTCTGTTCACATCAATGCATTATTGCTAGACAATTATTTAGATCCCCCAAACATTTTATGCATATATATTTTTAGCAGAGACCCTGGAGAATAGAATGGCAATCATGGCAATCATTGCACTATTTTTCATGTCATATGGTATTTATGCAGCGGTCTTGAAAAAAAACCCACCACCACCTTTCCCCCCCCCCCCCTCCCTTGGTGAGGCAGAAGCTGGCTTGCCACATGCTCAAAAGGGGGGATATGGTTGTCGATGGCCGAGTTGCACAACGGGGGGTTTTGAGCGGGTTCCTTGCCTAGTGACTGGGGCAGGGATGTCCTTTGGGTCCCTGCGGCGGTTGTTGGGCTAGGCGGGAGTGGATGTTTTTATCATCTGCAGGTACAGGCCTCATGCAACTGGATTGGGTCCGACAATGTAAGCCACGGCTTTGCTGTCCACTCGCGGTTGACTGGCCAAGCTGTCCGAGCTGCTGTCCGAGCTTCTGATCAAGCTGACAGAGCTGCCGATGGGCATATGTGCCTCACATGGCCAGATTGGACCAAAAATTTAGGCCACGGCCTACTCGCGGCTGACTGACTAAGCTGTCCGAGCTGCTGACCAAGTTTATAGAGCTGCTGATGGGCATCCGCCTCCCCCTCCCCGCTGCCTTGGGTGGTCGGCTGCGCTAGGGCGGGCGGCTGGGCACCCTCACAAAATTAGGCCTTGGCTTGCGGCCTACTTGGCTACGTGACTGCTTTGGGCGCTGCCGTTGGGGGGGGGGGGGGGACACACACACACACATTACCCAGAACAGAGCTTTTCAAGCGGCTCTGCCAGAGGGAGACATACTGGATCTGCTCCCTTGATACACTCACGCCCGGAGGCTTAAACGAGGAAATTGAGGTTAATGTGCTTCTGTAACCCTTCATACTTGTCACTATCATACTATTGTGCCTTACTGTTGCTGTATCATCCCGACTATTCTCTGCCCAGGTATGTCACATTATCTTGCAGGACCAATCTGGTCCTCCTCATCTTCCTCTACATGAGTACAAGATGCCACAAGTAAGTACCCATAATATAGTCGTAAATATATTCCTATTGTAGTATGTCTTACATAGATCCCCTAACCGCCCCCTCTTAAGCCAGACGTTACTGCCCCTGTTCATTCCCAACTACACCACCCATCTCCTACACAGGTGGTTAGTGTATCTAGTGGTCCCCCAGCCATCCATTTTCATACCCCCCCCCCCCCCACACACACACACACATTGTCCTATTGATCCATCCATCCATATCTCCTCATCTGTTTTTTACCATGCCTTCATCAATCACAGTATACATAGTGGCCATCTTTCTCCCACTTCATGTTAATGTTTTTTTACTTTTTACCGACTAGTTTTTATTTTTTAATTTTCACCTCTCTCTCTTGTTCATTTTTATTTTTCTTTGTATTTTTATTTATATTATTTTTATTTGTCATTTTTTTACTCATATTTTTATTTTCACCATCTTATTTTCACCTTTTTAATTTTATTATATTATTTTTATTTGTCATTTTTTACATTTAGTTTTATTCTTATTCATATTTTTATTTTCACCATCTTATTTTCACCTTTTTAATTTTATTTTCATCTTCCATTCCCATCTTTATCCTTAATTTCTCTCTATTCCTACTCCCCATTCTCATCCTTCTCTCATCCTCTGCTCATCTTGTCTTCTTTCACTGCATCTCCATGTGTCTCCAGTGCACACACGCCTGCCCGTATTAGTTTACATAAAATCCAGCATTCCTCACACCTGTCGTAGTCCACTTGTACTCCTAGCATCGCAGATAGCCTCAGAGGCGTAACTAGAGCCTTCAGAGCCCCGGTGCAAGAAACCATGAAGGGCCCCCCGGACCCCTGGCTGGGGCCCTTCCCTTCAAGCCTGTGGCTCTTCCCACTGATCCTGGGGCCCTTTACTCTCAATGCGGGGCCCTTTATTACGGTCCTGCGGGACCCTTTAACAAGTTCTGCAGTGGGCCCCCTTCCTGCCATGTTGAGGTCTCCCCAGGGTGGTGGAATGCCAGGGCCCGGTCGCAAGTGTGACCTTTGCGATCCTTGAAGTTCATCCACTAATTTCAGTAGTTTTTATTTTTTGGTATTTTAATTGTATTATTTTTTATCATTTTATTTTATTCTTTTACAATGTCACTGACTATGACTCTGTCCATTCAGAAAAGGAAGGAGCTGGTAAATTACATATTTACCGACCCCCTTCCTGGTTCTCTATTGTGACACATCCCCTGCAGCAGCCGGCAGGAGAGGGGAGGGAGCACATGGGGGGGGGGCAGCACAGTGGGGGGGGGGGACCAAGGGAGCACACAGGGGCCCAGAGACAGCAGAACGCAAGTTAACTGAATAGGAGGAGCAGCGGGGGCAGCCTGCAGAGGAACCAATCTCCTCTATTTTCCTCCTGCAGCTACGGGAGGAAAAAGGAGGACAGTGATTTCTCTACATGCTGCCCCTGCCGCCCCTCCTATCCAGGTGTACAGGGGAGCCGCACAGGCCCCCTGGAGCATGGGGCCCGGTTGCAATTGCAACCCCTGCAACCCCCTGTAGTTACGCCCCTGAACAGTCTCCTTTTTGGCCCTTGTCAGCATTTGTAGTTTGTATCAGGGACTGTGGGCATATAAGCCCTCCTTCGAAGATGGCTCCCGCGCGGCCTGAAGAAGGAGCGCATGCTCCACAACGCGTCGCCGTTTGTCTGAAGCTCGGCATCCTGGAAGTGACGTCACGGCCCCTCTACGCGCGGACCAGCGAAGCTACTGCAGCCCATGGACCTGGACAGTCCCCTGCCTGCCACAGGAGACCCCGCTCTCCTGCACAAGCTCAGTTTGGACTCAGAGGGACCCCCTGGATGCCAGATGCACAGGACCTCCTTATCATGTTTTGATGCCTGTATTCACGCTACTCTTGTAACATTGCTTTTATCCCACATTAAAGTTTTTTATGCTACACTCAGATCGGCGCTTGTGGTTCTCTCCCCTTGTATTACATGACAGAGCCGCTTCTCTTTCTACCGCCAGCAGCCATCTCAGAGGACAAGAACGTTTATTGGAACTTTTAATACCCCCATCCCCCAGCCCAGTAAGGACTGCCTGAGCACTACTGGTGATCTGTTTAAGCCCTTACCCCCCATTTGCTGCCGTTGAGGGGGGCAACTTTTCTCCTCTTCTCTGTCGGACTGTGGATCCTGGCAATTGCATCTGGGCCTCCACTGAAATTTAGGCCGCGGCCTGCGATCTGTTGGGCCATATGGTCAGCCTGGCGCCTCCCTTGAACTGGGTGGCGCTGTGGGGAAGCTTCATTTTTAGCGAAGTGTAGCAGTCATTATTGTGTGGGCGAGGCTACTCTGTCTGTCCGCATCATGGCAGGCGCCCCCCCTCAAGGGTGCTATGTCCTCTATGGAGGGCGACCCTCTTGCTTTTTTGCGGGATCTAACAGGTGGTCCTTTTGTGGACCTTTGGCCGGCGTCTCCTTGCGGGACTGAGGTCAGTGGCCTCCCCTACATGTTATATTTTCAGGGTGCGTGTAGTATAATGCGACCCTACTGGGTCTGCGTACACGCACTTTGAGAGCTCTGGCAATGCATATGCGCATGAAAAGGCGCTGGTGGAGGCAACTGATTGTATAGGAGGGGAAGCTTGAAGTATGGGGGGGATGCAGCCGCTGCTGCGTCAGAGGCGCTGGTCCCCTTGGGGCCCGCAGATCCTCTAAAGTGGCAAAGATATTCCTTTTTTTTCTCACCTACTCTGACAAAATTGTCGCAAACCAGTGGAGTTGTTCTAAACGCAATATGGCGGTGCCTCCTCCCCCCCCCCCCCATCCTTTTTATTTTCTCTTTTTTTTTTTCTACCCTGTTTTACATATCATCCTTCCATATTTTGGGTATAACATTAGCTTATGTTGCCCCATTTATGCTGTTTTATAGATTTGGATGCATCTGCCCCTGAAGATTGGTTGATAACCATGAAACGCGTTGGGCACAATCTGGATGTAACTTTTTAGTTTTATATAATTCCTCCATCTTGGTTTTATTTTGTTGTTTTGATTTACAAGTGATCTTATACTATGAAGGATATTTGTCCTGTTACCATAGGACGTAATGTGCTATGTTGCTTTGCGTCTTTTATACATGTGATTGTTAGAGCCCATTCACACTAGCACGACTTGTGAGGCCCCAGGTCGCTTGACATAACAAAAGCAATGTTAATCAATCAGTGCCGTCTTAATTGGCACTACTGAAGTCGCTCCGACTTCAGAAAAGGGTCCTGTACTACTTTGAGGCGACTTGTGATCCGACTTGTCCCATATACTTCAATGGGAGTCGCCTCCTTATCTTAATTAAAGCGACTTGTTATCAGACTTTCCAGGAAGAAGAAAGAGATTAGCCAGGCATTCCCCACATTGCAGCCATGCCTATATGGTATATATATATATATATGTAATGGTATATATATTCCATTATCTCTGCTTGGTCTGTGTGAGTGGCACTGGTGGACACTGATTCGTAGCACTGATACATGGCACTGATACGTCGCACTGGTGGACACTGATTCGTGGCAGAGATACGAGGCACTGGTGGACACTGATACGTGGCACTGATACGTGGCACTGATACGTGGCACTGATATGTGGCACTGGTGGACACTGATTCGTGGCACTGGTGGGCAGTGGCACTGGTGGACACATACGTGGCACTGGTGGGCAGTGGCACTGGTGGACACTGATACGTGGCACTGGTGGGCAGCGGCACTGGTGGACACATACATGGCACTGGTGGGCAGTGGCACTGGTGGACAGTGGCACTGGTGGACACTGATACGTGGCACTGGTGGGCAGTGGCACTGGTGGACACATACATGGCACTGGTGGGCAGTGGCACTGGTGGACACATACGTGGCACTGGTGGGACGTGGCACTGGTGGGCAGTGGCACTGGTGGACACTGATACGTGGCACTGGTGGGCAGTGGCACTGGTGGACACATACGTAGCACTGGTGGGACGTGGCACTGGTGGGCAGTGGCACTGGTGGACACTGATACGTGGCACTGGTGGGCAGTGGCACTGGTGGACACATACGTGGCACTGGTGGGCAGTGGCACTGGTAGACACTGATACGTGGCACTGGTGGGCAGTGGCACTGGTGGACACATACGTGGCACTGGTGGGCAGTGGCACTGGTGGACACTGATACGTGGCACTGGTGGGCAATGAAGAAATGAGTAAAAAAAAAACAGAAAAGGGGAATTCACAACACATCATATTCTGATTGGCCAAATACAAAGTCGTCTGTCATATAAGTCGCGCAAAAAAATTCACAAGTCGCGCTGAAGTCGTGGTAAAGTCGCGGTAAAATCGCGGTAAAAAGTCGCTCCGACATGGGGCGACTTATGGTCGCAGCAGTGTGAACCGGCTCTAAGGTTCTTGGATCCATATATGGATTAATGTGATTGTGTCACTAACTGTCCAAATACGATTGATAAATATATTGTATTATTGAACAAGCCTTGAAATGTTTTTACTTTGATATTTGCTACATTATATACAGCACAGTTTTCTTTTGGTATCGGTTGCACATCACTAGTGGTGAAGCAAATGTTAGGGATAATTGATACATGAACACGGCACTCCTATGTATTATGTCCGTCCCCATTCGTCACAATCTGTTTTACATGTGTTCCTGTTTGATACACTTTATTTTATATCCCTCTGTCTGTGGCCTGTGGAGAGGAGATGGTTGCATGTAAATCGAACTGCAGAGAGCATTGTGACTCCTCGGCATGGCTTCCTTACCCCTTGAACCCTATAGCTCAGCTGATGGCTCTGCCTCCAAATTTCTAAAAGTGATGAAGAGAACAAACAATTAAGTCCAGCTTCAGCTGGAGAGGAGGCATTCGAGGTCATGTGAGGTTTTTTTTTTTTTTTTTTTTTTTTGTAATCTATATACCTGTTGGGGAGATTAGTGCTCAGGACAAGAACTGAAGAGAAATCTCCCCGTTTAGTACAGAGTAGGGTATCGCTTAGGGGCTGACTGGCACTTTTGGCCCAGGGGGCAAGTACAGACCAGAGGCCCATGGTGCAGCGACTTGGCCCCCTCCCACTCTCTCTTCCCGACCTCCTCCTGACCCCCATTCCAGTCTGAAGCTCCACTCCAGGAACTCTCACCTTACTGGCCAAACCCGGTTTCCTGACCTGGCCAGCAGGGGGCGGTTGAGGGGAGCTGGGACAGCTCGGTTGGGGCTGGCGGGGGAGGAGAGTCTCCAGTGGGGCATGGGACCGGCCTCTGCTCAGACACAGTTTACAGTTTTCTTTTGGTGGTATTTGATCACCTGTGCGATTTTTATTTTTTGCGCTGTAAACAAAAAAAGAGCGACAATTTTGAAGAAAATAACAATATTATTCACATTTTTTTATATGAAATTCTCAAAAAAAAATGTAAAAATCAAAATTTTTTAACATTTTAGGCCAATTTGTTTTCTGCTACATATTTTTGGTAAAAAAAAATCGCAATAAGCGTATTTTGATTGGTTTGCACAAAAGTTATTGCGTTTATTAACTAAGGGAAAGATTTTGTCATTTTTATTGTTTTTTGTTTTAACTAGTAATGGCGGCGATCTGCGTTTTTTTTTTGCGGGACTGCGACATTGCGGCGGACAGATCGGACCCCTGACTAACATTTTTGACACTTTTGGGGGTACCAGTGACATTACTACAGTAATCAGTGCTAAAAATATTCACTGTTATTGTAAAAATGACACTGGCAGGGAAGGGGTTAACTTTATTGGTGATCAGTGGGTTAAATGTATCCCTAGGGGCGTGATTCTAACTGTGGGGGGGGCGTGGCTTGTGATGTAACCACAGAGACATACGATCCTACATAGCAGGATCACATAGCCTCTGTGCTTACATCAGGGAGAATGACAGGCGGCTGTGTTTACATCATCTGTCCGTCCTTCTCCCTCTCCTGTGGAAGATCGCGATTTGGCCGGCGGACATCGGAGCCGCCGGTCACACGTGCGGGGAAGGCAGGGAACGAGCGGGGCGGGAGCGTGCCTCCGGCAGGACACGCTCGCCCCCTACAGGCTCCTGGGCGAGTGACGTAGGTCTACATCGATTTGCCCAGGAGCGGCTGACTGCCGCAATAAATAGTTGTGCGGCGGACGGCAAGTGGTTAAAGGGTAACTCCACTTTTGTGGGGAAAAAAAATCAGCAAACAAAGAAAAAACAATATAGCGTATACAATTGTGACACAAATCATATTGTAATTGAATGTTATTAAAAATCTCCTTTCCTTTTCAATCTGCAGCTGTTGTAATTTTCTGAAAATGCAATACAATATGGCCGCCTAGGGCTGTTTTGTACACAGAATGTATACTGACCACACCCCCAGAAACATAATTTTCTGCTTGTGTGATTGGCTCACCAATTTTCCCAGAAGTCTGCACTAAGATACAAGTCAGATTTCTGGCATCCCCTGCAACAAAAATGTCATTTTTGGTGAGATACTCCCAATAGGAACACGTCTAAAGGGATGCAGGCCCAGCAGATTTCCTCATTAGAGCCCTGCAGCTGCCACAGCTGATAGATAATTATGAAATCACTCCCATTACACCCACTCAGCACAGAGGAACAAACAATGATTTCTTCAGACTAACATAAGGTAGAAATCTGCAACAAAGTTTGTTATAATCCCTGCAATGTACAGAGATCACCCAGAGGGGAATGTTGTTTCTCAACAAAAGTGGAGTTACGCTTTAACCTATTGTTAGTCTCTAGTCTACAGACCCCCCTATGACTACTGTCAAGAAACCCTCAGTAACCAAAAAAAAAAAAAAAAACAATATGTAACATTTAGTTAAACAATGTAACCATACTGCAAATATAAACCGTGGATAATGCTGCGCTACTTTTAGAAAGCGTACAAATCCTGAGCGCATATAATGTTTAAAAATACAGAAATATAGATTTTTGTTTTCTTTGTTCTGCTCTCAGGAGAAACTTGATAGCTGCTGCTACTGGCCTATAAATGGCCTTCAGTTTATAAAGATGGCTCCATTCATCTTATAATAATCTAACTGTATTGATCCGGCCCAGCGATGTCGCCCTCCGCAGTGTGCTGGTGGCAGATACAATGATTAGGACATTACATTGGATACATAGAATAACAGTTTTGGATTAAGTGTAAAGTTCAAAAATGTAACACCTTCTATCCTAGAACATCTTTGCCCATTCATTATAAAAATGGAAATGTATTACTCTGTAGAACACATGTGTCAAACACAAGGCCCAAGGGCCAAATCCGGCCCTCCAGGCCATTTCATGTGGCCCTTGCAGCCAGGGCTTTTTTTTCAGCCAGAACATAGCGGAACTCTGTTCCGCCACCTCTGGCTCTCGTCCTCTGCTCCCCGCTCACCACTATCACTTGTAAACACAGAAGCCTTCTGTGTTTACAAGGACAGCTTTCCTCTTGGCGACTAACGGCTCTCACATATATGTGCCTGCCCTGCATGCACTCATGGCAGGAACAGATGAAGACCAAGGATCTCCCTGCATGTACACAGTACATTCCTGAACTCTGCACTCTGTACACAATATACTCCTTAACTCTGCACTCTGTACATAACGCACTCCTGAACTCTGCACTCTGTACATAGCACACTCCTGAACTCTGCACTCTGTACGTAGCACACTCCTGAACTCTGCACTCTGTACGTACCGCACTCCTGAACTCTGCACTCTGTACGTAATGCACTCCTGAACTCTGCACTCTGTACATAGCACACTCCTGAACTCTGCACTCTGTACGTAGCACACTCCTGAACTCTGCACTCTGTACGTAGCACACTCCTGAACTCTGCACTCTGTACGTATCGCACTCCTGAACTCTGCACTCTGTACGTAGCGCACTCCTGAACTCTGCACTCTGTACGTAATGCACTCCTGAACTCTGCACTCTGTACGAAGCGCACTCCTGAACTCTGCACTCTGTACGAAGCGCACTCCTGAACTCTGCACTCTGTACATAGCGCACTCCTGAACTCTGCACTATGTACGTACCGCACTCCTGAACTCTGCACTCTGTACGTAGCACACTCCTGAACTCTGCACTCTGTACGTACCGCACTCCTGAACTCTGCACTATGTACGTAGCGCACTCCTGAACTCTGCACTCTGTATGTAGCGAACTCCTGAACTCTGCACTCTGTACGTAGCACACTCCTGAACTCTACACTCTGTACGTACCGCACTCCTGGACTCTGCACTCTGTACGTAATGCATTGCTGAACTCTGCACTCTGTACATAGCACACTCCTGAACTCTGCACTCTGTATGTAGCGCACTCCTGAAGTCTGCACTCTGTACGTAGCGCACTCCTGAACTCTGCACTCTGTACGTAGCACACTCCTGAACTCTGCACTCTGTACGTAATGCACTCCTGAACTCTGCACTCTGTACGTAGCGCACTCCTGAACTCTGCACTCTGTACGTAGCGCACTCCTGAACTCTGCACTCTGTACGTAGCGCACTCCTGAACTCTGCACTCTGTACGTAGCACATAACTGAATTCTGCACTCTGTATGTAATTTCTAAGCCTTTGTTTCTAATTTTTAGGGACTCTTTAAGGACTGGAATAGTACCACCGGATTGGCGTAGGGCCAACATGGTGCCTATATTTAAAAAGGGATCAAAGTCTTTGCCAAGTAACTAGACCTGTTAGTTTAACTTCTATAGTCGGGAAGATATTGGAGAGTTTAATAAAAAACCACATAGATGAGTTCTTGCTGGAAAAAAATATTTTAGGCAACAGACAGCATGGATTCATGAAAGACAGAAGTTGTCAAACAAACCTGATTTCTTTTTAGAGGAGGTAAGTAAAACCTTGGACAGAGGGGTGGCTGTGGACATAGTATACTTGGACAGAGGGGTGGCTGTGGACGTAGTATACTTGGACAGAGGGGTGGCTGTGGACGTGGTATACTTGGACAGAGGGGTGGCTGTGGACGTGGTATACTTGGACAGAGGGGTGGCTGTGGATGTGGTATACTTGGACAGAGGGGTGGCTGTGGACATGGTATAATTGGACAGAGGGGTGGCTGTGGACGTGGTATACTTGGACAGAGGGGTTGCTGTGGACGTGGCATACTTGGACAGAGGGGTGGCTGTGGACGTGGTATACTTGGACAGAGGGGTGGCTGTGGACGTGGTATACTTGGACAGAGGGGTGGCTGTGGACGTGGTATACTTGGACAGAGGGGTGGCTGTGGACGTGGTATACTTGGACAGAGGGGTGACTGTGGACATGGTATAATTGGACAGAGGGGTGGCTGTGGACGTGGTATACTTGGACAGAGGGGTTGCTGTGGACGTGGCATACTTGGACAGAGGGGTGGCTGTGGACGTGGTATACTTGGACAGAGGGGTGGCTGTGGTATACTTGGACAGAGGGGTGACTGTGGACATGGTATAATTGGACAGAGGGGTGGCTGTGGACGTGGTATACTTGGACAGAGGGGTGGCTGTGGACGTGGTATACTTGGATTTTGTAAAAGCGTTTGACACAGTTCCCCACACACGGCTAATGTGTAAAGTAAAGTCTACTGGCTTGGAAAGATCAGTTTGCAAATGGATAGAAAATTGGCTAAAAGATAGAATTTAGAGAGTGGTGGTTAATGATTCTTACTCTGAATGGTCTAAGGTTATCAGTGGGGTACCCCAAGGTTCAGTGTTGGGACCCTTACTTTTTAATATCTTTATAAATGATATCGGGTCTGGGATTAAAAGTACCATTTCAGTCTTTGCAGATGACACCAAGCTTTGCAGTGGAATAACTTCCTTACAGAATGTCTCCAACATACAATCTGACCTCAATGCACTGTTTCATTGGGCAACTACAGGCCCGGACTGGCCATCGGGCACACCGGGCACATGCCCGGTGGGTCAGGCCGCCAGGTGGCATGTCAAAGGCCACCTCCAGGCTCACCTGCCCCCTATCTATCCATTAGCTTGCATGTGCTCCCACTGTGGAGACTCTTTAAAATTCATTAGAGTTAGGACTGCAGGTAACAGGGAGCCTTGACGTGGCCCTGCAGCTTTCACATGCGTTTGCAAATGTGTGCTAACTAAACCCCTGTATTGACGCAAACTGTTAGACAGGCCAATTTGGTTGGTAAGCAGACTGGTTGGCAAATTGAACTGGGAATTTTAACTTTGTTTGTTTCATGTGCGTTGCCCTTCCATGTGTTCTTTGCTATGAAGGCCAGTTATAGGTGGGGGCAGAGGCCATTTTCTTTGTGGCATGTCAAAGGCAGCTCCTTTAAACCATGCTACTCACCCGGACTCTCCGCGGTCGGCCGGCAACCCATTCAATTTACTGCAGGGCTGCCGGGGCCAGGTGGGTGGAGACTATAGGTCAGCTGCCCGGGAAGGGGAGTAGCTGAGAGGAGACACTATCGGTGCATGCTGGGACAGGACACTGCAGCCACAGACTGCAGGTAAAGCGAGACAAGTGAGAAGCAGTGGGCTAGGAGGAGGTTTCTGGATGTAGCTCGGGTGGGGGGGGGGAGATCTGTGAAAATGGGGTGTCTGGAGGGGGGCTTGTGGTTTCCCTAGGAGGCTAGGTTTTGCAAGGGCAATGTGGAGACTGGAAGGCACTGCTGGGGCTTAGGGCACTCTGGGACACTATTGGGGGCACTGTAGGAGGCTGCTGAGTCCTGTGGGGACTAAGGGGGGGGGGAAGGGAGGGGGGGAAGGGAGTGGGTGGAAGGGAAAGGGAGGGAGGGAGGAAGGGAAAGGGAGGGAGGAAGGAAGGAAGGGAAAGGGAGGGTGGAGGAGGAAGGAAGGGAAAGGGAGGGGGAAATGGAGGGGGGGGAAGGAGGGAGGAAGGGAAAGGGAGGGTGGGGAAGGAGGGAGGAAGGGAAAGGGAGGGGGGAAGGAGGAAGGAAGGGAAAGGGAGGGGGGAGGAGGAAGGAAGGGAAAGGGAGGGGGGGAGGAGCTTTTATTTATACATACAGTAGCATTTATTTTCATATGCGCTGACACATGTTTTGAGCTTCATGAAACCTGCCATCTACTGTTCTGGCAGTGGTCATTTTTATAATTGTAACGAGTAACTATGCAGCACAAAAAAATATATATATCGGAGTAGAAGTATTGAAATCATTGAAAAAATGTAGTGAAGTAAAAGTGGAAGTAGGAGAAAAAAATTCTACTCTAGGAAAGTACAGATACCGACTTTCCGTACTTAAGTACAGTAGTGAAGTAGTTCTACTTAGTTATTATACATCTCTGGATTGGGGTTTACATATGCGTGCGGGGCCTACAGACATGTTCACATTTGTGCGCTAGCCTCAGTGCCCCTCGACTTTTCACACTACCCAAACCCTCCCTAAAAGCCCTCAGTCCCCACAGGACTCAGCAGCCTCCTACAGTGCCCCCAATAGTGTCCCAGAGTGCCCTAAGCCCCAGCAGTGCCTTCCAGTCTCCACATTGCCCTTGCAAAACCTAGCCTCCTAGGGAAACCACAAGCCCCCCTCCAGACACCCTGACACTTAACACTCTCTCTACAGAAACTAGATTATTAAATCTAACTATAGTGGTATATAGTACCCTAACTACACTATATATCCCTTTCCTCACACTAATAATTGCTAAATGACACTTTTGAAGCAGGAGTAACAGAACTGCTTCCACTCTCTTCCACAGCCCTGTATTACAATGCTAGAGATTTTTCGGGGCTATCTTATATACTGGTGGGCGTATTCACTACTGATTGGCCTCTGGACCCCCTAGTCACTCCAATCACATTCCTAGCATCCTCCTGCCCCCTCAATTGGCTTTTACTGATGGTTCTGGTCCAATCACGGGCTTTTAAAGCCCAGTTCCTGTCCCATTGCATTTTGGTCGGTTCTGGTTACCGAATTCCGAACTTTTTCCGCAAAAAGTTCGGAATTTGGCCGAATTTTCGAACAGTCAATGTTCGAGTCGAACCGATGGTCGACCCGAACCATTCGATCATCCCTTATCACCATGTATAAATACATAAGGGGGGGAATCTGATCACCATGTATAAATATATAAGGGGGGGATATGATCTCCATGTATAAATACATAAGGGGGGATATATTTTCTATGTATAAATACATAAGGGGGGATATGATCTCCATGTATAAATATATAAGGGGGGATATGATCTCCATGTATAAATACATAAGGGGGGATATGATCACCATGTATAAATATATAAGGGGGGGGGGGCTATGATCACCATGTATAAATACATAAGGGGGGATATGATCACCATGTATAAATACATAAGGGGGGATATGATCTTCATGTATAAATACATAAGGGGGATATGATCTCCATGTATAAATACATAAGGGGGGATATGATCTCCATGTATAAATACATAAGGGGGATATGATCACCATGTATAAATGCATAAGGGGGATATGATCTCCATGTATAAATACATAAGGAGGGATATGATCACCATGTATAAATACATAAGGGGGGATATGATCTCCATGTATAAATACATAAGGGGGATATGATCACCATGTATAAATGCATAAGGGGGATATGATCACCATGTATAAATACATAAGGGGGGATATGATCACCATGTATAAATACATAAGGGGGATATGATCTCCATGTATAAATACATAAGGGGGGGATATGATCTCCATGTATAAATACATAAGGGGGATATGATCTCCATGTATAAATACATAAGGGGGGGTATGATCACCATGTATAAATACATAAGGGGGATATGATCTCCATGTATAAATACATAAGGGGGGGATATGATCTCCATGTATAAATACATAAGGGGGATATGATCACCATGTATAAATGCATAAGGGGGATATGATCACCATGTATAAATACATAAGGTGTGCATATAGTGCACTTGGAGTTGAGTTATTCACTTTAAGGGCAACACAGAGGACAAGGGGGCGCTCTTTACATCTAGTTAAATCTAGTTATTCACTTTAAGGTAATTTAAGGTCTTTAACCTTCACATACAGAAAAGGCTTCTTCACAGTAAAAGCTGTGCAAATGTGGTATTGACTCCCTCAAGAGCTGGTTCTGGCCACAAAGAAGTCTTTTTTTTATTCTTACACATGTGTGCAAATGTTCGGGGCATTGGAACTATAAAGAGGTTTTTTTTATTGGTAATACATAAGGATTACCTGGCCAGCTTGGATGTAAGCAGTGCTTAGTGGAGCTTCTGTTGAGTATTCCTGAGTAATGAACCTCTCCAGTGCTTTTACCTGCTCTGTGCCTTCCGGCTCTATTCTACAAGTTCGCTCCCTGATAAATTGTCCACGTACGCAGCGAACGTATAGATGAAAGGCCTCGTATTCATCCGCGCCGGCCTGTCACCAGAACACATTGCACTGAGATGCTCGGAGGGGTTCTTATTTAGGTCGTGGTGAAAAGCACTACAGAGACATCAATCTCTTCTCTCTTCCCACAAGAAATGTTTTTCAGCAATCCCTCCGGCCTTCATTAATCTTTGGAGGGGGGCGAAGACACTAATAGTTTACTGCAGTGGGAAATTAGGGATAAAAAAACGAAAAAAAAAAAAATTAACCCCGTTGTGGTCAAGTAAACATAAGAGACGTGTCTAATAATGACAAGGTTAAAGGAGGACTCTATCCTCTGCTACAGAGACTGATGTGACTGTTGGGGGGGGGGGGGGTTACATTAGAGTGTAAGCTCCTCTGGTACAGAGACTGATGTGACTGTAGGGGGACATTAGAGTGTAAGCTCCTCTGCTACAGAGACTGATGTGTCTGTGGGGGACATTAGAGTGTAAGCTCCTCTGGTACAAAGACTGATGTGACTGGCTCAGTGTTCTCTGTACAGCACTGTGGTATATGTCAGATATATATAAATGTATAATAATAATAGTGTGTGACTGTGGGGGAGAGGACATTAGAGTGTAAGCTCCTCTGGTACAGAGACTGATGTGATTGGCTCAGTGATCTCTGTACAGCACTCCGGTATATGTCAGAGATATCTAAATATATAGTAATATATAGTATAGTATAGTAATATATAGTAATAATAATCTTCTAGATTGTAAGCTCTAACGAGCAGGGCCCTCTAAATCCTCCTGTACTTAATTGTATTGTAACTGTACTGTTTGCCCTAACCTTGTAAAGCTCTGCGCAAACTCTTGGCATTATAAATCCTGTATAATAATATTAATAATAATAGTGTGTGACTGTGGGGGGACATTAGAGTGTAAGCTCTTCTGGTACAGAGACCGATGTGACTGGCTCAGTGATCTCTGTACAGCACTGTGGTTAATGGCAGAGCTATATAAATATATAGTAATATATAGTATAGTAATATATAATAATAATAATCTTCTAGATTGTAAGCTCTAACGAGAAGGGCCCTCTGATTCCTCCTGTATTGAATTGTATTGTAACTGTACTGTTTGCTCTAATGTTGTAAAGCACTGCTCAAACTGCTGACGCTATATAAATCCTGTATAGTAATAATAATAATAATAGTGTGTGACTGTGGGGGGACATTAGATTGTAAGCTCCTCTGGTACAGAGACTGATGTGCCTGTAGGGGGACATTCGAGTGTAAGCTCCTGTGGTACAGAGACTGATGTGACTGGCCCAGTGTTCCCTGTACAGCACTGCAGTATATGTCAGAGCCAGAGTTGTATAAAGTAGTCGAAACCCATACTTGAGTAGAAGTGGAAGTGCTCGATGAAAAAGTGACTTGAGTAGAAGTACTAAAGTATTCAACATTTTTTGCACTTCAGTATTGCAAGTAGTTTTTTAAAAAATGTTGCTACTCAAGTACTGAAAGTAAAAGTACAAGTACTGTATTATGTAGTTATTAAAGAAAGAAGTCAAAAGTTTGAACATCATATTGTTTTTTATTATTTCAAATGCAGCTTTTATTTATACATACAGTAGCTTTTATTTTCGTATGCGCTGATAATATACATGTTTTGAGCTTCATGAAACCTGCCATCTACTGTTCTGGCAGTGGTAATTTTTATAATTGTAACGAGTAACTATGCGGCACAAAAAAAAATATCGGAGTAAAAGTATAGAAATCATCGAAAAAATGTAGTGAAGTAAAAGTGGAAGTAGGAGAAAAAAATTCTACTCCAGGAAAGTACAGATACCGACTTTCCGTACTTAAGTACAGTAGTGAAGTAGTTCTACTTAGTTACTATACATCTCTGGTAATATACGTACAGAGATGTATAGTAACGAAGTAGAAATACTTAAGTACTGTACTTAAGTACCGAAATGCGGTATCTGTACTTTCCTAGAGTAGAATTTTTTTCTCCTACTTCTACTTTTACTTCACTACATTTTTTCGATGATTTCAATACTTCTACTCAAGTATTTTTTTTTTTGTGCTGCATAGTTACTCGTTACTTTTAAAAAAATTACCACTGCCAGAACAGTAGATGGCAGGTTGCATAAAGCTCAAAAAAATGTGTATAATGTCATTTGTAAATCAGCGCATACGAAAATAAAGGCTGTGTATAATAAAAGCTGCTATACCAAATCTTTCCAATAAAAAGAAAATATGAAACAAACAAATAAATGGTGCTACAGCGCTTAAAGTGCATCAAGAAACTACTAACAAACACAGGTTAATCATTTGAATAAATCATTTGAAATAATAAAAACAATATGATGTTCAAACTTTTGACTTCTTTCTTTAATAACTACATAACACAGTACTTGTACTTTTACTTTCAGTACTTGAGTAGAATTTTTTTTTCAAAACTACTGGTACTTTTTACTTTTAGTACTTAAGTAGCAAATTTTTTGAAAAAACTACTTGCAATACTTAAGTAAAAAAAATGTTGAATACTTTAGTACTTCTACTTAAGTAACTTTTTCTGCGAGCACTTCCACTTCTACTCAAGTCACTTTTTGATTGAGCACTTGTACTTTTACTCAAGTAGAAATTTCGAGTACTTTATACAAGTCTGTATACGTATAATAATAATAATCTTCTAGATTGTAAGCTCTAATGAGAAGGGCCCTCTGATTCCTCCTGTATTGAATTGTATTGTAACTGTACTGTTTGCTCTAATGTTGTAAAGCACTGCTTAAACTGCTGACGCTATATAAATCCTGTATAATAATAATAATAGTGTGTAACTGTGGGGAGACATTAGATTGTAAGCTCCTCTGGTACAGAGACTGATGTGACTGTAGGGGAACATTAGAGTGTAAGCTCCTCTGGTACAGAGACTGATGTGATTGGCTCAGTGATCTCTGTACAGCACTGCAGTATATATAAGAGCTTTATAAATGTATAATAATAATAGTGTGTGACTGTAGGGGGACATTAGATTGTAAGCTCCTCTGGTACAGAGACTGATGTGACTGTGGGGGACATTAGAGTGTAAGCTCCTCTGGTACAGAGACTGATGTGACTGTAGGGGGACATTAGAGTGTGAGCTCCTCTGGTGCAGAGACTGATGTGACTGGCTCCGTGTTCTCTGTACAGCACTGTGGTATGTCAGAGCTATATAAACATATAGTAATATATAGTATAGTAATATATATTAATAATAATCTTCTAGATTGTAAGCTCTAATGAGAAGGGCCCTCTGATTCCTCCTGTATTTAATTGTATTGTAACTGTACTGTTTGCTCTAATGTTGTAAAGCGCTGCTCAAACTGCTGACGCTATATAAATCCTGTATAATAATAATAATTAATAATAATAGCGTGTGACTGTGAGGGGACATTAGAGTGAAAGCTCCTCTGGTACAGAGACTGATGTGACTGTAGGGGGACATTAGAGTGTAAGCTCCTCTGGTACAGAGACTGATGTGATTGGCTCAGTAATCTCTGTACAGCACTGCGGTATATGTCAGAGCTATATAAATGTATAATAATAATAGTGTGTGACTCTGGGGGGACATTAGAGTGTAAGCTCCTCTGGTACAGAGACTGATGTGACTGTGGGGGACATTAGAGTGTAAGCTCCTCTGGTACAGAGACTGATGTGACTGTGGGGGGAGGGGACATTAGAGTGTAAGCTCCTCTGGTGCAGAGACTGATGTGACTGTGGGGGACATTAGAGTGTAAGCTCATCTGGTACAGAGACTGATGTGACTGGCTCTGTGTTCTCTGTACAGCACTGCGGTATATGTCAGAGCTATATAAATGTATAATAATAATAGTGCGTGACTGTGGGGGGACATTAGAGTGTAAGCTCCTCTGGTACAGAGACTGATGTGACTGTGGGGGGACATTAGAGTGTAAGCTCCTCTGGTACAGAGACTGCTGTGACTGGCTCAGTGATCTCTGTACAGCACTGCGGTATATGTCAGAGCTATATAAATGTATAATAATAATAGTGTGTGACTGTGGGGGGACATTAGAGTGTAAGCTCCTCTGGTACAGAGACTGATGTGAAATGCGAAGTATATCTTTTATATAATTACTTCCAGCAGAGATTATATGACATTTAAAAGAAGGGAGCAGGGTCTTATAAATCTTTCCATTATGCCCCTATAAGCTGCTGTTCATTAGCAAACAACATATTTCTTTAAATAATAATGGCCAATATTGGGACATGACATTATTAAAATTGACCCTGGAATGCCCTGCGGAGTTCTTCTTTAATATCCAGGCTGAGTATTCTCTATCGTCACTTGACAGCTGCAGAATTTTTTTGCAAACCTAATGAGAGGAAGAGCGATCCGATGGTGGTTCCCATATTACAGCCAAATGATTTCTTCATTCTCTCTCTCTCTTTGCTTCTTCTGTAAGCTGCTGATTTAGTGCCTGAAAAATGAAGATGAGGGTGAAAGACCAAAGCCATGTCCCCGGGGAGGAGAGAAATGGACTGGAGGTTCTCCCAAAACAAAACTATTTCCCCGGCAGAGTCTGACCCCCCTGACCCCCACAGACCTCCTCCTCATCCTGAATCTCATACTTCAAGGGTCAGTGTGTCTCCCCCTCGCAAAAAAAATAATATGCATGTCCCTGGAAAGGCTGATTTATGATGCAGACTTTTATGAGCGCAACACAAATTCTCCTTGAAAGCCTTGTCTGTAAGACTGCGGCCATATTTATTCTGGCTCATAGGGGACACATCAATAAAGGGCTGCAATCAATAATGTTTACTTATCCTTGTTTGTTTGAGAGGGAGGAAAAACGACACACATTTCTGTAGGAACATACATTTTCCTGTTTTTTACCTTATTATACAGTGCCTTGCAAAAGTATTCGGCCCCCCTTGAACTTTTTGACCTTTTGCCACATTTCAGGCTTCAAACATAAAGATATAAAACTGTAATTTTTTGTGAAGAATCAACAACAAGTGGGACACAATCATGAAGTGGAATGAAATTTATTGGATATTTCAAACTTTGTTAACAAATAAAAAACTGAAAAATTGGACGTGCAAAATTATTCAGCCCCTTTACTTTCAGTGCAGCAAACTCTCTCCAGAAGTTAAGTGAGGATCTCTGAATGATCCAATGTTGACCTAAATGACTAATGATGATAAATAGAATCCACCTGTGTGTAATCAAGTCTCCGTATAAATGCACCTGCACTGTGATAGTCTCAGAGGTCCATTTAAAGCGCAGAGAGCATCATGAAGAACAAGGAACACACCAGGCAGGTCCGAGATACTGTTGTGGAGAAGTTTAAAGCCGGATTTGGATACAAAAAGATTTCCCAAGCTTTAAACATCCCAAGGAGCACCGTGCAAGTGATAATATTGAAATGGAAGGAGTATCAGACCACTGCAAATCTACGAAGACCTGGCCGTCCCTCTAAACTTTCAGCTCATACAAGGAGAAGACTGATCAGAGATGCAGCCAAGAGGCCCATGATCACTCTGGATGGACTGCAGAGATCTACAGCTGAGGTGGGAGACTATGTCCATAGGACAACAATCAGTCGTATACTGCACAAATCTGCCCTTTATGGAAGAGTGGCAAGAAGAAAGCCATTTCTTAAAGATATCCATAAAAAGTGTTGTTTAAAGTTTGCCACAAGCCACCTGGGAGACACCAAACATGTGGAAGAAGGGGCTCTGCTCAGATGAAACCAAAATCAAACTTTTTGGCAACAATGCAAAACATTATGTTTGGCATAAAAGCAACACAGCTCATCACCCTGAACACACCATCCCCACTGTCATACATGGTGGTGGCAGCATCATGGTTTGGGCCTGCTTTTCTTCAGCAGGGACAGGGAAGATGGTTAAAATTGATGGGAAGATGGATGGAGCCAAATACAGGACCATTCTGGAAGAAAACCTGATGGAGTCTGCAAAAGACCTGAGACTGGGACGGAGATTTGTCTTCCAACAAGACAATGATCCAAAACATAAAGCAAAATCTACAATGGAATGGTTCACAAATAAACATATCCAGGTGTTAGAATGGCCAAGTCAAAGTCCAGACCTGAATCCAATCGAGAATCTGTGGAAAGAACTGAAAACTGCTGTTCACAAACGCTCTCCATCCAACCTCACTGAGCTCGAGCTGTTTTGCAAGGAGGAATGGGCAAAAATTTCAGTCTCTCGATGTGCAAAACTGATAGAGACATACCCCAAGTGATTTACAGCTGTAATCGCAGCAAAAGGTGGCGCTACAAAGTATTAACTTAAGGGGGTTGAATAATTTTGCACGCCCAATTTTTCAGTTTTTTATTTGTTAAAAAAGTTTGAAATATCCAATAAATTTCGTTCCACTTCATGATTGTGTCCCACTTGTTGTTGGTTCTTCACAAAAAATTACTGTTTTATATCTTTATGTTTGAAGCCTGAAATGTGGCAAAAGGTCGAAAAGTTCAAGGGGGCCGAATACACTGTATATAGGCACTGTATATAGCTCTGACCAGGGCCGCTGATAGGGGGGGACCACCAATCCTCCTGTAGGGGGCCCGGGCTCAAAGGGGGGCCCCAACAGCATGGGGAATTTTTGCGGGGGGACAATTACAGAAGGAAGCCCTGTGCGGCTCTCTGCAGCAGCTGAAAGCTAGTTTCTCCCGCTCCTGCCAGCTTTCAGATGCTGCGGGGAGAGAGACACAGACACAGGGCATCGTTCCTGTAATTGCTTCTCCAACACTGATCCCCCTCCCCATCCTGCCTGCTTCTGATCCCCCCCTTCCCCGTGTGCCCCCTTTTACTGTGCCGTCCCCCACTCCCAGAGTGCTGCAGGCTTCCCTGTGCTGTAAAAAACATAACAAATTGTAAGAAAAAATAATAATTAAACATTGTAATAAATAATTTGTAAAATTGTAAAATAAAATAATTGTAAACATTTTTAACATTTTAAAAAAATATATATAATTTTTTTTTTTTAATGTAAAAAATAATTAAAAAGGGCTAATTCACACAAGTTCTTTGTTATGTTTGTGTCCGCTAATAATGATATTGGTGTATTTTTAGTAAAAATATTGCCTTGATATATTCGGGGGGGGGGGGGGCCCTGCCAGGTAGGTTGTACAGGGCCCCATGATTTCTCAAAGCAGCCCTCGCTCTGACATATACCGCAGTGCTGTACAGAGATCACTGAGCCAGTCACATCAGTCTCTGTACCAGAGGAGCTTACACTCTAATGTCCCCCCACAGTCGCACACTATTATTATACATTTATATAGCTCTGACATATACCGCAGTGCTGTACAGAGATCACTGAGCCAGTCACATCAGTCTCTGTACCAGAGGAGCTTACACTCTAATGTCCCTGCACAGTCACACACTATTATTATTATACATTTATATATCTCTGACATATGCCGCAGTGCTGTACAGAGATCACTGAGCCAGTCACATCAGTCTCTGTACCAGAGGAGCTTACACTCTAATGTCTCCCCCATGCACAGTCACACACTATTATTATACATTGATATAGCTCTGATACCGCAGTGCTGTACAGAGAACACTGAGCCAGTCACATCAGTCTCTGTACCAGAGGAGCTGACACTCTAATGTCCCCCCCCCCCATAGTCACATCAGTCTCTGTACCAGAGGAGCTGACACTCTAATGCCCCCCCCCCCCACAGTCACATCAGTCTCTGTACCAGAGGAGCTTACACTCTAATGTTGCACACTTGTGGAATGGTGACAAACTACGGTACTTAAAAATCACCATAGGCGACATTTTAAATTAAAAGGGCCTGGTATAGATTTTGGGTGACCCCGTGCCATTTTTTTTTACTGTCATAGGGTTCCCTTTAACCACTTAAACACAGGGCACTTTCACCCCTTCCTGCCCATATCAATTTTCAGCTTTTAGTGCTCATTGGCATCTTGGGAAATATTGGTAGCTTTGCATGACACCGCTTCCCGTCTTTAACATTGGCGTTTATTGGAAATATTGGTCAGCTTGGCATGGCACTGCTCCCAAACTTTAATATTGGCGTCTATATGAAATCTTGGTCAGCTTGGCATGGCACTGCTCACGAACTATAAGTGACAGGGACACAAAACATGGGGAGCACCGAGAAGGGGACCCAGGACTACAACATATCTATACATTATAAAAGTGGGGTATATGCTGTACACTACACTGACTGCACTAAACTGACTGAACTCACTATGCACTAACTGCCTGCCTAACCTCTATTATCATACACTAAACACGGCTGCTTTGTCAGCATCAGCCTTATATAGTGTGGGTCGTGGACTTAGCCCCTGAGCCATGATTGGCTAAAGGCACCCTGTCTTTGGCCAATCATGGCTCCGACAGGACATTGTGCTGTGATTGGCCAAAGCATACAGGTGAGGTGCATGTTTTGGCCATTCGTCAGTAATTTATTCACTGCACCAGCACAGTGCATTATGGGGCTCTCAACAGTGGGCAAACTTCTTGCTGAGCGCCCCATTTGTTCATGTGTTCTGATGCTCAAATCCAACTTACGTTCAACTTGAACATCAAACCCAACCCTAATTATATCAATATATAGTTCCTGTATAATAATAATAATAATAATAATAATAATAATAATAATAATAATATATATCCTGTATAATAGTAATATATGAATCCTGTATAATAATATATAAATCCTGTATAATAATAATAATATTATATAAATCTTGTATAATAATAAAAATATATAAATCCTGTATTATAATAATAATAATAATAATATATAAATCCTGTATAATTATAATAATAATAATAATACTAATAATAATAATATATAAATCCTGTATAATAATTATATATAAATCCTATATTATAATAATGATTATATTTAAATCATGTATAATAATAATAATAATAATATATAAATCTTGTATAATAAAAATATATAAATCCTGTATTATAATAAAAATAATAATAATAATAATGATATATAAATCCTGTATAATAATAATATATAAAATCTTTATAATGATAATAATAATAATATATAAATCCTTTATAATAATAATAATAATAATAATAATAATAATATATAAATCCTGTATAATAATTATATATAAATCCAATATTATAATAACTATAATATTTAAATCATGTATTATAATAATAATAATAATAATAATATATAAATCCTGTATAAGAATATTAATAATATTAATAATAATAATGATACATAAATTCTGTATAATAATTATATATAAATCCTATATTATAATAATGCCGATATTCAAAAAAAGGGCAGAGGCATGTCCCGGGAAATTATAGGCCTGTCAGTCTGACATCGATAGTATGTAAACTTCTGGAGGGGACGATAAGGGACTATATCGTAGAGTTTGCTAAAGACAACAACATCATCAGCAGTAATCAGAATGGGTTTACAAATGGGCGTTACTGTCAAACCAATCTCTTAACATTCTACGAGGAGGTGAGCTGTGAGCTAGATAGGGGCAGACTAGTGGATGTGGTGTACCTGGATTTCGCTAAGGCGTTTGATACAGGTCCCCACAAGCGCTTCATTTATAAAATAAGGTCTGCAGGCATCGACTGCAAGGTTTGTTCTTGGATACCGAACTGGCTAAAAGGGCGTGTCCAAAGGGTGGTAATATATAGCGCATACTCAGACTGGTCTGAGGTGGTAAGTGGGGTCCCCCAAGGCTCAGTCCTGGGACCAACCTTGTTCAATTTATTCATTAACAGCATCGAGGACGGGATCAGTAGTTCTAGATCAGTTTTTGCAGATGACACAAAATTGGGCAGGGCAATAGCTGCACGGCATGAAGCAGATATCCTACAGAATGACCTGGACAAAATAACAGAGTGGGCAACGACATGGCAAATGAGGTTTAATGTGGAGAAGTGTAAGGTTTTGCACTTGGGGACTAAAAACATAAAAGCACAATACACGTTAGAGAAGGGCAACTAAACTGATTAGGGGATTGGAGGACCTTAATTATGAGGAGCATCTGCAATCACTTGATTTATTCTCCCTGGAGAAGAGACGCCTGAGAGGGGACATGATAGCAATTTATAAATACCTCAATGGTGATCTCAGCATAGAAAAAAATCTATTCAGTCGAAAGGATTGCATGAGGACTCGAGGGCATACAATGCGATTGGAGGAGAAGCGTTTTAACCTCAGGCAACACAGAGGGTTCTTTACTGTTAGGGCTACAAGATTGCGGAATTCTCTACCACAGGGGGTGGTTTCTACGGGAAGTATGGTGGCTTTCAAAAGACTCTTGGACGTACATCTCAAGGATCAGGACATTCAGTGGTATGAGAGATGATTACGACCACACACACCTACACAGGTTGAACTGGATGGACTATCGTCTCTATTCAACCTCAACTACTATGTAACTATGTAAAAAAATGATAATATTGAAATCATGTATAATAATAATGAAATAATATTAATAATAATAATAATAATATAAAAATCCTGTATAATAATTATATATAAATCCTATATTATAATAATGATAATATTTAAATCATGTATAATAATAATGTATAAATCCTGTAAAATAATATTAATAATAATAATGATGATATATAAATTCTGTATAATAATTATATATAAATCCTATATTATAATAATGATAATAATGAAATAATGTATAATAATAACAATAACAATAATAATAACAACATCTAAATCCTGTATAAAAATAATAATAATATTATATTAATCCTGTATAGTAATAATAATAATAATATATAAATCATGTATAATAATAATAATAATAATATATAAATCCTGTATTATAATAATAATAATAATAATAATAATAATAACAACATATAAATCCTGTATAAAAATAATAATAATAATAATATATAAATCCTGTATAATAATAATAATAATAATAATAATAATAATAATAATATATTAATCCTGTATAATAATAATAATATATTAATCCTGTATAATAATAATAATAATAATATAATATATAAATCCTGTATAGTAATAATAATAATGTGAGTTTTCTTCCTTCTGTATTGCAGTCAGGTATTGGGGGTGGTAGAAGATAAAAGCTCCTGGTGATTACCCCGGTGTAAATGGAGCTCTTCTCTGTAGCGGATCTGAATCCCCCTCGGAGGATCAGGACAATTTTTCTTCCACAAGTGATTATTGGATTGTTCTCTTCAACACTTTCCATGATTTACCGTTCCCATGTAACCTTGTGATGTTTACTCTGCAGCTCCTCTAATTGTGTCCCGATGTGACACTTGACTTGTTCCCTTTGGTCTGGACTCACAATGAATATGGAGGCTGCTGGGGGAGACTTTGTCAGAATAATGACAGTTAGGTCGGGGGAGTATTTATTAGAACAACCCCTGAGACCCGCAACTCCATTGTGTATAGAATGCGGGCCCTCAATGTGATGATTATTGTACTGTATGCTGCCAGCCCTCAGGGATCTCCTGTCACCAGACCATTAACTTCAACTAATATCTTACCATAATATTATATGCGTGTTTAACATTCTATGAACAGACATTTACCTGTGAAAGCCCATCCACTGCCTGGACTGCCGGCTCAGAGATTACACAATCCTGTACAGCAAATCCTGGTGTGCACAAATGTCTGACACAGATCAGCCCCTCACCTCATGATTTACTACAGTTACATTGTTGCAGCCTCTCATCTTGTGACTGACTACAAAGTTACAATGTTGCAGCCTCTCGCCTTGTGACTTCCTACAAAGTTACAATGTTGCAGCTTCTCACTGTGTGACTCTCTACAAAGTTACAATGTTGCAGCCTCTCACCTTGTGACTGACTACAAAGTTACAATGTTGCAGCCTCTCACCTTGTGACTCTCTACAAAGTTACAATGTTGCAGCCTCTCACCTTGTGATTTGCTACAATGTTGCAGTCAGATCAGTAAGGGAGAGGAGACTTAGGGAATGCATGGTCCTGCCTGCAGCAGACAAATGACATCCTCCCAGCCTGGGCCAAGTCACTGACTGCCACTGAAGAACGGCTATTTATGAAAAGATGGAGCTTTTCTGTAAAGTGATGCTGTGGCTGGTCAGGAATTAAGTAATTCAGACTCGTACGCTGACTGCAAGTCCACTTCACAAATATGCATGCACAGTGCAATCTCTATTCATTTCTCTGAAGGGTCTGTGCACCCCGCACAGCAGCCAAGTACAAGGCTGACATGTGCTGCAGCAAGAAGGCTCAACAGCAAATTTTTGGCGTGATGAAAAAAGACAAATCCTTTGTTTAAAGCGGAGTTCCACCCTGGGAAAGCTTTTTTTAATAAAAATACCCCCGGGACAGTCAGGGTTAGTACATTCCACAATGGCTAGCCTCTGATCTGTCCCGGGTTGCACTTACCTTTTAGAAGAAATACTTACCTTGAAAAAGTATTGTCCAGCGCTGCCATCTCAGGTGTGGGCAGCTTGAAGCCAGCGCGATCCTCTTCTGTGTCCTCTTCCATCTTCTTCGGTCCCACGATGCACTGCACCGGCCCCGACGTCACTTCCGATGCCGCAGCGTCATCCCTGCACAGATCCTGGGCATGCCCAGAAGCTGTTTAGCAAGGTATGACGGCGCCTGCCCCGGAACTGACGTCGGGGCCGGTGCAGGCGCATTGATTCCTGGGAGCGATGACGTTCAGCTCCCAGGAATCATTGCAAAGCCAGGAAGTGACGAATCGCCGTGGCCGCCGAGGGGAGGAAGAGGAAGTAAGGTAAGTATATTATCTTCTAAACCAGGTAAGTAAAAAGAAAAAAAAATTGCGATTTTCCATTTGTTTTTCAGGTGACCCCGGGCATGAAGATGGAGGTAAGTTTAATTTTAGGGTGGAACTCCGCTTTAAGGATAGCTGGATTTGAACCACATATGCTTCCTAGGTAGTGTTAGTACCATACCTGATGTATACCCTGTAACGGAACCGCAACCCCACAATGTGCTTCCATCAGAATACCGTTTCCTTCAGCCTTGCACATAGATATCAGATATTCTAGCCGCCCCCATACAAAACTAGCTTAGAATAGCTTGTATAAGATCTGGAACATTTATTGAACAAACTCACACCGAACATATACCCCACCAGGTCAGGTGCCTGATTACATTATCATATGCAGATCAAATTGTGTACAGAAATATAATTAACATACCTAAGGAACAACCAACACAAACAGTATTCTACTTTCCCACCAGCAACTAATAGATGACAGTGATTTAATTAACTTGAGCTAATAATAACATAATTATAAGGGTCCTTTCATACGGGCTTTCTGCTGAGCAGGCAGATGACAGGTCTGTCTCCGCCAGTGATGGCCCATCCATTGGGGGCACAGGGGTGCCACCCCCCCATCCATGCGTCCGGCCCCCTAATCTACATGCAGGGCGCCGGACGCATGGATTCCAATTTATTTTTCTTTTTTGAAGCACGTAATTAGAGCCAGAGGCTCTAATAGTCTTCAAAAAAGGGTGGGCTCGGACCGCAGAGCACTGCCCCCTGAGCCCACCCAGTTGTGTGACAATAGCAAATGATTATTAAGTGCTGGCTGGAGCTGGTGTGGTCCGGGGGGGTATGGCGTGGTCCGTCTGCGCACCCCCCGGCCCATGGAGCATCAGCCGCCACTGGTCTCCGCCGACTTTGCAGAGACAGACCTGTCAGATCCCCTCTCTCCTCTATGGGGGAGAAGATAAAAACGGGCCGCCTGTCTGTTTTCATTTGATCCTATTTGACCTGATCCTCCAGACGGATGGAAAATAGGGAATCCATCGATCTGGATTTCACGGACAGGACTGGATCGGATAGTAGTGGGTGTCGGCGAAGATGTCACCGCTGACATCCGCTGCCCCATAGAAATGCATGGAGCATCTGACCAGGTCCCCCTGTAAAAAACTGACAGGCAGATCTGATCTGAAAGCCCATGTGAAAGGGGCCTAAGTGTAAACACATCCCCACAGTAGACAATAGGTGAGTTAATCAGCACAATCAACAATGTGTGTAGGACAGGTGGTTGAGCTGATGACATGAGTCTGACTGTGCGGAGCAGTCCCCTATTGGCAATAGGCAGCTAGGCCTTTAACATGGATCCTAGCCCTAGAGTCCCAGAGTCTGTGTGTCTTGGGGAGATGTGGACCTGAATCCAAAGTAACATTACTCCAAGGGTCCCCTCAGCATACACCCCACAAAGAGCAGTGTTTATTGCTATCACAAGGGATGAACAACACCCCCAATACAAACAGTATTCTACTTTCCCACTAGCAACTAATAGATGACAGTGATTTAATTAACTTGAGCTAATTAACTAGCAGACTTGCCGTCATCGAGCTCCTGAAGCCTGATTTCTGTGTTTACAAGTGATGGTGGTGAGCGAGGAGCAGAGGACCTGAGCCAGAGGTGGAGGAACTGAGTTCCACCAAGTTCCAGCTGAAGAAAAGCCCTGCTCTCGACTGATACAATATTGATATAAACAACGCAATAAACTCCAATGTCTCTATTGCACTTTTGTGCTGATCTCCCTAATGATCCATTATTTTGCCGGGAGAAATCTTCAGATACCAATGTGACCAATTAGGATCCCCCATACTGACTCTGCAGAAGGTAGGCGACAATTTTACACGAAGCTGATATTAGTGAGTTTATTATGTTTATTATTATTATTATAGTTTATTATGATATTAGTGAGTTATGTTTGTTACAATGTAAATGAGTCACACCAGTTTTATTATTATCAGATGAAAACACACAAATCCCTGTATACACAATTTATTTAACCACTTCAGCCCTGGAAGATTTCCCCCCTTAATGACCAGACCCTATTTTGCGATTCGGCACTGCGTTATTTTAACAGACAATTGCGCAGTCGTGCGACGCTGTACCCAAACTAAATTGATGTCCTTTTTTTCCCTACAATTGGAGCTTTCTTTTGGTGGTATTTGATCACCTGTGCGATTTTTATTTTTTTGCGTTATTATAAACAAACAAATAGCGACAATTTTGCAAAAAAAAAAAACAATATTTTTCACATTCTGTTATATAACATTCCCAAAAAAAAAATAAAAAATCAAATTTTTTTTAAATTTTAGGCAAATTTGTTTCCTGCTACATATTTTTGGCAAAAAAAAATTGCAATAAGCGTATTTTGATTGGTTTGTGCAAAGGTTATCACGTCTACAAACTAGGGGAAAGATTTATGTCATTTTTATTGTTTTGTTTTTTTTTTTACTAGTAATGGCAGCGATCTGCGTTTTTTAGCAGGACTGCGACATTGCGGCGGACAGATCGGACCCCTAACTGACATTTTTTACACTTTTGGGGGGACCAGTGACATTACTACAGTAATCAGTGCTAACAATATGCACTGTTACTGTACTAAGGACACTGGCAGGGAAGGGGTAACCCAGGGACGATCAAAAGGGTTAAATGCGAGCCTAGGGGGTGTTTTCTAACTGTGTGGGGATTGGGCTTATGGAATCAACACAGAGACCTGTGATCCTAAATAGGAGGAATACAGGATTCTGCTACATATTTTTGGTAAAAAAAAAAAAATTGCAGAAAGCGTGTTTTGATTGGTTTGCTCAAAAGTTATTGCGTTTACTAACTACAGGAAAGATTTATGTCATTTTTTTTTTTTTTTACTAGTAATGGCGGCGATCGGCGTTTTTTTGCGGGACTGCGACATTGCGGTGGACAGATCGGACCCCTAACTGACATTTTTGACACTTCTGGGGGTACCAGTGACATTACTACAGTAATCAGTGCTAAAAATATGCACTGTCACTGTACTAATAACACTGGCAGGGAGGGGGTTAACACAGTGGGTGATCAAGGGGTTAAATGTAAGCCTAGGGGAGTGTTTCTAACTGTATGGGGGTGGGGCTTGTGAAATGACCATAGAGACCTGTGTTCCTATATAGAAGGATCACAGACACTCTGTGATCATTCCAGAGAGAAGAACGGTCAGCTGTGTTTACAACAGCCGACCGTCCTTCTCTCTCAGCGGGGAGCGATCACGGGTGTCAGGCGGCAATCAGAGCTGCCTGCCCGCTGTATCGGCCTCCCTGCTGACGAGCGGGGGTGGGAGCGCCACCAGCGGCGCGCTCGCCCCCTGGACTCCCGAGAGCGAGCGCCATACATGTACGGCGATTTGCCTGGGAGCGGCTGCCTGCTGCAGTACATCTGTGGCGGGCAGTCGTAAACCGGTTAACTATAAAGAAAGATAAGAAAGTTTCCCCTTTGAGTCCGGGGATACATTGTTCACCTCTTTCTTGTTACAAAGTTTCCTTCCTATGTTTTGGTGGAATATTCCGGTGAATAATGTTGGACTGTCCCCCTCGGCTCTCCCGGCATCGTTCCGGGGGATTCCAGTCTTTTCTCATTACCTGAATCATCCCCAAATGGTGCCGTGTGTGCCGGGGAGGGCCGGGGAGGGCCAAGTATTAAACCAAAACATCTGCTGTACTTGTAGAGCAATCAGTGTGCGTGATTGTAGGAAAATATTCTCAGCGCCACTACAGAGGATTATTAAAATCAAGAAAATTGTCCAATCACTGGAAGCAAAACACAAAATCCTCTCTTCAAGACGTTTCCTTGTGTGATAAACAGAGAGGAGCGCAGCGATGTGTGCCTGGATGGACGGCTCCACACTCTGCAACATTCATCACTATGGGGGTCTATTTATGTCAATTTCATATACAGCGGGTGTATATAATATACAGTACATTGGGTATATACAATACACAGTACAGCGGGTATATAAAATATACAGTACAGCGGGTATATAAAATACACAGTACAGCGGGTGTATAAAATACACAGTGAGTACACCCCTAAGTGACAATGTCCAAATTGGGCCCAATTAGCCATTTTCCCTCCTTAGGTGTCATGTGACTCGTTAGTGTTACAAGGTCTCAGGTGTGAATGGGGAGCAGGTGTGTTAAATTTGGTGTTATCGCTCTCACTCTCTCATACTAGTCACTGGAAGTTCAACATGGCACCTCATGGCAAAGAACTCTGAGGATCTGAAAAAAAAAAATTGCTCTACAATAAGATGGCCTAGGCTATAAGAAGATTGCCAAGACCCTGAAACTGAGCTGCAGCAGGGTGGCCAAGACCATACAGGGGTTTAACAGGACAGATTCCACTCAGAACAGGCCTCACCATGGTCAACCAAAGAAGTTGAGTGCACGTGCTCAGCATCATATCCAGAGATTGTCTTTGGGAAATAGACGTATGAGTGCTGCCAGCATTGCTGCAGAGGTTGAATTGGTGGGGGGTCAGCAGGGCTCGAGTTCTGCAGGAACGCATGGGAACGCCGTGGCAAAGCCGCAGAAGGCGGTGAGAGGGGGTGTCCCCTCCCGCTCACCCGGGTAATGATTGAGTGGCTCCTGAGCCGCATCGGTCGTTACTGACGGAAAGCCGACCGCAGGCTCTAAACCACGGTACCGGGATGGTGCCTCTAGCTAGAGGCATCATCCCGGTATAACACCGCAAAGTCTTCCGACGTATATATACATCATAAATAACAAGCAAAAAGTTGGGGGAGCAAACCCTGAACATGTATTTCTAAAGCTGGTGCAGCTATGGACCAAGCAACATGTATATTAAAAAAAGAATAGCGCACACATGCAAAAGAAATGACTATTAAATATGGAGACAATGCATAAATAAAAATGGGGATTTAGTTCCACCATATGGCCATATCGTGCTCAAGCCCACCACTGCGTCAAAGTACCCCATTGTCAATGGGTCCTACACTATCCATAAAAAAGGGATGAATCCAGCCTCTCTAACCCTTGGAGACAACACTCCTTGCTGGGAGAGATGTGCTAATGCACTACAAGGGACTCCTCCTATATCTACTTGATAGTTCTTAGGGTATTTTCTCTTCTGGTTGTATATTCTCAGGATATTTTCTCTTCTGGCTGATGGCTCTTAGAGTATTTTGTCTTCTGGTCGTATATTCTCAGGGTATTTTGTCTTCTGGTCGGATATTCTCAGGGTATTTTCTCTTCTGGTCGTATTTTCTCTTCTGCTCTTCTGTTCATTTATTCTCAGGGTATTTTCTCTTCTGGTTGTATATTCTCAGGGTATTTTCTCTTCTGGTTGTATATTCTCAGGGTATTTTCTCTTCTGGTTGTATATTCTCAGGGTATTTTCTCTTCTGGTCGTATATCCTCAGAGTATTTTCTCTTATGGCTGATGGCTCTTAGAGTATTTTGTCTTCTGGTCGTATATTCTCAGGGTATTTTCTCTTCTGGTCATATATTCTCAGGGTATTTTCTCTTTTGGTTGTATATTCTCAGGGTATTTTATCTTCTGGTTGTATATTCTCAGGGTATTTTCTCTTCTGCTCTTCTGGTCATATATTCTCAGGGTATTTTCTCTTCAGGCTGATGGCTCTTAGAGTATTTTGTCTTCTGGTCGTATATTCTCAGGGTATTTTCTCTTCTGGTCGTATATTCTCAGGGTATTTTCTCTTCTGGTCGTATATTCACAGGGTATTTTCTCTTCTGGTCAGATATTCTTAGGGCATTTTCTCTTCTCGTTGATGGCTCTTAGAGTATTTCCTCTTCTGGTCGTATATTCTCAGAGCTGGGTTCCCCCGCTGACAGCTGAATGTTAAAAAAGAAAAAAATGCTGTCTAAAAAAAATTGTGAAAAAAACCCAGCATGGGGTCTCCCAAAAGCCATACCAGGCCCAGCGTCACCGCCCGCTGCTAGCTGGGTCAGTGACGCCACAGGGTAGCCCTGCCCTTTACCTATTCAACCCCTTCCCGACCGCATGCAGCCTATTTACTGCGGCAGTGCAGACCTCCTGCGCAAACCGACGTAGACCTACGTCGATCGTGCGCCTGCAGCTAGGGGGCGAGCGCTCGCCGCCAGCGGTGCGCTACCGCCCCCACTTGCCAGCAGGGACTCCGATGCACGAGGCAGGCGGCCCCGATTGCCGCCTGCCACCCGCGATCGCTCCCCACTGAGGGAGAAGAACGGTCTGCTATTGTAAACACAGCTGACCGTTCTTCTCTCTGGAATGATCACAGAGCTCCTGTGATCCTTCTATATAGGATCACAGGTCTCTATGATCATTTCACAAGCTCTGCCCCCCACAGTTAGAATCACTCCCCTAGGTACACATTTAACCCCTTGATCACCCATAGTGTTAACCCCTTCCCTGCCAGTGTCATTATTACAGTAACAGCATATTTTTAGCACTGATTACTTTAGTAATGTCCCCCCAAAAGTGTCAAAAATGTCAGTTAGGGGTCCGATCTGTCCGCCGCAATGTCGCAGTCCCGCTAAAAATCGCAGATGGCCGCCATTACTAGTAAAAAAAATAAATAAATAAAAATGACATAAATCTTTCCCCTAGTTTGTAGACGTGATAACTTTTGTGCAAACCAATCAAAATACACTTATTGCAATTTTTTTTTTTTTTTTTTACCAAAAATATGTAGCAGAATACAAATCGGCCTAAAAGGAAGAATTGATTTTTACATTTTTTTATTGAGAATGTTATATAACAGAATGTGAAAAATATTGTTTTTTTTTTTTCAGAATTGTCGCTCTTTTTTTGTTTATAGCGCAAAAAATAAAAATCGCACAGGTGATCAAATACCACCAAAATAAAGCTCTGTTTGTGGGAAAAAAATGACATCAATGTTATTTGGGTACAGCGTCGCACGACCACGCAATTGTCTATTAAAGTAACGCAGTGCCCGAATCGCAAACAATGGCCTGGTCATTAAGGGGGGAAATCTTCCAGTCCAGAAGTGGTTACAATTTTTTTTTTTCTTTTGGCATAGGGTCCCTACCAGGCCCAAAGGGTGGGGAGCCCCACGTTGTTTTTTTTGCCGGCAATTTTTTTTTTACATTCAACTGTCAGCGGGTAACCCCCGCTGACAGTTGACTCATCGGTTGTTAAGGACGCAGTAGCCGGCTTCCTGCTCCTTAACAACCAACTATATACAGTGTTTTTAAAGGGGGGAAAAAACCTCAAAAATGCAAAATGCATACACAAATGCATGCAAAACCGTATCAAAACTTCAGGTTTTAAAATGCAAAACGTGCCTAAAAAATGCATCAAAAACAACTGCATAGATGTGAACCTAGACTAACTTAGTAAATGCGATAAAAGTTCACTTTGCAAAAAATACCCAATCACATGTAAGGAAAATGTAAAAAAAAAGTATTTTTGCTTGCACATGATTGGATGATGGAAGTCACCTCCTTCAGTAATGTAAGGGAAAATTTCCTTAGTGTGTCACCAGCACAGGAAGTGAGGGGAAATGTCTCAGTCGGAGACACAGAAACATAAAAAAACCTCAAAGATCTCCTAACCTTTCCACACTCCATCCACAACCTCCAATCTAAATATCTTTGGCTGGAAGTCCAGACTAAAGTTCACCTTTATGTCCCCAGTAACTGCCTCTAGCCGGGGCCGGGGCCATCTGTTTTTCTAAAAGCGTCTTTACAGCTAAGTGTATGAGAAACACTTCAAATAATTCCAGGCTGAAAAATGACTTTTTTTTTCATCTTTCTGCTCGTCGCTCTCCATCTTTCAAACGCAGCCCATTAAATGGAGTGAAGTACGTAAAACACCCCAGCGCGCGCCATGGCCCCCGGCGAGAGAGCTCTGAGCTTTCACAGGTTGATAATTCATACCTGGCTGAAAATGGGGGCTTAGGTTTACGAAGCGATAAAACCCGTGTTATTTCTGCTCAGCGTCTGATAAAAGAGAGGCTCCCACTTCTGTCGTGACACTTTAAATCCTGTCAGTCATCGCCAGCAATTAGCCGGCCCGGAATGCACTCCGACTTCACCGCGTCCCTGCGCGAGGACAACCGCCTGTACCTAAAAGAGGGGCCAAATGGTGAACCGCAGCTGCAGATTTCTAATAATCCCCCCCCCCCCCCCCACAGTCACACACTATCATTATTATACATTTATATAGCTCTGACATATACCGCAGTGCTGTACAGAGAACACTGAGCCAATCACATCAGTCTCTGTACCAGAGGAGCTTACACTCTAATGTCCCCCCACAGTCACATCAGTCTCTGTACCAGAGGAGCTTACACTCTAATGTCCCCCCACAGTCACACACTATTATTATACATTTATATATCTCTGACATATACCGCAGTGCTGTACAGAGATCACTGAGCCAATCACATCAGTCTCTGTACCAGAGGAGCTTACACTCTAATGTCCCCTCCCCCACAGTCACATCAGTCTCTGTACCAGAGGAGCTTACACTCTAATGTCCCCCCCACAGTCACATCAGTCTCTGTACCAGAGGAGCTTACACTCTAATGTCCCCCCACAGTCACACACTATTATTATACATTTATATAGCTCTGACATATACCGCAGTGCTGTACAGAGATCACTGAGTCAGTCAAATCAGTTTCTGTACCACAGGAGCTTACACTCTAATGCCCCCCCCCCCCAGTCACACACTATTATTATTATTATACATTTATATAGCTCTGACATATACCGCAGTGCTGTACAGAGATCACTGAGCCAGTCACATCAGTCTCTGTACCAGAGGAGCTTACACTCCAATGTCCCCCCACAGTCCCATCAGTCTCTGTACCAGAGGAGCTTACACTCCAATGTCCCCCCACAGTCACATCAGTCTCTGTACCAGAGGAGCTTACACTCTAATATCCCCCCACAGTCACATCAGTCTCTGTACCAGAGGAGCTTACACTCTAATGTCCCCCCACAGTCACATCACTCTGTACCAGAGGAGCTTACACTCTAATGTCCCCCCCACAGTCACACACTATTAATATTATACATTTATATAGCTCTAACATATACCGCAGTGCTGTACAGAGAACACTGAGCCAGTCACATCAGTCTCTGTACCAGAGGAGCTTACACTCTAATGTCCCCTCCCCCACAGTCACATCAGTCTCTGTACCAGAGGAGCTTACACTCTAATGTCCCCCCCACAGTCACATCAGTCTCTGTACCAGAGGAGCTTACACTCTAATGTCCCCCCACATTCACAAATTATTATTATTATACATTTATATAGCTCTGACATATACCGCAGTGCTGTACAGAGATCACTGAGCCAGTCACATCAGTCTCTGTACCACAGGAGCTTACACTCTAATGCCCCCCCCCCCCACAGTCACACACTATTATTATTATTATACATTTATATAGCTCTGACATATACCGCAGTGCTGTACAGAGAACAGTGAGCCAGTCACATCAGTCTCTGTACCAGAGGAGCTTACACTCTAATGTCCCCCACAGTCACACACTATTATTATTATACATTTATATAGCTCTGACATATACTGCCGTGCTGTACAGAGATCACTGAGTCAGTCAAATCAGTTTCTGTAGCAGAGGAGCTTACACTCTAATGTCCCCCCACAGTCACATCAGTCTCTGTACCAGAGGAGCTTACACTCTAATGACCCCCCACAGTGAGTCACACACTATTATTATTATACATGTATATAGCTCTAACATATACCGCAGTGCTGTACAGAGAACACTGAGCCAGTCACATCAGTCTCTGTACCAGAGGAGCTTACACTCTAATGTCCCCCCACAGTCACATCAGTCTCTCTGTACCAGAGGAGCTTACACTCTAATGTCCCCCCACAGTCACATCAGTCTCTGTACCAGAGGAGCTTACACTCTAATGTCCCCCCACAGTCACATCAGTCTCTCTGTACCAGAGGAGCTTACACTCTAATGTCCCCCCACAGTCACATCAGTCTCTGTACCAGAGGAGCTTACACTCTAATGTCCCCCCACAGTCACATCAGTCTCTGTACCAGAGGAGCTTACACTCTAATGTCCCCCCACAGTCACATCAGTCTCTGTACCAGAGGAGCTTACACTCTAATATCCCCCCACAGTCACATCAGTCTCTGTACCAGAGGAGCTTACACTCTAATGTCCCCCCACAGTCACATCACTCTGTACCAGAGGAGCTTACACTCTAATGTCCCCCCCACAGTCACACACTATTAATATTATACATTTATATAGCTCTAACATATACCGCAGTGCTGTACAGAGAACACTGAGCCAGTCACATCAGTCTCTGTACCAGAGGAGCTTACACTCTAATGTCCCCTCCCCCACAGTCACATCAGTCTCTGTACCAGAGGAGCTTACACTCTAATGTCCCCCCCACAGTCACATCAGTCTCTGTACCAGAGGAGCTTACACTCTAATGTCCCCCCACATTCACAAATTATTATTATTATACATTTATATAGCTCTGACATATACCGCAGTGCTGTACAGAGATCACTGAGCCAGTCACATCAGTCTCTGTACCACAGGAGCTTACACTCTAATGCCCCCCCCCCCACAGTCACACACTATTATTATTATTATACATTTATATAGCTCTGACATATACCGCAGTGCTGTACAGAGAACAGTGAGCCAGTCACATCAGTCTCTGTACCAGAGGAGCTTACACTCTAATGTCCCCCACAGTCACACACTATTATTATTATACATTTATATAGCTCTGACATATACTGCCGTGCTGTACAGAGATCACTGAGTCAGTCAAATCAGTTTCTGTAGCAGAGGAGCTTACACTCTAATGTCCCCCCACAGTCACATCAGTCTCTGTACCAGAGGAGCTTACACTCTAATGACCCCCCACAGTGAGTCACACACTATTATTATTATACATGTATATAGCTCTAACATATACCGCAGTGCTGTACAGAGAACACTGAGCCAGTCACATCAGTCTCTGTACCAGAGGAGCTTACACTCTAATGTCCCCCCACAGTCACATCAGTCTCTCTGTACCAGAGGAGCTTACACTCTAATGTCCCCCCACAGTCACATCAGTCTCTGTACCAGAGGAGCTTACACTCTAATGTCCCCCCACAGTCACATCAGTCTCTCTGTACCAGAGGAGCTTACACTCTAATGTCCCCCCACAGTCACATCAGTCTCTGTACCAGAGGAGCTTACACTCTAATGTCCCCCCACAGTCACATCAGTCTCTGTACCAGAGGAGCTTACACTCTAATGTCCCCCCACAGTCACATCAGTCTCTGTACCAGAGGAGCTTACACTCTAATGTCACACACTTGTGAAATGTTGACAAACTACAGTACTTAAAAATCCCCATAGGCGATGTTTTAAATTAAAAGGTCCTGGTATAGATTTGTGGGGGGGATTTTGTCTGTCATAGGGTTCCCCTTAACCATTTAAATACAGGGCACTTTCACCCTCGTCCTGCCCAGATCAATCCTAAGCTTTCAGTGCTCATTGGCATCTTTGGGAGATATTGGTCAGCTTGACATGGCACCGCTAACCGTCTTTAACATTGGCATCTATGGGAAATCATGGTCAGCTTGGCATGACACACTACTATTATACATTTATATAGCTCTGACATATACCGTAGTGCTGTACAGAGATCACTGAGCCAATCACATCAGTCTCTGTACCAGAGGAGCTGACACTCTAATGTCCCCCCACAGTCACATCAGTCTCTGTACCAGAGGAGCTTACACTCTAATGTCCCCCCACAGTCACATCACTCTCGGTACCAGAGGAGCTTACACTCTAATGTCCCCCCACAGTCACACACTATTATTATTATACATGTATATAGTTCTGACATATACCGCAGTGCTGTACAGAGAACACTGAGCCAATCACATCAGTCTCTGTACCAGAGGAGCTTACAGCCCACGTACTGTATATCTATGATAGTATCACTCATAGTGATGTGTATGGTAAGTACCATCCTGGTCATAGAAGAGAAGTCCTCGGAGTGGACTGGTAGTATTTAGTGATTTCAGCTTTTATGATGGACATTCCAGTGTTCTCAGACGCAGTGTTGGGCCTCCTTGTCCTCTTCCATGGAAATGACTGTAATCAGTGGTAATAGTTTGTCTTCTGGCTGTGATGTGGAGGATATGGTCCTCCAGGGTCCTCTATGACCGCTCTTAATGTGCTTCATTCGTTTTTATTGATATTGCAGGCAGACCTTTTCACATCTGTGTGACAACTGGGATTTCCTGATGAGAGGTGTGGGCTTCTAAGCAAACACTTATGTTTGTCCCAACAAATCGCTGATCCATGACGCAGAAATGTGCATCCTTTTCCTTTCTCTGCACATCGGATCCGGTACTTACATTGTAAATGTTCTCACACCAACCATTTTATAGCAGAAGCCCAATATTGCCTCTGGGCAGTGCTGGGTCGAGGTCTTCTAGAACCCAGGGCAAACATGGCAAAAATGAAGTTGTAGTTCAGTGAGTAAAATAAGTATTTGATTTCCCAGCAAAACATGACTTAGTATATGATGGAGAAACTCTTGTTGTAAAACACAGAGGTCAGACGTTTCTTGGTTGGTTACATGGTCAGCATTTTTCTTCCTCCAAACAGGACGAGCCAAATTAACGCCAAAGAGCTTGATTTTGGTCTCATCTGAGCACAGCTCTTTCTCTCATCCTTCTCTTAATTATTTCGATGTTCATTGGCATGACTGTGCATGTGCCTTCTCACCGTGTTTGGAGGAAGAAAAATGCTGACTATGACCCTAAGAACACCATCCCTACAGTCACCATCCCTACAGTCACCATCCCTACAGTCACCTTCCCTACAGTCACCATCCCTACAGTCACCGTCCCTACAGTCACCTTCCCTACAGTCACCATCCCTACAGTCACCTTCCCTACAGTCACCGTCCCTACAGTCACCTTCCCTACAGTCACCGTCCCTACAGTCACCTTCCCTACAGTCACCTTCCCTACAGTCACCTTCCCTACAGTCACCTTCCCTACAGTCCCCTTCCCTACAGTCACTGTCCCTACAGTCACTGTCCCTACAGTCAACTTCCCCACAGTCACCTTCCCTACAGTCACCATCCCTACAGTCACCTTCCCTACAGTCACCATCCCTACAGTCACCTTCCCTACAGTCACCATCCCTACAGTCACCTTCCCTACAGTCACCTTCCCCACAGTCACCATCCCTACAGTCACCTTCCCTACAGTCACCTTCCCTACAGTCACTTTCCCTACAGTCACCGTCCCGACAGTCACCATCCCTACAGTCACCATCCCTACAGTCACTGACCCGACAGTCACCATCCCTACAGTAACCATCCCTACAGTCACCATCCCCACAGTCACCTTCCCTACAGTCACCTTCCCTACAGTCACCATCCCTACAGTCACCATCCCCACAGTCACCTTCCCTACAGTCACCTTCCCTACAGTCACCATCCCTACAGTCACCATCCCTACAGTCACCTTCCCTACAGTCACCTTCCCTACAGTCACCATCCCCACAGTCACCTTCCCTACAGTCACCTTCCCTACAGTCACCATCCCTACAGTCACCTTCCCTACAGTCACCATCCCCACAGTCACCTTCCCCACAGTCACCTTCCCCACAGTCACCGTCCCTACAGTCACCGTCCCGACAGTCACCATCCCTACAGTCACCATCCCCACAGTCACCATCCCTACAGTCACCGTCCCGACAGTCACCATCCCTACAGTCACCATCCCTACAGTCACCGACCCGACAGTCACCATCCCTACAGTAACCATCTCTACAGTCACCGTCCCTACAGTCACCGCCCCCACAGTCACCATCCCTACAGTCACCATCCCTACAGTCACCTTCCCTACAGTCACCATCCCTACAGTCACCTTCCCTACAGTCACCATCCCCACAGTCACCTTCCCTACAGTCACCTTCCCTACAGTCACCATCCCTACAGTCACCATCCCTACAGTCACCTTCCCTACAGTCACCATCCCTACAGTCACCTTCCCTACAGTCACCATCCCCACAGTCACCTTCCCTACAGTCACCTTCCCTACAGTCACCTTCCCTACAGTCACCATCCCCACAGTCACCTTCCCCACAGTCACCATCCCTACAGTCACCGTCCCGACAGTCACCATCCCTACAGTCACCATCCCTACAGTCACCGACCCGACAGTCACCATCCCTACAGTAACCATCCCTACAGTCACCGTCCCTACAGTCACCGCCCCCACAGTCACCATCCCTACAGTCACCATCCCTACAGTCACCTTCCCTACAGTCACCATCCCTACAGCCACCATCCCCACAGTCACCATCCCTACAGTCACCGTCCCTACAGTCACCACACCTACAATCACCTTCCCTACAGTCACCATCCCTACAGTCAAGCACGGAGGTGGAAACATTATGCTTTGGGGCTGTTTCTCTATGACATATTTACCAAGCCCTTCCTGGTTCTCTATTGTGACACATCCCCTGCAGCAGCCAGCAGGAATGGAGAGGGAGCACAGTGGGGGGAGACCAGGGGAGCACACAGGAGCCCAGAGACAGCAGAACACAAGTGAACTGGATAGGAGCATACTTGCCAACTGTCCCATTTTTGCAGGGACAGTCCCAGCAAATAGGAGCCTGTCCCGGGTAATTTACATTGTCCCTGCAAGCGGCCGTCAATCGAGCCACCCATAAATGCCCGTTATGGGCAGCCAGTGCCCATAAAAAAAATGGTTGCGGGCCGACATCGTAACTGCGCAGAATCGGGAAAGCTTGGCCGGGCAAGCGCATGCGCAGTTACGTAATGATGCCGCCTGGCGCCATTAAAACCTAATTATACCACATAGTGTAGTTAGGTTTTATCGTACTTATTTACACTTTGCACTTTATTTATTTTTACAGATTACATTTTTTGTATGGTCACACCTGAGCTCATTTCACACTTTAGAATTGCAGGGAATTGTGATGAGAATTTTAAACTTTAGGCAGAAGTAGTGCAGCTGAATGGGAGAATTATTCCAACTCTGCTACTTTGGCCTAAGGTTTGAAATTCCCTTTTCAATTTCCTGTAATTCTCTCTTTATTGAGTAGACCCTATAATCTGATGATAAGTAGGCGGAGATTAATTATGCAGTGTGGGCGGGGCTTCAGAGAAGTGGGTGTGGTAAGTAATTGATAGCTGTGCTGCAAAGTGTCCCTGGGAATATTTTTCAAATGTTGGTAACTATGTAGGAGGAGTGGCGGGGGGTGCATATAGAGGAGCCAATCTCCTCAATTTTCCTCCTGCAGCTACAGGAGGAAACTGAGGACCATGATTCCTCTACATGCTACCTCCCCCCGCCCCTCCTATCCAGGTGTACAGGGGAGCCTGCACAGGTCCCCTGGAGCATGGGGCCCAGTTGCAATTGCAACCCCTGTAGTTACGCCCCTGCAATATCCAATGTGTGAAAAAAAAGAAAATAAAGGAATAACAATCAAATAAAAATTGTATAAACTTTATTTGTACAAAAAAGCCAAAAAGCCCCTAAAAAAGACAATCATAGATAAGTGCATACTAAAAACAATGCAAACACATGAAATACACGAGGTAAAGCCCAGTTTACAAAATACAATAGAGGTATGTGAACAGAAAACGCCAACGCGTTTCAACAAATAGTCTTCTTCTAGGGGTAAAGATGTCCACTAAATAATCATCTCTAAAGCAAATATAAAAGAGATAATCAATACACAAACATTTGCTAGTCTAGTTATTTATTTCGAAATTAGATTCATGAATTGAGAGGTTTTTTTTAGGGCAACATTTTTTATGTATGAATACTGTACATGCATTTTATGTATTTTTATGCATTCATTTTGTTACCAGTGTGTTTGCAGCTATTTTTCGCAAATGTTATTTTGTTATTTTTTTTTTACACTAGTGTGGTTTTCTCATCATTAAAATGATTTACAATGTATATACATCACCTTCTAAATCACATCATAAACTCCAACAGACTACGTTGAATATGTCAAAAGAAATGGCAAAATAATAAAGTATAGTAAAGTAGTAAAATAAAATTAAAGTAGTAAAATAAAGTATAATAAAGAAGCTCTAATCCTCCACACAAATTATAGAAATGTCTAAAGTAGGAAAAGCAAGTTTTGTAATAAAAAAAATTCAAATGACGCTACTGGCCTGGAGTTTGCATGTTCTCCCTGTGCCTGCGTGGGTTTCCTCCGGTTGCTCCAGTTTCCTCCCACACTCCAAAGACCTGCTGGCAGGCTGATTGTCTCCTGTCTAAATTGGCCCTCGTATGTTTATCTATGAATGTGAGTTAGGGGATCTTAGATTGTAAGCTCCTTGAGGTCAGAGACTGATGTGAATGTACTATATATGTAAAGCGCTGCGTGAATTGACAGCTACATAAAAGTACCTATTCTAAATAAATAGATAAATAAACATAGATAGGTATAGAACAATATATAAGCCCCCGTTCACATAGGCGCGCCGCTACCTCGGAGCGGCCGCCACGGACTTCATAACATTGAAGTCTATGGCGGTCGCCTCCGGGTCGCCCCAAAGAAGCTCCGGACCCTTTTTCTAGGTCGGAGCGACTTGTGTCGCTCCTATTAGAACGGGTCCGCAGCTTCCCTATGGGAGGCGACCTGCGGCGACCTGTGAGGCGACCAGGTCGCCCCAGTGTGAACCGGCACTAAAAGTTAGTGTATGACCAATCACTTATTAGAAATTAGGATATGTTACATCCTGTCTTTTATTATAAAAAAAAAAAAAATACTGATTAACTGTTGGCGCTATATAAATCCTGTATAATAATAATAATTATTATAAAAATAAAACATTTAAAATACATTTTTTTAATCTCATAATTTATCATATAGGTAAATCCTTAACCACTTACAGTTATACTGCGGCAGGCAGCCCCTCCTGCGCAAACCGACGTAGGTATAGGTCAGTCGCACGTCTGCAGCTAGGGGGCGAGCACACACCGCCGCCGGCGCGCTCCCAACCCCACTCGGCAGCGGGGACTCCGATGCACGGGGCAGGCCGCTCCGATTGCCGCCTGACACCCGCGATCGCTCCCCGCTGAGAGAGAAGAACGGTCAGCTGTTGTAAACACATCCGACCGTTCTTCTCCCTGGAATGATCACAGAGCGCCTGTGATCCTTCTATACAGAATCACAGGTCTCTATGGTAATTCCACAAGCCCCGCCCTCATACAGTTAGAATCACTCCCTTAGGCTCACATTTAACCCCTTGATCACCCACTAGGTTAACCCTTTCCCTGCCAGTGTCATTATTACAGTGACAGTGCATATTTTTAGCACTGATTACTGTAGTAATGTCACTGGTCCCCCCCAAAAGTGTCAAAAATGTCAGATCTGTCCGCCGCAATGTCGCAGTCCTGCTAAAAATCGCAGATCGCCGCCATTACTAGTAAAAAAAAAAAAAAACAATAAAAATTACTTAAATCTTTCCCGTAGTTTGTAGACGCGATAACTTTTGCGCAAACCAATCAATATACACTTTTTTTTACCAAAAGAATGTAGCAGAAAACAAATTGGTCTAAAATGTTAAAAAATTTTGATTTTTTTTTTTTTTATTGGGAATGTTATGTAATAGCAGAATGTGAAAAATATTGTTTTTCTTTTTCATAATTGTCGCTCTTTATTTGTTTATAGCGCAAAAAAATAAAAACCGCAGAGGTGGTCAAATACCACCAAAAGAAATCTGTATCTGTGGGGAAAAAAAGACATCAATTTTATTTGGGTACAGCGTTGCACGACCGCGCCATTGTTCGTTAAAGTAACGCAGTGCCGAATCGCAAAAAATGGCCTGGTCATTAAGGGGGCAAATTCTTCCGGTCCAGAAGTGGTTAATATGTAATAATTATAAATAATATGTAGAATGTAATACTGATACTACTGTATTAACACGTAATACATGGTAATATTATGTATTGCTTTCTTATCATCCTTACATAATGTATTAGGCCTTCTACATAATGTTATTGTAAATGCTAAAACGTGTGATTTTTTTTTTTTTTTTATTTTTTTTTTTTTTTAACAATAATCTTTATTAGAAAAACTCAAAAATTTTTTTTTTTTTTTTACATACAAACAAAAATACAACTTTTAACCCACACAGAACCCCAGCAGTGAAAAATAATAATAGTAAGGAATAAAAGAAAAAAAAAAAAAAGGGGGAAAATGATATAAAAAATTCTCTATTCCTCTCTCTCTTGTTTTTTTTTTTTTTTTTTTAATAACAAACATGTTATACTTGCTTGCTCTGTGCATGGTATAGCACAGAGTGGCCCATAGGCGTGCGCACAGGGTGTGCCAGGTGTGCCTGGGCACACCCTAATCACCCCTTGTGGTGCAGATTCCCCCTGTTTAGACCCCTGATATTTCACCAAAGCTCCCTAACTAGGCTAACAAAAAAAAAATCTAATTGTAAAAAAATAATAAAAAATAACAATAAAACTACAGACACCGATCTCTAACCTACTGACACCATCAGTATATACACATGTCTATGTGTTTGAGCTTTGGGGTGCACACCCTAATGCAATAGGCTGCGCACACCTATGGAGTGGCCACAAACATCCTCTTCTGGGGTCCCCCGCCACTACTCTTAGCTCCTTCTCCTCTCCATGCACCACCATAGGAAGCCGCTCCAGTGGCAGCTGGTGCTCAATTTTTTTAAGGGAGGCGACAAGCAAACACCCCGCCAGGTCCTCACTCACCCCATCCATGGTCATGGCTTCTCCTCCAGGCTAATCTGCTCTTAAGACCCGCCTCCTATCCTGAATGGCCGGGAGGAGAAGCCTGAAGACAACAGAGAATATTGATTCACTAATGTCACAAGTGGGTGGCTCTGCACCCCGAGTCCATCCTTTTTGAAGCCAATTAGAGCCTCAGGCTCTAATCATGTACTTCCAAAAAAAAAAAAAAAACTCATAGAAACCTATGAGTTCCGCCCCCCCCCCATGGAAATTTGGGGGGTGGCTCCCCTGTGCCCCTTATGGACTGGCCGCCGCTGGTGGGCTCACTCTCGAGCTGGGCTGTGTGCATCCATAGACAGAAATAGCACAGCAATGGCTCCTGTTGCTGCCTCTCTGTTATGTGAATGCAGGGAGAGAGGAGAGAGCTGCTACAGGTGGGCACAGCGCTGGATCAAATGAGGCACGTTTTTTGTGTGGGGGGGGGGTCTTGGGATGATACAAATACTTGGAAATTTTTAACCTAAAATGGGTTGTAAAGTCAGGAAGGTTTTTTATCTTATTGCATTTTATGCATTAAGATAAAAAGCCTTCTGTGTGTAGCAGCTCCCCTCAGTCCCCCCCAACACTTACCTGAGCCCCCTCTCTATCCAGCGATGTGCCTCAGCCATCTGGAACGCTCTCTCCTGATTGGCTGAGAAACAGCAGCGGTGCCAACAGTTTGCTGAAGACAAGCAGACTAAGGACATGGATTACTGGAACCATGTCTGGTGAACTCCATGCCCATGAGGGTTAAGTCAGTGCTGGAAAATAATGGCGGCCACACAAAATATTGACACTTTGGGCCCAATTTGGACATTTTCACCTAGGGGTGTACTCACTTTTGTTGCCAGTGGTTTAGACATTAATGGCTGTGTGTTGAGTTATTTTGAGGGGACAGCAAATTTACACTGTTATACAAGCTGTACACTCACTACTTTACATTGTAGCAAAGTGTCATTTCTTCAGTGTTATCACATGAAAAGATAGAATAAAATATTTACAAAAATGTGAGGGGTGTACTTACTTTTGTGTGATACTGTATATGTATACCATTCCTTCATGCATCTGTTGATACAACTTTATGAAATATGCCATAAAAAAATATTTGTTTAGGTTTTTTTATAATAATAACCACATAAACTCTCTCTGTATCAGGGCTTAAGGGAATAAAATAAGGACTTGACAATGAAATGATGGCGGAGCGGTGCGGCTCTCGTTCTGGGACACAGCGCAACCCTGATCTCAGCAAAGAGCTGCGTCTCTTTCCACATGTGATTGGCTGTGTCTATTTACAGCCAATCACATGTAAACAAGGAAATGCCGTTTCTCGGCTTTTCCTTTCTCACACTGAGGAGAGCTTATAAGTGGCATCTCCTCACACTGATCATCAGTGCCCTGATTAGAATGCAGCCCCAACAGTGCCCATCAGTGACACCAGTATGTGCCAATCAGTGAGGCCAATCTTTGCCCATCAGTTATGCCAATCAGTGCTGCCTTTCAGTGCCCATCAGTGGCTGCCCATCAGTGCCACCTATTAGTGCCCATCAGTGCCACCTATCAGTGCTGCAAATCAGTGTCACCTATCAGTGCCCATCAGTGCCACCTATTAGTGCCCATCAGTGCCACCTATCAGTGCTCATCAGTGCTGCATATCAGTGCCACATATCAGTGCTAATCAGTGCCACCTATCGGTGCCCATCAGTGCCACCTATCAGTGCTCATTAGTGCTGCATATCAGTGCCACCTATCAGTGCCCATCAGTGCCACCTATCAGTGCTCATTGGTGCTGCATATCAGTGGCACCTATCAGTGCCCATCACTGCTGCATATTAGTGCCTCCTCTTCAGTGCCATCCAATCAGTGCCACCTCATCAGCACACATCAGTGAAGAAGAAAAAATACTTCTTTAAAGGATAACCCCACTTTCCTGGGGAAAAAAATAGCAAATAGAGAAAAACAATATAGTGTATACACTTGTGACACAAATCATATTGTAATTGAATGTTATTAAAAATGACCTTTCCTTTTCACTCTGCAGCTGTTGTAATTTTCTGAAAATGCAATCCAATATGGCCGACTGGAGCTGTTCTGTACACAGAATGTATACTGACCACACCCCCAGAAACATCATTTCCTGCTTCTGTGATTGGCTCACCGATTTTCCCAGAAGTCTGCACTAAGATACAAGTCAGATTTCTGGCATCCCCTGCAACACAAATGTCATTTTTGGTGAGATACTCCCAATAGGAACACATCTAAAGGGATGCAGGCCCAGCAGATTTCCTCATTAGAGCCCTGCAGCTGCCACAGCTGATTGATAATTATGAAACCACTCCCATTAGATCCACTCAGCACAGAGGAACAAACAATGATTTCTTCAGAATAACAAAAGGAAGAAATCTGCAACAAAGTTTGTTACAATCCCTGCAATGTACAGAGATCACCCAGAGGGGAATGTTTTATTCTCAACAAAAGTGGAGTTACACTTTAACCACTTGCCGACCAGTCACGTCGACTGTACTGCGGCAAAGTGGCTCATTATCGTCTGGCGACGTAGACCTAATTCCCCTCTCTCGGTGGCGCGCGCGCGCCGCTGGAGGCTCGCTCCCGCTGTATTCAGTTACAGCGGGAGTCGGGCCAGGGGAGGAGCGGCGGTGATCACCGCTGCTCTTCCCCGATCGTCGGGGATCGAGTGCGGAGATCCGCCCGCTTGTGTAAACAAAGTGGGCGGATCTCCTAAGTGACAGGCAGGGACAGATCGCAGGGTTCAGCATAGCTGAACCTGCGATCTGTCCCTGTGTCACTCAGTCACCTCCCCCCACACACGTCAGTAAGCACCAGGCATACATTAACCCCTCCCTCTCCAATAAAAATTAACCCCTTTACTGCCAGTGTCATTTTTACAGTAACAGTGCATATTTATATATATTGTGAAAGAAAATAGGTGCGCAGTCCTGAAGTGATGAGAAGTGAAGTGAAAGCAGCACTGAAATTTAAATTAAACGTGAGAAGATGGCAATATGGAAAACATTACCAAAGTGCGCTAACAAATAATGAACCAAGTGTTCAAAGGTACATGGATGGTAACCGGATTTAAAAAATCATATGCATTCAGTCCAAAACAAAAGTGCAAAAAACTGTGAAAAAGTCTTTCTTTTCAAATTGGAGTGAAGGTAAGGGAGTGTTGGGAGGTGGGTGGGGCCTCGTCCCAAAGTGATTCTCAGTGGCCTGATATACACATGTGGACACCCAGTGTTAGGAGTGGACTCTTACCACAATGTGGAGAGATGTGAGCATGTACTTGGTTGTGTCTAGAAGTCCCCAACTGATCAAGCTGGCAGGGATGGCTCTCGGAATGGACCGGAACAATCAGCTGCTTCCGAAGTGGGGGGGGATCTGTAGGCTTCCAAGCAGGGGGAGATGCCAAGACAGAGCAACCCAGAGAAAAGAAGAGGACTATAGTGCATTACCTTCGACTTTAATGATAAAACGAATGAGGGTACAAACCGGGACCTATGACAGCACGGCTGGCTCCCCCCGACGCGTTTCCACTAACAAGTCGGCTTCTGGGATTGCAGCTCCAATCCCAGAAGCCGACTTGTTAGTGGAAACGCGTCGGGGGGAGCCAGCCGTGCTGTCATAGGTCCCGGTTTGTACTGCAGACACCCGCGACCGCCCTGTATTTGCTGTTTGTTCGTCCGGAATGTGTAAGTGTACCCTCATTCGTTTTATCATTAAAGTCGAAGGTAATGCACTATAGTCCTCTTCTTTTCTCTGGGTTGCTCTGTCTTGGCATTGTGGACTTCTAGACACAACCAAGTACATGCTCACATCTCTCCACATTGTGATCCCCCCCCACTTCGGAAGCAGCTGATTGTTCCGGTCCATTCCGAGAGCCATCCCTGCCAGCTTGATCAGTTGGGGACTTCTAGACACAACCAAGTACATGCTCACATCTCTCCACATTGTGGTAAGAGTCCACTCCTAACACTGGGTGTCCACATGTGTATATCAGGCCACTGAGAATCACTTTGGGACGAGGCCCCACCCACCTCCCAACACTCCCTTACCTTCACTCCAATTTGAAAAGAAAGACTTTTTCACAGTTTTTTGCACTTTTGTTTTGGACTGAATGCATATGATTTTTTAAATCCGGTTACCATCCATGTACCTTTGAACACTTGGTTCATTATTTGTTAGCGCACTTTGGTAATGTTTTCCATATTGCCATCTTCTCATATTTATATATATAAAGGAGCAAGAAATCAAACACTGATAAGTGAAAAAACTCTCACCCAGCGCTAAAACCCACTCTAAGAACAAGAAATGTAAAAAAACCATAAAGGTTAAAGCTGCTGCTATGATAAATGAGATGAAATTGAATGAGGTGCAACAAATAAAGTTTTGGCAAACCAATCTGTGACACTAGCAGCGCTAAGAGATATTAAATATATATCATAAAATGGTTAAACATCATTGCACATAATTGGTTAAAATATCAAAAAACTGAATGTCCATCAGAAATAAAATGCACTCGCTGAAGTGCATATGTATAGCACTGATTACTGTAGTAATGTCACTGGTACCCCCAAAAGTGTCAAAAATGTCAGTCAGGGGTCCGATCTGTCCGCCGCAATGTCGCAGTCCCGCAAAAAAAAAATCACAGATCGCCGCCATTACTCGTTAAAAAAAAAACACCAAAAATGACATAAATCTTTCCCTTAGTTAGTAAACGTGATAACTTTTGTACAAACCAATCAAAATACGCTTATTGCGATTTTTTTTACCAAAAATATGTAGCAGAAAACAAATTGGCCTAAAATGATAAAAAATTTCGATTTTTACAATTTTTGGGGGGGAAATTTCATATAAAAAATGTGAAAAATATTGTTATTTTTTCAAAATTGTTGCTCTTTTTTTGTTTATAGCACAAAAAGTAAAAATCGCACAGGTGATCAAATACCACCAAAAGAAAGCTCTATTTGTGGGGGAAAAAGGACATAAATTTAATTTGGGTACAGCATTGAACGACCGCGCAATTGTCCGTTAAAATAACGCAGTGCCGAATCGTAAAATATGGCCTGGTCAGGAATGGGGTAAAACCTTCCGGTCATAAAGCGGTTAAAAATACGCTCATTGAGAATTTTTTTTGTCAAAGACATGTAGCTAAATACATTTTGGCCTAAATATATGACAACAATTGAATATATTGGATATTTTTTAACTGTCAAAGTAGAAAAATATTGTTATTTTTTCAAAATTTTTGCATTTTTTAATTTATATTGCAAAAAATGAAAAGAGTAGAGGTGGTCAAATACCACCAAAAGAAAGCTCTGTTTGTGGGAAAAAAAGGACGTAAATTTAGTTTGGGTACGGCGTTGCATGACCGCGCAATTGTCAGTTAAATTCGCACAGTGCCGAATCGCAAAAAGTGGCCTAGACGTAAGACAGCAAAATCCTCCGGTGGTAAAGCTGTCCCAGCTCCCCCCAACCGCCCCCTGCTAGCCAGGTCAGGAACCTATATTCAGGCGGTAAGTTGAGAGTATCTGGAGCAAGGCTTCAGCTTATAACGGTGGTCAGGAGGAGGACGGGAAGATCATTTTGGCCATTTACATTACATTTACTTTTTTCCTTTTACATAGCAGTCCAAAAATTCATATGTCCATATAGGATTTTAAAGCGATAAGTGCAAAACCAGTGCAAAAAGACAGTCTGGTGGTGAACTGGAAAGGTGAATCCACTCGTGCTCCCCCCCCTCTCAGGTCCGCACTCACCAGAGGATAAAACCCCTGCAGGGGTCACAGACACCAACAGATACCGGAAAAACGGTATGTCTCCTTCTCCACCTCAATATGCCAGGTCACTGGGGGCTCCCATAAATGGGGTTTTATAGATGAAAAGAGGCATCTCATAATGTAAATCCGTGTACAGGCATACCCCACTTTTAAGTACACAATGGGACCAGAGCATGTATGTAAAATGAAAATGTACTTAAAGTGAAGCAATCCCTTTTTTCATTTCTCAATGCATGTAAATACACTAGCTTCATAGGAAATCTTGGTCAGCTTGACATGGCATTGCTCCCAAACCATAAGTGAAAAGGACACCAAGCTTGGGGAGCATGTTAAGGGGACCCAGGACTATGACATGGTAGATTACCTATGCAAGCTGGCCGGCCACAAATAGGATATGTTGTAGTCCTGGGTCCCCTCTCGGTGCTCCCTAAGTTTTGTATCCCTGTCACTTATGGTTTTGGAGCAGTGCCATGTCAAGCTGACCAAGATTTCCCATAGATGCCAATGTTAAAAAACGGTAGTGCCATGCCAAGCTGACCAGGCTGTGTCGGTACTCGCGAGTGTACATAAAGTGAGTGTACTTAAAACGGGGGTTAACACTGTTGGTGATCAAGGGGTTAAATGTGTGCCTCATGCTTACTGACGTGTGTGGGGTGGTGGGGGGGGAGGGGATTGTGTGACACAGACACAGATCGCAGGTTCAGCTATGCTGAATCTTGTGATCTGTCCCTGCCTGTCACAGAGGAGATCCGCCCGCTGTGTCCGAGAGGGGTCTACGTCGCTGGACCCTGGAGAGCCACTCTGCCGTAGTAGTCTCCATGTGAGCAGTCGGCAAGTGGTTAATACAAAATGAATGCACTTACAGAGGGACAATAGATACAAGCCTTGTGTACAAAGCCGTCTGTCCGTATGCTCTATCCGGAACGCGATGCGTTCCACAGACTGGAAGTGCGAGGCTGGAAGTGACGCAATGACGCTCTACGCGTTTCATCAGAATGATGTCATCAGAAGCAGCCTTTCTTAAATTCTTTCTTACTTAAAAAAGACTGAGAATTATATAGGGCACAGGTGTCAAACACAAGGCCCGCGGGCCGAATCCGGTCCTCCAGGCCATTTCATGTGGCCCTCACACCTCACCTAAAGCTGCAGTAGAGCTCCAGGCCTCCTTTGGGCCTCCTCCAGGCCCTGCACTTTCTGCTTCCCAGCTCCGCCCCCAACTTCTGTCCAGCAGCAACAACACAAGGTAAGGAGTTGTACTTTGATGTAAGGGAGGGTAAGGGGGACTCTTGACATCTGATATAAGGTGGGTGGGATACTTTGGACATCTAACATTACAGATGCAACGGGCCCTTTGAGGGCAATCATAATGCTGCTGCCCTCAATGAAGTTGAGTATGACACCCCTGATATAGGGGGGAGAGGCCAGAAAGCACATCACCCAACCTAAATGTGAATAAAGTGAGCTGAGCTCTTGAATTTAGGTGGCCCTGTGGGGTGATTTTATTCTCGTATTGTAATATCGCATTTTTTGGTCACAGAAGAAGGAATTTAGCAATCTGCGCTTTTTCCTGACAGTGAAGCTTTTTTATTCTGTTTATTACCTCTAATTTCTTTTTCTTGCTTCATCTGAAAGTAGTTATTTTGTTGCAGTGTGTGGTGGACGGTCCCAATCGGGGAAAAAAGCAGTTTAATCAAAACAGTTTGCCATTTAGTTATGGCTCACAGCCCCAGACAATCCTTTCGGCAAGCTACAAAACCCAAAGGCTGGCTCGGGGGGAATCAAATTCTTTTTCCCGTCCTGGACGCACGTTGCCTTTTGGTCAGCGCACAGGCTCGTCTATTAAATCCTGAGGGGAGGTAATAATTGCAAACACAAGCTGGAATAAACATTTGTAAACAAAAGTACTTTTTAATTTTGGAAAGGAAGCGATGGACACGTTTCAATTACTGCGAGCCGGAGCAGAGGCGGCCTGTTCTTGGAGGTCCTGGAATGAGTATTTGGGATCGTTATGGAGGTTGGAACGGCCACTTTAGTTACACTGATAGGTTTCAATGTCAGCAGTTTATATAGGTGTTTATTTATTTTGTTCTAGAAAATCATGTACCTGTACCTCATTTTGAGGATGTGGTTGTACCAGGGGCATGAGGCATTACCCCGATACTGTTTTATAGAGCAAACAGTCGGCTTTCATGCGATGACAACCAATGCAGCTAAGCAGCTTCTGGGCCGTTATCACAAGCAGTGGGAGGGGACGGCCACCCCACCCCCTTCTGCCGCCTTCCGCCACTCTGCCTAGGTCTCCCTGTCAGGGTGCCAGGAAACCAGACCCCACGGGAATGCAGGTAAAATTAAGCAGTTTATTGGAGGAAGCACCAATAATAATAATCGCGCAGCAACAGTGAGAAAATGAGAGCAGGAACAAGCCAAGGTCAAGACCAGGAGCGGGTAGTAATCCAAGACGGGGTCGGATACAGAAGTGGGTAGTCTGCCGAAGCCGGGTCGTCTGCCAAAGGCGGGTCGTCTACCAAAGCCGGGTCGAGACCCAGGAGAGTCGTCAGCCGATGCTGGGTCGAGGGCCAGGAGAGTCGTCAGCCGATGCTGGGTCGAGGGCCAGGAGAGTCGTCAGTCGATGCTGGGTCGAGGACCAGGAGAGTCGTCAGCCGATGTTGGGTCGATGGCCAGGAGAGTCATCAGCCGATGCTGGGTCGAGGGCCAGGAGAGTCGTCAGCCGACTCTGGGTCGAGGGCCAGGAGTGTCATCAGCCGATGCTGGGTCGAGAGCCAGGAGAGTCATCAGCCAAGCCAGGTCATGCACTGTAATGTTCTGGTACCTTTGGGTACCCTAATTACTCTTTCATAAGTGTATGCGCCCCACCATTCTCTTTTGGTAAGGTGCGCATACACCTTTAAGACTGATGCTGTCATCACTGAGCGCCGGACTGGATGGCTATTTAGATCGCCGGCTCTCACTCACATGTGTTCGTTCAAACTGCTTTGTGCCTTGATGCTAACCTGTCTTGAAGCTCACATGCTTGCAAGCATACCTCGCTGTCGGAACCACGCTGCGCTGATCCCTGTATCCCGCTACCGGATCATCCGCTCTTGCCGAACCTCTCCTCTGCTACATTGCTATTAGTGATAAGTACCCCACAGGGGAAACCTCTATAACCTTTATACTAAAGCTTACACTATCTAGCTCTGCATACTAAGGACTATTACTACATCTGCATTATCTAAGATTGCTAGCTCTTGAGCCTACTACCACCTGTTCTTGCACTGGGTTGATCTCTCTTGTATGTCCACCTGCTACTCTGTCATCTGCTACCATACATGATTGCTAAACCTATCTGCATCCCATCTGCTACTATCCTACTTTCAAGAACATTTCCTTTCAAGTGTCTGTCATCTACCATCTCTACCCAACCTGTCTCTTCAGCCTATCATCACTGTGTTACTATATACATAAGTCACTCTAGGAAACATCTTATTGATTGTGTGTATTTACTTGCTGAATTGAGATCATCCACACATGATGAGTCATTGAGAGTTGGGAATGGTGTCTCAGCGTTTCTCTACATGACTACTGAAGTGGAATATTTCTGCAGCTGAAAATCCACATCATACGTAAAACGCAGGAGCGTTACATGCTCCGAGGAACACAGAGAACAAAAGATCGCTAGCAGAGATGCACCTTGGAGCACAAACACAAGGGCAATGATAGCAACCCAGCAGGTGATATAGTCAGGTGTGTGACATCATCAGTGGGTGATGCCCAGGCAGCAGGCAAGTGATGATGCAATCAGAATCTATAAGAGGCAGCAGTCTGCACATGTCCAAGATGGCTGCCAACAGGAAGGCAAGGTGAGACCTTGACACTACCGTCCCAGCAGATGTGCCAGCTGGCCGGAGTCCCAGCTTCGATCAGGTCTCCAATGCAGTAACCCGGAAGTAACGTCACAATGCCACTTCGGTTTACTCGGCAGCCAATGGCGCCGTGGCTGTGTCTCAGCCAGTCAGGAGGGAGAGTCCTAGACGGCCGATAGAGATGGGGCTCAGGTGAGTATTAGGGGGTGCTGGGAAGGCTGCTTCACACAGAAGGCTTTTAATCTTAATGCAGAGAATGCATTAAGATAAAAAACCTTCCGCCTTTACAATTTTTTAAATTTCTACAAAGTCTGCTGCTTCAGCGTTTTTAAATCTTTTTGTCAGATGTTACTATGGTATGCTGAAGTATAATTACAAGCATTTCATAAGTGTCAAAGGCTTTTATTGACAATTACATTAAATTTATGGAATGAGATTTGCAGTGTTGACCCTTCTTTTTCAAGACTGGCATGCTGTCAATCAACTGATGGCAGCCCATTCTTCCATAATCAATGCTTGGAGTTTTTCAGAATTGGTGGGGTTTTTTGTTCACCCGCCTCTTGAGGATTGATCACAAGTTCTCAATGGGATTAAGGTCTGGGGAGTTTCCTGGCCATGGACCCAAAATTTCCATCTTTTGTTTCCCAAGCCAACTTTTGCCTTATGGCAAGGAGCTCCATCATACTGGAAAAGGCATTGTTCCTCACCAAACTGTTCTTGGATGGTTGGGAGAAGTTTTTGTACCATTCTATATTCATGACTCTGTTCTTAGGCAAAATTGTGAGTGAGCCCATTCCCTTGGCTGAGAAGCAACCCAACACATGAATGGTCTCAGGATGCTTTACAGGCATGACACAGAACTGATGGTAGGGCTCACATCTTTTCTTTTCCGGCCAAGGTTTTTTTCTGGATGCCCCCAACATTCGGAAAGGGGATTATTCAGAGAAAATGACTTTACCCCAGTCCTCAGCAGTCCAATCTCTGTACCATTTGCAGAATATCAGTCTGTCCCTGATGTTTATCCTGGAGAGAAGTGGCTTCTTTGCTGCCCTTCATAACACCAGGTCATCCTCCAAAGGTCTGCTCCTCGCTGTGTGTACAGATGTACTCACCCCTGCCTGCTCCCATTCCTGAGCAAGCTCTGCACTGGTGGTGCTCCGATCCCGAAGCTGAATCAACTGTAGGAGACGGTCCTGGTGCTTGCTGTAAAGCCTTCTTCACAAATGGGGTTAAAGTGGAGTTCCACCCTAAAGTTGAACTTCGGTCCATCTTCTTGCTCCGGGTCAACTGAAAAGCAAATGGATAATCGCAATTTTATTTTTTTTACTTACCTTGTTTTAAAAGAAAATATACTTACCTTACTTCCTCTTCCTCCCTCTGCGGCCACGGCCGCTGCCGTCACTTCCTGGCTTGTGATGACTCCTGGGAGCTGAACGTCATCGCTCCCAGGAATCAATGCGCCTGCACCGGCCCCGGCGTCAGTTCCGGTGCAGGCGCGTCATACCTTGCTAAACAGCTTCTGGGCATGCCCAGAAGCTGTGCAGGGATGAAGCTGCAGCCCCAGATGTGACGGCGGGCCGGTGCAGTGCATCGTGGGACCGAAGAGGACGGAAGAGGACGCAGAAGAGGATCACGCTGGCTTCAGCTGCCCACACCTAAGATGACATTTTCAAGGTAAGTATTTCTTCTAAAAGGTAAGTGCAACCTGGGACAGATCAGAGGCTATCCATTGTGGAATGCACTAGCCCTCACTGTCCCGGGGGTATTTTTATGTAATTTTTTTTGTTTTAGGTGGAACTCCGCTTTAAAGCGGAGTTCCGGGCACAGAAATGATTTTTTGATGAACATACCCCCGGGACAGTCAGGGCTAGCACATTCCACAATGGCTAGCCTCTGATCTGTCCCGGTTCGCACTTACCTTTTAGAAGAAATACTTACTTAGAAAATTTCTTCCACAGCGTTTCCATCTCTGTTGTGGGCAGCTGAAGCCGGCGCGGTCCTCTTCTCTGTCTTCTTCCGCATCTTCGTGTCCCAGAATGCACTGCACCGGCCCCTCTCGTCACTTCCGGCGTTGCCCGGAAATGACGAGCGGGGCCGGTGCCGTCGCATTGATTCCTGGGAGCGATGACGTTTAGCTCCCAGGAATCATCGCGAGGCAGGAAGTGACGGGGTGAGCCTCGGCGCTGGAGGAGGAAGCAGTCATAGATGAGTATTTACGATCTTCAATTAAAAGGTGAGTAAACAAAAAAAATAAAAATAACTATCCAATTCCTTTTCAGGTGAGCTCTACCTAGCGGAGGGGCACAAAAAAAAAAAAAATCGTTTTTGTGCCCGGAACTCCGCTTTAAGTTAATTTTCATGGCTAAGAGCGACTTTGCAATTAATTGCAGTTCATCTGATCATTCTTCATAACATTCTGGAGTATATGCAAATTGCCATCATAAAAACTGAGGCAGAAGACTTTGAAAAAATTTATATTTGTGTAATTCTCAAAAAATGTTGGCCTCGGCTGTATATACGCATCCAACAATCAGGACTGAATTTACACACATGTAGTATACACATCTAACAATCAGGACTGAATTTACACACATGTAGTATACACATCTAACAATCAGGACTGAATTTAGAAACATGAAAAAGGCATGTATCCAATTGGGCTGTGGCTCAGGAAGGTAGAGGAGTTGAACCGGATGGAGAATCTGTTTTGATGGCACAGTAGAAACGAGAGGTTTATACGAAAACCTGGACCCTATGGAACATATTTATCTACTCAGAGGAATGTAAGGCTCTCGCAGATGTGGGTCCCCCCCACACACACACACTTTTTTACCCCTTTTCCCTTTCCTCATTTGCACTTTGCTTTTTCAACTCTGCTTTTCTTCCATTTCTTGCCTTCCATTTGAAAATGTTGACAGTTTTTGGTCACATAAAGAATTCTGCTGGTGGTTGTCCCATGCGGGGATTCCTAGCCCGGGAATCTCTATAACACGTTGGATTGCTGCCCACAGAGGTCTATTACCCCTTCTCCCTTTTCTGGGACGAGATAGAATTCTTATTGCCTACTTATATATTTTTGCAATTTGACTGTCGTATTGGTCTACTCCTTGTATCTATTGGGCCCAGTTTACTGTATTGGTAATCAGACACTGATGGATCCTTCTTATACTTTCTGTTTTACTTATATGTTTACCTGCTTAACTTGAAAACTGCCTTCCTTTCTTTCTTAAATAAAAAAATTGCTAAATAGAAAAAAAAAGCATGCATTCAATAATCAGGACTGAATTGGGAAACATGTAGCAAGTATGTATCCAACAATAAGGATTGAATTTAGAAACATGTATGTATGTATTCAGCAATCAGGATTAAATGTAGACACATGTAGCAAGTATTGCTTGCTACTTGCTCTGTGAAGACGTCGGATGACGTCCTGGCGGGGCCAGGACGCCGACAGACACTGCAACACAATGAGATTTACACTCCGGGCTCGTAGCTAAAGCTGGAGAAAACAATACAACAATGTTGATATCCTAGTGTCAGGCAGGCACAATGTAATGTGAGTGTATTTCCAAAATGTTTTAAATAAATACGTTTTATGCGGAATTACGCTATGGATGCCCTTTTCCCTCTTCCATACCTTACCTTGTATACCTCTGAGCCCTGCCACTTTTGGGACTTCATCTATCACTGACTTTATTTTTCTGTCTTTTTTAATACATTTATTATTGTTTGAATTTGTATACATAAGTTTTTTTCACATTTTAGATTCATATGAAATAACTATTTGCATTTGCACTTTTTTTGCACAGTGTATATCACTCAAAAAATATTTTTTTATTTTTGCTTATTCGTCATACTGTAAATAAGAAATTATTTTTTATACTATTTTCATATTTTATATATATATATATATATATATATGTATATATATATATTTATACACACCTTATTGATTGCATTGTTTAAGGATATATGAATTGACATTTTTGTATCAGTGGTAATTGGGACTTTTTAATATCATTGGGTCAATTTAAGGGGAATACAAACATGCGCTGACTTTTTATGATATTACATGTATTTGCATGTATCCAACAATCGGGATTGAATTTAAAAACATACAGTATAAATACGTATCCAACAATCAGGATTGAATTTGGAAACATGTAGCAAGTATGTATCCAACAGTCAGGATTGAATTTAGAAACATGTAGCAAGTATGTATCCAACAATCAGGATTGAAATTAGAAACATGTGGCAAGTATGTATCCAACAATCCGGATTGAGTTTAGAAACATGAAGCAAGTATGTATCCAACAATCGGGATTGGGTTTAGAAACGTGTAGCAAGTATGTTTCCAACAATCAGGATTGAAATTAGAAACATGTGGCAAGTATGTATCCAACACTCAGGATTGAGTTTAGAAACGTGTAGCAAGTATGTTTCCAACAATCAGGATTGAAATTAGAAACATGTGGCAAGTATGTATCCAACAATTGGGATTGAGTTTAGAAACATGTAGTCAGTATGTATCCAACAATCAGGATTGAATTAAGAAACATGTCATAAGTATGTTTCCAATAATTAGGGTTGAATTTAGAAACATGTAGCAAATATGTATTCAGCGGTCAGGATTGAATTTAGGAACATGTAGCAAGCCCTGTGAGGATTTGTCCCGTCAGACTTGTGACGTGTCCTGGGTGAACTGCTGAGCGGACTGGCAATGGAGGGTATAATTCATGCAGAACATATTGTAGAGTGACAGTAGCTCCATCCTTCCCATAAACTCCGTGACCCCGGCCCCTTTTCTGCCTCCGGTTTTATTCGTGTTTTATTCTCAGTAGATTGCCGAGCTCTGATTCATCCCCCGCGGCCGCTGTGTAAGGTGAAAACAATGATTTGCTTGGCCGGGGGTTTGGTAGTCTGTTTATGCCACACGGGCCCGACGCATGCCGCCAAAATCAACAATCAAGTTGAGTTGAAACCACAAGTAAACCAAAGGCTGAAATTATTCTTGGAGGCTGAACCAAAACCACAGGTGTGTTATATTCTTCTAGATTGTAAGCTCTAAGGAGCAGCGCCCTCTGATTCCTCCTGTATTGAATTTTACTATAACTGTATTGTCTTCCCTCATACTGTAAAGCGCTGCGCAAACTGTTGGCGCTATATAAATCCTGTATAATAATAATAATATATAATAATAATAATATAATATTAACACAAATGTTCTGATAGCAAGATCATCACTAGTGCCACTGCTATCAGAAAATCAACGAATTACTGTTCCTTTTATTGCTGTTATTAACCACTTGCCAACCACCCACAGTATATTTACTGCGGCAGTCAGCCCCTCCTGGGCAAAGCGATGTAGTACTACGTCGCTCGCCCAGGAGCCTGCAGGGGGCGAACGCGCGCCGCCGGAGGCGTGCTCCCACCCCCACTTGTTCCCTGACATCCCCGGGCGAGTGACCGGCGGCTGCAATGTCCGCCGGTCACTCGCGATCTCCCGCTGGAGAGGGAGAAAGGCAGACGGTTGATGTAAACAAAGCCGCCTTTCATTCTCCCTGGTGTAACTGCAGAGATCATACGATCCTGCTATGTAGGATCGTATGTCTCTGTGGTTACATCACAAGCCACGCCCCCCCCCCCCCCCACAGTTAGAATCATGCGCCTAGGGACACACTTAACCCCTTGATCACTAATAAAGTTAACCCCTTCCCTGCCAGTGTAATTTTTACAGTAACAGTGCATATGTATAGCACTGATTACTGTAGTAATGTCACCGGTCCCCCCAAAAGTGTCTAAAATGTCAGTCAGGGGTCCGATCTGTCTGCCGCAATGTTGCAGTCCCGCAAAAAAAAAAAATCGCAGATCGCCGCCATTACTAGTTAAAAAAAAAAAAACAATAAAAATGACATTGACGTAGTTATTAAACGCAATAACTTTTGCGCAAACCAATCAAAATACGCTTATTGCGATTTTTTTTACCAAAAATATGTAGCAGAAAACAAATTGGCCTAAAATGTTAAAAAAATTTGATTTTTACATTTTTTTGGGGGAATTTCATATAAAAAATATGAAAAATGTTGCTATTTTTTCAAAATTGATGCTTTTTTTTGTTTATAGCGCAAAAAATAAAAATCGCACAGGTGATCAAATACCACCAAAAGAAAGCTCTGTTTGTGGGAAAAAAAGGACGCCAAATTCATTTGGGTACAGCATCGCACCGCGCAATTGTCCGTTAAAGTCACGCAGTGCCGAATCGCAAAATAGGGCCTGGTCAGGAAGGGGGTAAAATCTTCCGGGGCTGAAGTGGTTAAAATGTATCTAAATCCAAAACTTTTTTTTTTCGTTTACAGTAAGAAAGGGTCAAAAACTCATTCTTGTCTCATTCTTTGGGGAGATTTCCCCCCAGATGTCGTCAATGGATGATTTTCCCTTTATGCATATTTTCGTGACAATTTGAAATTCTGCATTACCCATTCTTTCCCTGATAATAGTAACCAGGTCAAATAAAAAAAGTAAGACCAATCCCCCCCCCCCCCATTCACACTTGTGTAGCGTGACAGAGGGTGTGACACATACAAATGTTTACTGCATTGTCACGCATTGGGAGCAGAACAGCCCTAAGTGTGACAACTGCAGCAAAGAAACTCATGTTACTTTTTCAGCTTTACCCATCCCATGCTTTGAGTACCACATGTTCTTACACACAGGGACAAGGGGTGGGGGGGGGTATGGGGGCGGTTGCCCTGGGTGCAATGATGTTTTATAGGGATGGGGGGGCGCCTTGACCCTAAACCTAAGGGAAGGGGGGGGGCGCAGTTTGGCATCCTTGCCCTGGGCACTGGATGACCTTGTCCCAGCACTGCTTGCACACACAAGAATTTGTTTATTTTTCAGGGCATTTTGGGTGCCATTAATGATAAATTAAAGATATATTGAAAAACTCATATAAAAAATGATATAACGTGAGATAATTAATGAACTGCTGCACCACCACAAAACATGCACAGAAACACTTGAAAAAAAAAAGGGGGGGGGGTAAAAAATTTGATAAATGAAAGGTGCGCTGTTCTCAAATAAATAAGTACATATAAATCTATACACATTGAAAAATTCATATTTAGAAATAATCCTATATTTCCGTGTTCACTCTAATATGTTAACGTGAAGGAAGTCACGTGACTAGTGACGGAACACGTCGGGAGGAGCTTGCTTATTTTTCAGCGCATTTTGGGTGCAATGAATGATAAATTAAAGATATTTTGAATAACTCATGCGCTGCTAAAAAATTATATAATGTGAGATAATTAATGAAATGCTGCTACCACCACAAAACATGCACAGAAACACTTGAAAAAAAAAAAAGGGGGGGTAAAAAATTTGATAAATGAAAGGTGCGCTGTTCTCAAATAAATAATAAGTGCATATAAATCTATACACATCAACACATCGAAAAATTTATATTTAGAAATAATCTTATATTTCCGTGTTCACTGTAATATGTTAACCTGGAGGAAGTCATGTGACTAGTGACGGAACACGTCGGGAGGAACTTGCTTATTTTTTAGCGCATTTTTGGTGCAATTAATGATAAATTAAAGATATTTTGAATAACGCATGCGCTGCTAAAAATGATATAATGTGAGATAATTAATAAAAAAATGCTGCTACCACCACAAAACATGCACAGAAACACTTGAAAAAAAAGGGGGGGGGGGGTAAAAATGTGATAAATAAAAGGTGCGCTGTTCTCAAATAAATAATAAGTGCATATAAATCTATACACATCAACACATCGAAAAGATCATATTTAGAAATAATCCTATATTTCCGTGTTCACTCTAATATGTTAATGTGAAGGAAGTCACGTGACTAGTGAG